>NC_031995.1:44200707-44207446 GCF_001879085.1 Nicotiana attenuata | reverse complement strand
TTCACATCACCATGGATTCTCTTCCTAAAAAAAAACTACCTACACCCGGTTCAAACAAAACCCTTGGAAAAGAACCGCGGCACAAAGAAAAACCAAGGGGGGATTGCTACACTATCTACAAAGAAAATCTTTTTGTTCTTTCTCTTTAGACTTACATCCCTCAAGAAAACTGTCTAGGAGATCCATCGTCGGGAAAAGTCTAATTTTTTTTTTCGTTTTTCTAAAAAAAAAAATTCAATTAAACTAACACAACTAAAATAGCATAGAAAGTCACTCAGACAATCTCCTCACCCCACACTTAAAATTGTGCAATGTCCTCAATGCACACTATAAATAATAGAGGGTAAAAGAGACTCCCTGGTAAAATTAGCAGCTCACGGGATACTCAGACTTCTCCCAGGTATGATCCCTTGTGCGGGTACCTCACACAAAGTTTCAACCACCTGCTCGCTTTTGCACATGCCTATTAGCTTTGACTCCATGCTCGTACTCCTACAAAATTCAAAAATAATACTACAAAAAAAAATATTAACACAGTAAAATAAAATAAAAGAAAAAAAAATTTGGGTTGCCTCCTAACAAGCGCATGATTTAACGTCGCGGCACGACACCAACACTTTCATCACTTTTCCTTCCACTTTGAGGATATAAATTGCGCCCCCAATTTTGCATCAACTTTTGTATCACGTTCCTGGGGCGGTGGTGTGAAAATAAAGGAACCAAGTAAATAATATCGCATCTTGCACTTCTTGGCTTTTAAGTGCGGGATGTCGTTTTGTCTCCTTGACATTACAAATTTAAGAATATAAGCACTTTGTTCCTCATCCATTGACTCCTTCATATGCTCGAATGTATCAATTTCCATGTCACCAACCAAACACAATGTTGAAAAATGTTTAGAATGAGGTCCAATACGCTCTAACTCCAAAATTGTATTATTTTTGACATCCTCAATTTCGCACTCTTCAACCTCGGCAACATCAACAAAAGCATGGTCTAATGATTGGTATTCTCGTTTTAGCTCCTCAATTTGGCCTAGAAGTTCTTTTTCAGCTTCACACAACTCATCACTAAATTGTTGGCCGTTACACGCATCAACTTTTGCACTCAATTGAGCCTCTAAGTCGTGAATAGAACTTCCAAATTGATCGATCTCTTGTCCCAGTTCAGCTCTTCCTTCTATAAATTGTTGCATCTCATTCATAATTTTCTCACGGAAACCTCCATATTCCTCTAATAATTTCCCGTGCATATCAAGAATGCGAACATCGTGCTCTACATCATCCATTGGTTACTCCTGTCAAACTCACAAGAATCAACATAAGAAGGGATTGGAGTAGGATAACAACACTTAGGACAATTATTCCAATTTCCATCACAAATAGTACAGGAAGGAGATGGTGCACATAACTCGGTATTTGGAATATTTTTACAATATTGCCACAAGTGGGGTCCTTTACAATATGGACAAGGATCACAAAAATAAGAATACTTACTATCCCACCACTTTTCGTTCAAAGATGCCATGTAAAAAAATATAATACTAACTACACTAGACTAAAATTAAAAACTTAAATAGATAAAAAAAAAATCTAATCTAGTAAAATAGTTAATTTCTAAGTCCCCGGCAACGGCGCCAAAAACATGTTGCTCCCAAACGCACACGCAAGTATACGTGGTCGACAAGTAATACAGGATTGTAAGTCCAGATATCGTACCCACAGGGACTTGTGATTAACTATCAACTAAATTAAACCAAACAATTAATCTATTCAAGCGAATCCTAACGTATGAAATATTTAATTAAAGATAATCTAGAGTAGTAAACTAAGAGATTAAAGAAAACAAGTTGGTGAATTATAGAGACGAATTCAATGTGAGTGAATATTCTAGAGCTATGGGTTGGCTAACAATCCCGTTGAGTTTTCCACCTAAATCGTCTAATTAATTTATCTGGTTTATTGGTTGACAGGGTTAATATTGCTCGTAGCCTTCTCCCGAAGTACAACTCGCCTATTCAAGCTAACCTAACGCCTATATTCCTATGGAATTAGGATTAACAAGAACGCATTTGTAATTCCCGTATAATAACCAAGCAAGGAGATTAGGTATATTCCTATCCTAACCGTAAATCCACTCCCCCTAAGACGTTAAGATCTTGCTCTACTCAATCTTATATGCAATCTAGAATTCCCTCTCCCGAGTTCAATCCTAGATTCGTAGATAGTATTCAATTGGTGATCAAGCAATCAAATAATTAAGCGCAAGATTGAATAAATAAACCAATATGATAAAATAATAAGAACAATTCAAGCTTCAAACTACAACGTTCATGTAGCACCCAACAACTCTAGAACAAATAAACTATGAAATTAAAGGAAGAGAAGAGAAGAAAAACTAGTTGGAAGCCTCCTCCAAGCATGGTGTGTGTTCCCCCACGTGAATTCTCCTTCAAAGTGTGTTAGATATGCTCCAAATTAGGTTTAGGACCCCTTTTATATGAGTTGGAACCGTGTAGGGCCGAAATAACATTGTCCCGAACGAAATAGGAAAACCCACGCAACACAGCGTCCAGGCCAGCGCCTAGCGCTGGTCCTGGCGCTGAAAACAGAAGCATTTTTCACGTTCAATTCTGTTGGTTCTTTTTCTTGAATTATAAATTCTCTTTGTTGTCTCCACTTTGGGGGACAAAGACCATAGGGTGTCCCCCCTTATTATATTTATTTAATTTCCTTTCTTTTTTTTCTGCGTTTTATTCAATTTTGCTCCAAATCTCTTCATCTTCACACTGCTTTATTCCTACACAGTTAAAATATAGTATTAAGCACAAAATAATATAACTAATACTCAAAAGACGATTAAAAAGTGCTAGAATATGAGGCAATAATAATTAAATATATGCATTTTTGACCGAACATCAACACCCCACACTTAGACTCTTGCTCGTCCTCGAGTAAGCAATAAAATCACTCTCAATAAATCAAGCCTAGAAACACCACCACTTTGGTTGATACTAACAATTAGGCCCTATAGCAACTCAAATCATCATATACACACTTCCTCCTCACTGTGCAAGATATATAAGTCACAAACAAACAACAAACTTCTAACCTCCTAACCTCATAGCTGGACTCTAACTTACCAAATCTAAGCTCGCTCACCTACTCTGTCAAAGAAGCTAATAACATCACCTATCTATCATGAAACAAGTGCCCTCAGAAGAATAAATAGTCCATACACTCAAATCAAATAATGAATATAATTTAAGGACTTTGCATCAAAGAACAACTCTCGCACTCACAAACGAATTCACATGTATGCACAAAGAACCATAGGCTTGCCCATTATGTACATCTCTACTATTTAAGTATGCTCGAATAGAATCAAATAGGACTTTAACCGGTTGTAATGTTGGCTAGGGGACGGGTAGGAGAATCGTATAATAGTGACTTACACTTCCCTAAGCACTTTGCATTTTTAGACTTCATCACCCATTATTTTCTACTCTTCACTTTTATTTTTCAGCCCTCTCTTCATCTATTGTTTCACAAGTATTTCCCTCCTATCAAGAACGATCCAAATTTTTTTTCTTTCATAAGATTTTTTTTAATTCTCTTTTTTTTTTCATGTCACATTCTTTTGAAGAGGGCCTTTTCATCACTTTGCAGCTATCGTTGGTCACAAATTTTCACTTAATCATCTTTTTCTTCAAATTTATCAATTAATATCACGGTCTAAGCAACAATGCTCAAGGAAGCAGGGTGCAAAAACTAGGGATTCAACAAGAGGATCAAGGCAAAAATACGGCTTCCAAACAAAAGGCTATTGGCTCAAAGGGCTAACTAGTGATACAATATCTGAAAAGGCTAAAATTCACAAGACATATCAAAGAAAGCCTATTATCATCTTCTAAACAGAGCAACACTTTTATTTCGCTTCAATAACATGCAGGGCAAGTTCTAGACTAAGACGCAAAACATGGAATATATGTAAGAAATCCTCACCTCACATGGCACAAGTATCAATCAAGATGGATCAATTCTACTCTAAGACAAACAGGATCATAACGAACGACAAAATAAGAATAAGCTATATACAGAGTCACAACCCTGAGCTTAGGTATCACAAAGTCTGATATTTTATTCATTACTCAAGCACTCAGAGGAAAGTACTACTCAAGCTTATGCCTAAATATGCTTGTATCAAACAACTCACAAAAGTTTTTCTTCTCCCTCTTTTACTAGTCCTAAAAAAAAAATCTAATCCTAAAAAATAAAAATAAAAACTACTCGGTTCAAGTTACATCCCTTGGAAAAGAATCGATGCACAAAGAAAAACCAAGAGGGATTATTATCTAACTAAAACTAACTAGAAACAAAAAGAAAATATTTTTAAATTTTTTTGTTTATTTATTGGACTTTAATCACTCAAGAAAGCTGTCCATAAAATCCATCATCAGGAAAAGTCCCAATTTTCTGATTTTTTTTTTCATTTTTTTAAAAACTACTACACTAACTAAGCTAAGATAGCACAGAAAATCACCCAGACAATCTCCTCACCCCACACTTAAAATTGTGCAATGTCCTCAATGCACACTGAAAATAACAAGAAGGTAAAAGAGACTCCCTGGTAGGCCAAAGGCCGGAGAATTATCAGCTCACGGGATACTCAGACTTCTCCCAGGTATGATCCTTGTGCGGGTACCTCTTAGTTTCAACCACCAGCTCACTTTTGCACATGCTTATTGGCTTTGACTCCATGCTCCTACTCCTACAAAACACAAAAATAGTACTACAAAAAAAATTAACACAATAGAAAAAAAAGCAAAAGTAAAAAAAATAAATAAATAAAATTGGGTTGCCTCCCAACAAGCGCTTGATTTAACGTCGCGGCACGACGCCATCACTTTCACCACTTTTCCTTCCACTTTAAGGATATAAATTGCGCCCCCAATTTGGCATCAACTTTTGTATCATGTTCCTGGGGAGGTGGTGTAAAAATAAAGAAACCAAGTAATAGGTATCGCATCTTGCACTTCTTGGCCTTTAAGTGAGGAATCTCGTTTTGTCTCCTTGGTGTGGCAAATTTTAGAATATAAATACTTTGTTCCTCATCTATTGAATCCTCCATATGCTCGAATGGATCAATTTCCATGTCACCAACCAAACACAATGTTGAAAAGTGTTTAGAATGAGGTTCAATACGCTCCAACTCCAAAATTGTATTAGTTTTGCATCCTCAATAATATATACTTCCTCAACCTCAGCATCATCAACAAGAACATGGTTTAATAATTGATATTCTCGTTTTAGCTCCTCAATTTGGCCTAGAAGATCTTTTTCAGCTTCACACAACTCATCACTAAGTTGTTGGGCGTTACACGCATCAACCTTTGCACTCAATTGAGCCTCCAAGTTGCGAATAGATTTGCTAAATTGATCGATCTCTTGTCCCAGTTCAGCTCTTCCTTCTATAAGGTGTTGTATCTCATTTGTAATTTTCTCACGGAAACCTTCATATTCCTCTAATAATTTCATGCGCATATCAAGAATACCAACATCATGTTCAACATCATCCAATTCATTAGTCCTGTCAACCTCACAAGAATTATCAGAATAAACATAAGAAGGGATTGGAGAAGGATAACAACACTTATGACAACTATTCCAATTTCCATCACAAATAGTACATGATGGAGATGGTGCACACAACTCGGTATTGGGAATATTTTTACAATATCGCCACAAGTGGGGTCCTTTACAATATGGACAAGGATCACAAAAACAAGAATACTTACTATCCCACCACTTTTCGTTAAAAGATGCCATGTAAAAAAAATATATATATAATACTAACTACACTAAACTAAAATTAAAAAATTAAATAGATAAAAAGTAAAAATCTAATCTAGTAAAATAGTTAATTTCTAAGTCCCCGGCAACGGCGCCAAAAACTTGTTGCTCTCAAACGCACACGCAAGTATACGTGGTCGACAAGTAATATAGGATTGTAAGTCCAGATATCGTACCCACAGGGACTTGTGATTAACTATTAACTAAATTAAACCAAGCAATAAATCTATTCAAGCGAATCCTAACGTATGAATATTTAACTAAAGATAATCTAGAGTAGTAAACTAAGAGATTAAAGAAAAAAGTTGGTGAATTATAGAGACAAATTCAATGTGAGTGAATATTCTAGAGCTATGGGTTGGCTAACAATCCCGTTGAGTTTTCCACCTAAATCGTCTAATTAATTTATCTGGTTTATTGGTTGACAGGGTTAATATTGCTCGTAGCCTTCTCCCGAAGTACAACTCGCCTATTCAAGCTAACCTAACGCCTATATTTCTATGGAATTAGGATTAACAAGAACGCATTTGTAATTCCCGTATAATAACCAAGCAAGGCGATTAGGTATATTCCTATCCTAACCGTAAATCCACTCCCCCTAAGAGTCAAGATCTTGCTCTACTCAATCTTATATGCAATCTAGAATTCCCTCTCCCGAGTTTAATCCTAGATTCGTAGATAGTATTCAATTGGTGATCAAGCAATTAAATAATTAAGCGCAAGATTGAATAAATAAACCAATATGATAAAATAATAAGAACAATTCAAGCTTCAAACTACAACGTTCATGTAGCACCCAACAACTCTAGAACAAATAAACTATGAAATTAAAGGAAGAGAAGAGAAGAAAAACTAATTGGAAGCCTCCTCCAAGCGTGGTGTGTGTT
>NC_031995.1:44187005-44200607 GCF_001879085.1 Nicotiana attenuata | reverse complement strand
GAGGTAGAGATCATAGAGGTGGAGCTCGGACCGCCAGAGGTAGAGGCCAGCCAGCAGCCGATCGTCCCCAGGGATATGGTCCAGGGAAGTGGGGCCCAGCCCCGGTGTTATGCTCTTCCAGCCAGGCCAGAGGCTGAGTCTTCAGATGCTGTTATTACAGGTACTGTTCTGGTCTGTGATAGGGATGCTTCAGTGCTATTTGACCCTGGGTCTACGTATTCGTATGTGTCATCCTATTTTGCATCGTACCTGGTTATGCCTAGTGACGCATTGAGTATACCTGTTTATATGTCTGCACCGGTGGGTGATTCTATAGTGGTCGACCGAGTTCATCGTTCCTGTGTTGTAGTGTTTGGGGGTCTTGAGACCCGTGTTGATTTATTGCTCTTAGACATGGTGGATTTCAACGTCATATTAGGGATGGATTGGTTGTCCCCGTATCATTCTATCTTGGAGTCACGCCAAGACCGTGACCTTGGCTTTACCAGATTTGCCCCTTTTGGAGTGGCGAGGGACCCCAGGACATGCCACTCGCAGTGTTATCTCATATGTGAAGGCTCGACGCATGGTCGAGAAGGGGTGTTTAGCTTATCTGGCGTATGTTCGCGATTCCAGCGCAGAGGTCCCTTCTATTGATTCTGTTCCTATTGTTCGGGAGTTCCCCGAGGTTTTCCCTTCAGACCTGCCGGGTATGCCGCCCGACAGGGATATCGATTTTTGTATTGATCTGGCTCCGGGCATGCAGCCCATTTATATCCCGCCGTATCGCATGGCCTCGCCGGAGTTAAAAGAGTTAAAGGATCAGTTGCAGGATTTGCTTGAGAGGGGTTTCATTAGACCTAGCGTTTCGCCTTGGGGTGCGCCGGTGTTATTTGTGAAGAAAAAGGATGGTTCGATGAGGATGTGCATTGATTACCGGCAATTGAACAAAGTGACGATAAAGAACAAGTATCCACTGCCGAGGATTGATGATTTGTTCGACCAGCTTCAGGGTGCGAAGGTGTTTTCAAAGATAGACTTGAGATCTGGCTACCATCAGTTGAGGATTAGGGCATCCGATGTCCCTAAGACAGCATTCCGCACTCGGTACGGGCATTATGAGTTTTTGGTCATGTCATTTGGGTTGACCAATGCCCCAGCAACATTTATGGAGTTGATGAACCGAGTGTTCAGGCCATATTTGGACATGTTAGTGATAGTCTTTATTGATGATATTTTGGTATACTCCCGCAGCCAGGAGGAGCACGAGCAGCACCTCAGAGTGGTTCTTCAGACCCTGAGGGATAGTCAGTTATATGCCAAGTTCTCCAAGTGTGAGTTCTGGCTGAGTTCGGTTGCATTTCTGGGTCACGTTGTATCAGCAGAGGGTATTCAGGTGGACCCGAAGAAGATAGAGGCAGTCAAGAACTGGCCTCGACCAGCATCAGCCATAGAGATTCGGAGTTTCTTGGGGTTGGCAGGCTATACAGACGGTTCGTGGAGGGGTTTTCATCTATTGCAGCCCCGATGACCAGATTGACCCAGAAGGGTGCGCAGTTCAGATGGTCGGATGAGTGTGAGGCGAGCTTTCAGAAGCTCAAGACAGCTCTGACTACGGCACCGGTATTGGTTTTGCCCACAGGCTCAGGGCCTTATACAGTCTATTGTGATGCTTCCCGTATTGGACTTGGTGCAGTATTGATGCAGGATGGCAGAGTCATAGCCTATGCTTCGAGGTAGTTGAAGATCCACGAGAAGAATTATCCGGTTCATGATCTAGAGTTGGCAGCCATTGTTCATGCTCTGAAGATTTGGAGGCATTATCTATATGGCATGACGTGTGAGGTGTACACTGATCATAAGAGTCTTCAGTACTTGTTCAAGCAAAAGGAGTTGAATTTGAGGCAGAGGAGGTGGTTGGAGTTATTGAAGGATTATGATATTACTATTTTGTACCACCCGGGGAAGGCCAATGTGGTGGCCGATGCATTGAGTAGGAAGTCCGCCAGCATGGGTAGTCTTGCTTATATTCCAGCCAGCCAGAGGCCGCTTGCTTTGGATATTCAGGCCTTGGCCAATCGATTTGTGAGGTTGGATATTTCTGATCCCAGCAGAGTGTTAGCTTGCACGGTTGCTCGTTCTTCATTATTGGAGCGTATCCGTGGTTGGAAGTTTGTGATCCCCGTTTGCGTGTCGTGAGAGACACGGTGCAGCGTGGAGGTGCCAAGAAGGTGACCTTAGATGATGATGGTGTCTTGAGACTGCAGGGGCGAGTTTGTGTGCCCAATGTTGATGGGATTCGAGAGTTGATCTTAGCGGAGGCCCACAGTTCCCGGTATTCTATTCACCCGGGCACCGCGAAGATGTATCAGGACTTGCGGCAGCATTATTGGTGGCGTAGGATGAAGAAGGATATTGTTGCATATGTGGCTCGATGTTTGAACTGTCAGTAGGTTAAGTACGAGCATCAGAGGCCTGGTGGACTGTTTCAGAGGATTGAGCTTTCCGAGTGGAAGTGGGAGAGGATTACTATGGATTTTGTTACTGGACTTCCGTTGACCCGGAAGAGGTTTGATGCGATTTGGGTCGTTGTTGATAGGCTGACCAAGTCAGCGCATTTTGTTCCTGTTGCAACCACTTATTCATCCGAGAGGTTAGCTGAGATCTACATCAGAGAGATTGTTCGCCTTCATGGGGTGCCGGTATCTATCATTTTGGACCGGGGTACGCAGTTTACCTCGCGCTTCTGGAGAGCAGTTCAGCGAGAGTTGGGCACCCAGGTTGAGTTGAGCACAACATTTCACCCTCAGACGGACAGACAGTCCAAGCGGACTATTCAGATATTGGAGGACATGCTCCGAGCTTGTGTTATTGACTTTGGAGGATCGTGGGATCAGTTCTTGCCTTTAGCGGAGTTTGCCTACAACAACAGCTACCAGACCAGCATTCAGATGGCTCCTTATGAGGCGTTGTATGGTAGGCGATGTCGGTCCCCAGTGGGATGGTTTGAGCCGGGAGAGGCTCGGATATTGGGCACAGATTTAGTTCAGGAGGCCTTGGATAAGGTCAAGATCATTTAGGATAGGCTTCGTTCGGCTCAGTCGCGGCAAAAGAGTTATGGAGATCGTAAGGCTCGAGATGTAGCTTTCATGGTTGGTGAGCGGGTATTGCTCCGAGTGTCGCTTATGAAAGGCGTGATGAGATTTGGGAAGAAGGGCAAGCTTAGCCCTAGGTTCATTGGTCCATTCGAGATTCTCGACCGTGTGGAGAGGTGGCTTATAGGCTTGCCTTGCCGCCTAGCTTATCAGCCGTGCATCCAGTTTTTCATGTGTCCATGCTTTGGAGGTATCACGGCGATCCAGCCCACGTGTTAGATTTCACCACTGTCCAGTTCGACAATGATCTGTCTTATGAGGAGGAGCCGGTGGCTATTCTAGACCGGCAGGTTCGACAGTTGAGATCGAAGAGTTTTCCTTCAGTACGAGTTCAGTGGAGAGGTCAGCCCCCTGAGGCATCGACCTGGGAGTCCGAGTCCGATATGCGGAGCCGTTATCTTCATCTATTTCCCGACTCAGGTACTTCTTTCTTTTGTCCGTTTGAGGACGAACGGTTGTTTTAGAGGTGTAGAATGTGACGATCCAAAGGGTCATCACCAATTTTCTCACTCATTCTGTGTCTCCGAGGCCTTGAAAACCTCATTTAGGCTTGCCTCGATTTGCGTGCGCAGTCCGGGCGCATAGCCGGAAAGCTTAAATATGAATTCTATGTAAAAATTGATAAATTTTTATATTAATATGATTAAAGTTGACTTTGGTCAACATTTTGGGTAAACGGACCCGGACCCGTGATTGGACGGTCCCGGAGGGTCCGTAGAAAAATATGAGACTCGGGCATATGCCCGGAGTCGAATTCCGAGGTCGAGAGCTCGAGAAATGAATTTTTCTGTGAAATTATTTTTCAGAAATTAATATGGAAATTTGAAAAGGAAATTGATTAGAATGTGTTGGTATCGGGCCCGTATTTTGGTTCCGGCGCCCGGTACAGGTCTTATATGTGGTTTAAGCGCTTTCTGTGAAATTTGGTTGAAATCGGACGTCATTTGACATGTTTCGGATCTAAATATCTAAAAATGAAAGTTTATGAAGTTTGATGAAAAAGTTATGATTTTGAGGTTTAATTCATTGATTTTGATGTTATTTTGGCGATTTGATCACACGGTTAAGTTCGTAGGATGTCGTCGAGTTAGTGTGTACGATTGGTTAGGAGCCCCGAGGGCTCGGGAGTGATTTCGGAGGTGTTCGGGATGGTTTTGAACTTAGGAAGGCATCAGATTTTTCTGTAATTTTTACACAGAAGAATCCTTCTTCGCGTTCGCAATACCTCTTCGCGTTTGCATAGCTTTGAGGCCACCCTTCTTCGCGTTCGCGTTCAGGCCATCGCGATCGCGATGCTTTGCTTTTTCCTTATCCGCGTTCACGTGATGGTCGACGCATTCGCGTAGGCCAATTCTTTGGACCCCTCAGTGCTTCCTCTTCGCGTTCGCAATCCTTCCCTCGCGAACGCGTAGCTTGCCAGCTCCCCCTTATTCGCGAACGCGACACTCCTGTCCCGAACGCATAGAACAAAAATGCCCAGTGATTTTTTTTAAAAAGTTTCAGAACAGTAGCTCGGGTTTTATTCCAAATTTTTCACGAACTCTCTTCTCCCCTAAGCTCTAGGAATCCATTGAAGATTCCTTTCATCAAGACCTCTTGGGTAGGTAAATTCCCACTCATTTTCTTCATTTTTCTTCATTAATTAGTAAATTTCTAAGCCTAAATCATGTCATCTAGGGTTGAAATTGGGGGAATTGGGTAGAGTTAAGGCTTTTTGATTTTTCTTGATTTAGACCTCGTTTTGGGGTCGAATTTGAAAACAAATTGTATATCCGGGCTCGTGGGGGAATGGGTGATGTGAAATTGGTTCGAACCTCGGGTTTTGACCAAGCGGGCCCGGGGTCGATTTTTGAAATTTTGGGAAGAAGGCTTAGAAAACTACATTTAGGCATTGGGTTTGATTTGTTTAGCTTATATTAATGTTGTAAAGTCGTTATTTCATAGATTTGATTGAGTTGGAGCCGAATTTGAGAGGTAAAGCGATCGTTGTGGATTGATTTAGCCGTGGAAATTGAGGTAAGTGTTTGGTCTAACTTTGGCTTGAGGGAATATGAGTAGAGTCTTACTTGCTAATTGCTATTTGTCGAGTATGGTGTATAGGCATGATGACGAGTATTTATACGCTGGTGTCTAGCATGACCGTGTGTCCTTATATTGAGATTATCCTGAACTTGTTGTGATTCTCCCATGCTTATTTGATGATTTCTATATACTGTAAAGAGCATGAGACAGAGATTATGATTATTAGACTCCGTGGAGCATTGGCTTGAGTTGTGTTGCGAATTGTGAAGGTATATGAGATGAAATGATTCTTTGGAGCTATGGCTCAAATGATAAAGTGAGTTATAGAGTAAGAAATGAAAGCAAAAGAAAGAGATATTGGTTATTCCCTTGCCGAGACGTTTTATTGATATGATGATTTTCTCCCTCGCCGGGATATTGAGTTATTGACTTTTCTCCCTTGCCGGGATTTAGGGTGTTATTGTGTTCCCTTGCCGGGATTTCTTTCACTAATTGTTTACTCCCTTGCCCCTTATTTTCGACTGTTGCCTGGGTGAGGACTAATAATATAAATATATGGATCGGGTTGCGCGCCGCAACAATGGTAAATGATATATATGTGGATCGGGTTGCACGCCGCAATAATACTAAATGATATGGATCGGGTTGCATGCCGCAACAGTGATGAATATGGATCGGGTTGCACGCCGCAACAGTGATGATTATGGATCGGGTTGCACACCGCAACAGTGATGATTATGGATCGGGTTGCACGCCGCAACAATGATGATTGAGGATTGGGTTGCGCGCCGCAACAAGTTATAGCTTGAGTGTGTTTATTCCGGATTCAAGTTACTGTTGGCTGTTATAATCTTAGAATTTAGACTCCTTGTTTATAATTGTTGCCTCCCCACAGCATGCTCCCTCTCCCTTATAAACTGCTTATTTCCTGTTTATTTTTTTTGCAATATATATATCGTAACTGTACAGGTTTAACTGGTAGTCTGGTCTAGTCTCGTCACTACTTCGCCGGGGTTAGGCTAGGCACTTACCAGCACATGGGGTCGGTTGTGCTGATGCTACACTCTGTGCATCTTTTTGCATAGATCACAGCGCCGGAGCAGCAGCTTTTGGACAGCAGTAGAGGATTCGGGAGCTGACTTCAGTCCAGGGACATTCGAGGTAGCCTTGCTGACGTCCGCAGGCCCGGAGTCCCTTTCTATTTTATTCAGTTTGTTATCATTTGTACCGAAGCAGACAGTTTTATGTTTCTTTCGAACCTTGTATTTAGTATTCTCTAGACGTTCGTGAGCATTGTGACACCAGTCTTGGGTAGAGGATTTTGTTAAACTTCTGCATTTCTTTCAGTTAAATATATTTGAGACTTCCGTTTTATTATTAAATGCTTCATTGTTTCTAATATTGACGATGTTTGCTAAAAGAGGTAATTGATAATTGGCTTGCCTAGCTCCTACTAGCAGGCGCCATCACGACCCCCGATGGTGGAAAATTCGGGTCTTGACATGAACAAAATCCTCCCGCGATTCTTGACGATTAAGGTAATTCCTATTATAAACCCAACTACGATGTTCCATCTACACAAAAAATATAAAACGAGATTGAGATATTAACACATGTATTAAGATATGCACTACCAAATTAGGTAGTAACATTCAATTTAAACTTGATTTACGTTGTAGTTTAAGAGTTTCAAATTTTATTATCTAAATTGTATATTATTTTATATTACAAATAAAACTTGAATTGAGTTGTAAAGAAAATATAAATTTAAGTATTAACAAATTCAAGAAGCATGTATAACCCTAATTTAAAAGTTTAATAATGATTAAAACAATAAATATTTAAGCATGTATAGCAAAATCCTTTTCCGTATGCTCCAAATATTTAAGAATCTGGATTTTATGGTTCATACACTTTATACTTCACTTGTGCTACTAAGAAAACGTCATAACGTGTTCCATACTCTGTTTCATCAATGGGTGAATCTCTTTGTTGAGTTTGCTTTAATCATCTTGTTACAGATGCATATCTTGTCTTAGTTTTGGGGAAGGAGTCAAAGTTGATCCTCCCCCTCACATTTCCATGATTAGTGCAATAATATGGAATATAAGGGGGGTGAGGACTAAAAAGGCCTTACCCAGACTGAAAAATCTTTGTCGCATCAATAACATTGACTTCGTCGCCATTATGGAACCTTTCATCGACAAGAAGAAGATTGAAGGTTGTATTGGTAAAAATTTGACCATACGACAGCCACAGAGCCGGCCCCGTCCTAACCAACTTATAACGAATGGTCAATGCAACTGACTTAAAACTCATGACAGCTGTTCTTAAGGCGAACAAGGGGGTCACGGCCCTTTCGCGACAGGAGGACGTCTCCTCGACTAAACTACGACGGCTCGTGACCAGTTCACAGAGCTTGAAGCTATAAATACTAAGAAAGAGAACCATTAAAAGGGGGCTTCTTCTTCGACTGGGCCAGAAACCAGAAAAATGGCAGTATACGCTCCATGAACGAGGCGATGAACAAGATAAATATAAGATCCTGAACCTCTCTAAGGAGAGGCAGGTTAAGCTACTATGATGAATAAAACCCCGTCTATTCCATTCCCCAATGGATGATTCATACATCTCAAATTTGTCTTCTGATTCAGTGATTAATTATGACTGGCTATGATTTATCCGTTCATTTCTTTCGATTGATTTGCTTAAAAAGTATCTGATAACTTTTGAATCAAACAATTTGGCGTCGTCTGTGGGGATTTCCTAGCGAAATTACATAGTTTCTTCCTGGATCAAAGCCAAAGGAACGTCCAAAAAGAAGGCAATCCAACTCGAACAAGCCAAAGGAAGCGCATCGAGCACAGAATACTCGAATGCGTCAAAGGAAACTAAGATCCTCTGCCCAGTCAATCTTGAAAAGCCCAAACGAGAAGAAGAAGCCCCCTTCTCCCTCAGGACAGAAGTGTGAAGCGTTCCCCTCACCCCTAATGCGGTGCAAGGCCGGAAACCGGCACAGGGACGTTTCAAGCCAGGGATCGAAAATCACCCAGAAGCTTCGCCATCAAGATAAGTTCGACCTCAGTTGAACTGGGACTAAGGCTAAGTGCCTTCACCATCAAAGTAAGTTCGACCTCGCTCGAACAAAGAATAAGGCTAAGTGCCTTCGCCATCAAGATAAGTTCGACCTCAGTCGAACTGGGACTAAGGCTAAGTGCCTTCGCCATCAAAGTAAGTTCGACCTCGCTCGAACCAAGAATAAGGCTAAGTGCCTTCGCCATCAAGATAAGTTCGACCTCAGTTGTGAGCACGTGATTTTTGCCCTATATGAATTACTCCCACAGTTTCAAAACAAAATAATTTCTTTTTATTATTTGCAATTTTGTGAATTTTCGTGGCATTTTTCTGTTAATTGTTTGCATTTGTCTGTGCATGTTTATTTTATTTAATTAGTGAAAAATACGAAAATGTGCTGCATTTGCATTTAGGATTTAACTTTTCATTTTTGAATTAAGTAGTGAAATAATTATTTTATAAGAATTGGAAAAATCACAAAAATGGTTTATTTTTGCACCTTTTAATTTTAATTTTGAATTTTGGTAGTTGTTCCTTTATCATTAATTGTGGCTTTATTATTAATCATTCGAATTTGTAGGATAATTTGTTTAGGAATTAATTTAATTTTGAAAAGAGAAGAAATTTTTGGAAAGAAAGAAGAAAAGAAAAGACTTTAAAGAAGTCAAATTTTGGGCCATGTCACTAGCCCAAACGTGTTTGCCCCATGACTCATCTAAATCTTGCATAAACTTAACCAGACCTGCCCAAAGTCACCCCCCAGCCCAAATGCCTCACCTGCTGCCCGACCCATTTCCCTTACCCGCTCCACTCGCCCAAAATACTCTCAAAGAGCACACAGAACCCTAATCTTAATAGACCCAAATAACGCAGCCACTGCTCCTCTTCTCCAAGCAACCCAAATCACCCTCTGCCTCGCCCGATTTCACCCCAAAAACTCACCTCACGCGCTCCCCTCTTCTCTCCTATTGCCACATGGGTGTAACGACCTCTGACAACACCAAGATTTCCTCCCTCACTCGCCCGTTTTCAAGCTATTTCACGCGGTTGGAAGGCTCTAGAAAATGGGTGTTGGATGAGTGAGAGGCGTCGGATCGATTTCATTCAATCCGAGCCTCACATTCATCATGTGCTCGTTTTCAAGAGAGCCTTATCCGTTTTCTTGAAGAGGAAGAAAGAATCTGGGGTTTAGATATATAAGGGACCATTTTCGGTTAAGAAGGGGGCTTCTTCTAGGTTTTGGGGGATTTTTGGTTTTTTTTTCTTAGAAATTTAAAAGGCGATTGTTGGGTAAGAAAGTTAAAATTAGGGTTCGAGATTTTGATTCTTCACTCTCTATTGTTCTTTTATCTCCGGTACTAGAACAGAGGGAAAAGGTCACCGAGTGTTTGATATTACATTTTCTGTGTCGATTTTTGTCTAAAGTTTTCGAAACTTCTAGAGTTCATCTTTTTATTACAATTCTGGATTTTTGGGTTAAAAATGGAAGTCATTTGACAAGTTCAAGTCTGTTGCTGCTCAAGGGATGATTTTTAGTTGCTGGCCATTCTCTTTTGGTCGATTTTAGTGTTGTGACGAATTCATTTTAATTCCAGGTTCACTTCTTTTCTTCTCCTATATTTCTGCTGTGAAGCAAGTCATGGACAATTGTAAAAATGATTAAGTCTAAAATAATAGTTGAAGTTCTGTGTTCAATGAGCGTGCTATGGATTCTGAATCGTCTTAATGATTTGTTTATGCTATTTTTTTTGAATTAAGTGGTTGTTTTCTATTTGGATGAAAGGTGAACGGAGAAATCAGAAAAATTAATCGATTTATGAGATTTTCATCTACAAGCTTCTGATCCTCCATGTCTGATATAGATGCAGTATGCTTTTGGCATGAGCTTCTTGCTCTCATTCCTGTATTAACATATTTTAAGTAGTTTTGCTAGTAAAGAAAGGTGTGAGAGTTGGTGATTTGGTTGAGTTATGTATCCCTCGACTCTATGCTATGAATCTAGTTGAAATTGTCAGCTCCTTGAGGACTCAACATTGTTAAAGTTTCTGTGATTAGTTTTTTGCTGATTTCACAGTATTCTGTGGTGCTTTGCCAATTTCGTCGTATTGAAATGAAAGCTTGCTAGTGTAAATTGGTGTTTTGAGCTGGGATCAGGATTCCTACAAATTGATTGGTCTTTATTCATCTGATGTTCTTTCAAGCTGTTCATAGCTACTATGGTCTAATGGCAGGCCCTTCCTCAGTATGTGATTAGATTTATCTTCAGCAACTAGTTTGGCTGAGTCTCTAAGTTGATTCATAAGGACCTTCTTGTCTCCATAATTTACTTTTGGACAGATTTCCCTTTGTTAAGTTTGTGTATGAGCCGAGTGCATAGATTCTCGAAATGTTAACTTAAGTGATTTTGTTTCTTAGTGTTTTTTTTCTCCCTTAAATCATGGTATTATTCTACTTTTAAAACTTCAAATTGGGTGACAATTTTGATAGCAGGCTAGAGCTGTAGTAACAAAGTTTGAGTATCGCAATATTTTAGTTTATGCTTTATTATGAATTCAGTGGTCATGAAGTTGTTGGTTCTTGTTTAATATGAAGTTCCATGAATTGCATGATTTAAGTGAAAGCTAGTTGATGTATGCCGCCAACATTCTGATGCAAAGAAATTGCTTAGTTGTGAAGATGATCGTTCTCCTATTGTCAGTGATTTGGTGTTATTGAGTCAAGCTTTTAAGCGAGCCTGTTTGCCTTTTGTGTTCCATGTCTCTTTATAATGCACATGTTAGTTTTGTTATGCTCTCCTAGTCACTGTTAGGTAATAGGGATTGATCTCTCCTGGAAATGTCTTTCAAGCATGTCACTAGTATAGTAAATGCAAATTGATTGAGGTTAGTCATTCATGTCATGGATATTGTTTGATTAGTGAGAAGAAGTATGAAACTGATAATGGTAAGAAGGATATTAATGTGCAATTGGAGAAGATGAAGAAGTATTGTTGTGTCATTCGTGTTTAGGCCTATTCTCAGCCAACCTCAGTTGGAAGGGCCTTCATATCCAGTTATATAAGCAGTGACTCTTTCTTTGTTTATACAACTTCTGATCTGTAGTAAGGGTTTAAGAAATAGCATGTTGATTTTTTTTTTATGCCAAGTATATTTCAGTTAGCCTAGTAATTTACTGGATAATACATCTATGTTCATGTGTGGAAACTTATTGATATTTCTTTGTTTTGACTGAAGCAGACAAAGCTATTCTTTCCCAATATATTACATGGTTAAGGTGGCTTGTATTGGTGCTTGGCATCCAGCATGAGTGTCATACACTGTAGCTAGAGCTGGGCAGTAGGCTTGGGCGATCTCGTTGGTTTATAAGATTAGTTACTGTAATGTTTATCTTAGTGATGTACGGGATAATTGACTTCCATAGTTTATGGCCCTCGGTATTTTGATCGATTTTTAGACAAATAGATTGGAGGCGTGCCGTGCCAAATAAAAACTTGAATTGCATGGCCCTCGTTTAATTAATCTTGAATTGATCCATAGATTTCGAGCCGTGCCATTTAGCAAATTCCGTGGCCCTCGCAAAGTGCAAACGCGTAGGTTCTTTAGGCGCGTGTTTAATAATATTACTTTCCTAAATTCGGGTGCGTATTTATGTGACCCAAATCCAAATCTCAACAAAGTCGGAATATGTCAAAATCGCGGGTGCATTTATGTGACGCGGTTCAAGACGTGTTTTCACGACGTTGCAATTCTCTTAAAAATAATAATAAAAGCGGTTCAAAGTTAAAAAAAAAAGAAGCGAAAACGTGTTTTGAAATCAGATAAATAAGCCAAATATGACAGTTGAGCGACCGTGCTAGAACCACGGAACCCGGGAATGCCTAACACCTTCTCCCGGGTTAACAGAATTCCTTACTCGGATTTCTAGTTCGCGGACTGTTAACAGAGTCAAACCCTTTCCTCGATTCGGGATTCAAACCGGTGACTTGGGACACCGTAAATCTCCCAAGTGGCGACTCTGAATTCCTTAATAACAAATCCCGTTTCGATTGTCACTTCAAGTTGGAAATAACTCCCTTCCTTTATGCCTTCACGGGGTGTAGCAGAAAAAGGAGGTGTAACATCAGTCGAACTGGGACTAAGGCTAAGTGCCTTCACCATCAAAGTAAGTTCGACCTCGCTCAAACCAAGAATAAGGCTAAGTGCCTTCGCTATCAAGATAAGTTCGACCTCAGTCGAACTGGGACTAAGGCTAAGTGCCTTCGCCATCAAAGTAAGTTCGACATCGCTCGAACCAAGAATAAGGCTAAGTGCCTTCGCCATCAAAGTATGTTCGACCTCGCTCGAACCAAGAATAAGGCTAAGTGCCTTCGCCATCAAAGTAAGTTCGACCTCGCTCGAACCAAGAATAAGGCTAAGTGCCTTCGCCATCAAGATAAGTTCAACCTCAGTCGAACTGGGACTAAGGCTAAGTGCCTTCGCCATCAAAGTAAGTTCGACCTCGCTCGAACCAAGAATAAGTCTAAGTGCCTTCGCCATCAAAGTAAGTTCGACCTCGCTCGAACCAAGAATAAGGCTAAGTGCCTTCGCCATCAAGATAAGTTCGACCTCGTCGAACTGAGAATAAGGCTAAGTGCCTTCCCATCAAAGTAAGTTCGACCTCGCTCGAACCAAGAATAAGGCTAAGTGCCTTCGCCATCAAGATAAGTTCGACCTCAGTCGAACTGGGACTAAGGCTAAGCACCTTCGCCACCAAAGTAAGTTCGACCTCGCTCGAACCAAGAATAAGGCTAAGTGCCTTCGCCATCAAGATAAGTTCGACCTCAGTCGAACTGGGACTAAGGCTAAGTGCCTTCGCCATCAAAGTAAGTTCGACCTCGCTCGAACCAAGAATAAGGCTAAGTGCCTTCGCCATCAAGATAAGTTCGACCTCAGTCGAACTGGGACTAAGGCTAAGTGCCTTCGCCATCAAGATAAGTTCGACCTCGCTCGAACCAAGAATAAGGCTAAGTGCCTTCGCCATCAAGATAAGTTCGACCTCAGTCGAACTGGGACTAAGGCTAAGTGCCTTCGCCATCAAGATAAGTTCGACCTCAGTCGAACTGGGACTAAGGCTAAGTGCCTTCGCCATCAAAGTAAGTTCGACCTCGCTCGAACCAAGAATAAGGCTAAGTGCCTTCGCCATCAAGATAAGTTCGACCTCAGTCGAACTGGGACTAAGGCTAAGTGCCTTCGCCATCAAAGTAAGTTCGACCTCGCTCGAACCAAGAATAAGGCTAAGTGCCTTCGCCATCAAGATAAGTTCGACCTCAGTCGAACTGGGACTAAGGCTAAGTGCCTTCGCCATCAAGATAAGTTCGACCTCAGTCGAACTG
>NC_031995.1:44183758-44184554 GCF_001879085.1 Nicotiana attenuata | reverse complement strand
CTAGACGTTCGTGAGCATTGTGACACCAGTCTTGGGTAGAGGATTTTGTTAAACTTCTGCATTTCTTTCAGTTAAATATATTTGAGACTTCCGTTTTATTATTAAATGCTTCATTGTTTCTAATATTGACGATGTTTGCTAAAAGAGGTAATTGATAATTGGCTTGCCTAGCTCCTACTAGCAGGCGCCATCACGACCCCCGATGGTGGAAAATTCGGGTCTTGACATGAACAAAATCCTCCCGCGATTCTTGACGATTAAGGTAATTCCTATTATAAACCCAACTACGATGTTCCATCTACACAAAAAATATAAAACGAGATTGAGATATTAACACATGTATTAAGATATGCACTACCAAATTAGGTAGTAACATTCAATTTAAACTTGATTTACGTTGTAGTTTAAGAGTTTCAAATTTTATTATCTAAATTGTATATTATTTTATATTACAAATAAAACTTGAATTGAGTTGTAAAGAAAATATAAATTTAAGTATTAACAAATTCAAGAAGCATGTATAACCCTAATTTAAAAGTTTAATAATGATTAAAACAATAAATATTTAAGCATGTATAGCAAAATCCTTTTCCGTATGCCTACAATATTAAGAATCTGGTATTTATGGTTCATACTACTTTATACTTCACTTGTGCTACTAAGAAAACGTCATAACGTGTCCATACTCTGTTTCATCAATGGGTAGAATCTCTTTTGTTGTAGTTTGTACTTTAATCATTCTTGTTACAGATGCATTATCTTGTCTTTAGGTTTTGGGGAAGGTAGTACAAAGTTG
>NC_031995.1:44105982-44183597 GCF_001879085.1 Nicotiana attenuata | reverse complement strand
TGTATTGGTAAAAATTTGACCATACGACAGCCACGGAGCCGGCCCCGTCCTAACCAACTTATAACGAATGGTCAATGCAACTGACTTAAAACTCATGACAGCTGTTCTTAAGGTGGACAAGGGGGTCACGACCCTTTCGCGACAGGAGGACGTCTCCTCGACTAAACTACAACGGCTCGTGACCAGTTCACAGAGCTTGAAGCTATAAATACTAAGAAAGAGAACCTTTAAAAGGGGGCTTCTTCTTCGACTGGGCCAGAAACCAGAAAAATGGCAGTATACGCTCCATGAACGGGGCGATGAACAAGATAAATGTAAGATCCTGAACCTCTCTAAGGAGAGGCAGGTTAAGCTACTATGATGAATAAAACCCCGTCTATTCCATTCCCCAATGGATGATTCATACATCTCAAAATTTGTCTTCTGATTCAGTGATTAATTACGATTGGCTATGATTTATCCGTTCATTTCTTTCGATTGATTTGCTTAAAAAGTATCTGATAACTTTTGAGTCAAACAAAGGTTACATGAGATATTTGGGATTTCAACACTGCCAAGCTAATATGAATGGGCAGATTTGGTGTTTCTGGAAGCAGGATTACCATTCTGTTATCATTGCCAATGAAGACCAGCAACTCACTATTAAACTCACTCATAATGCTCAGAACAGGGAGCTCAATATTACAGTGGTATATGCCAAATGCACAGCTAGGTAAAGAAAGGATCTTTGGTCCAGTCTTGAAGACACACACTCATTCATCAATGGCCCATGGTGTATTGGGGGTGATTTCAATGTTATCATGGATCCAGAGGAGAAATTGGGAGGTACCCCCCATAGAATGTCGAGAAGCTTTGATTTCACTAACTGTATGGATCACTGTGAGGTTGTAGACATAGGTTTTATTGGGCCTAAATACACTTGGTGCAATAACTGGAGACCAAGGAAAAGAGTTTGGAAGAGACTTGATAGGATCTTCATCAACGACACCTGGGCTCATCTATTTCAGAAATATACTGTCAAACATCTGAACAGGTCAGGCTCAGATCATAGACCTCTTCTATTCAAAAGCAAGGCCAACCAATCAACGACAATCAGTTATTTCAGATTCCTTAACTTCTGGACTAAGCAGCAAGCTTTGAGGGGGAGGATCAACTTTGACTCCTTCCATCACCAATCAAGTATAGTATGTTTTTTCATCTTGACCATATTTCCTTGATATTTGATAGTGTGTTTTCTTCTGTAATATGAGTAGCCAGTCATATATATGATTCTCTCTCTTCCTCTTATGGGTGGATCTCATTAGAGCCTAAATTGCTTTTCCTATTGTTTGCCTAATATTTGTTTGCTTTTGGTGCGATACTTATGGGATAGATAAAGTATTGGTTTTACAAAAGAGAAATGAGGCGTTGTATGGATAATGGGGGGCGAATCCTTGTTAACTAAATTAGTACTCTCTTGGTCCAAAATAAGTGATTTTTTGGATATTTTCACACAAATTAAGAAATCCATCTTTTAGCATTAATTAGCAATAGAATTGACCATATTAACCTTTACTATCTCATATAAACACTCCTAACACATATTCCAACACCATTTACTTCAAGGACAATGTAGGAAAAAAATAACTAATTCATTCTTGAAATCTGAAAAAATCACTTATTTTGGACCACAAGAAAAAGGCCCAAAAATCACTTATTTTGGACCGAAGGGAGTAATAGATGGTTTTTTTACTGCTGTATTTATGTTACTATCATTCACTTCATACGAAATCAAAAAAAAATTAAATGAGTCCAATACTTTTCTAGTTGTATTATTTTTGCTCTAATCTAGGTGAAGGCGATTGGGCTAAACACCTGCTTAGTGCAGATTGTCTGTTAAGATTCTTCGTAAATCGTAAACTCTAGCTAGGTTAAAAAAAATTGTGTAGTGCACTCAGCGGTGCTCCCCTATTAACTGGAAACTGTTTTCCTCTTTCTGTCTTATGGGTGATTCATCTATCCAAAACACAGGTCTTGCAATTAATATCTGTAGGATTATGCAAGGAGTAAATTTGATTTGGTCATAAATTTGAAAGCATCTCATCTTGCTCTAAATTTTAACGTTAAATCCTTACAGAAAAACTGGTAAATGGATCATCTGAATTCAATATGTAGATTTTGATCAAAGGAAAAGTTTGTTCTTTAAAAATGGCTCATCTTTCAGTTAGCTTCAGTTCTCAGATACATATTCAGTTTTCAACGTCAACTTTCAGTTACTCCCTCCGTCCAATTTACGTGAAGGTGTTCGTATTTCGAGAGTCAACGAATTATGCGTTGATCGTAATCTTTTAACACGCCTTTTAAATATTTTGAATTACTAATTATTGTGACTTATAGTACTTAATTTTACGTAGTTTTCAATATGTAAATTTTGTTGGACTTTAAGCCATTGGGCTTTAAAGTAGAAGAAGTGTGAATTGGAAATGGAGGGAAATAAAATTGAGGGAAATCGAAAATTTGAAGAATTAAACTTTTGTCTTGCACTTTGTCCCTCATTGGTGAGGGACAACCACATTTGTGTGCTTATATATAGAATCACTTCTTAAAGCTCTTAAAAGGAGTTGAAGAGAATTAACCCTCGGTCGGCTCGGCTTCGGCTTCGGATTCGGATTCGGAAAATGATCGATCGATAAGATTATTTTTGGACAAAATTTATTTAATTATTTAATAATTAATTAAATGCTAAATCACTGCTGAAAATACGCCAGAACCCTGCTGAAGGTTCAGAGGGCCTCTCTGGCCGCGGTTCTGCCGCGCGGCAGATAGGTTCAGAAAGCCTCTCTGACCGCGGTTTTGCCGCGACCGCGGCAGACAGCGTATTCTTCTGAAAAGGCACCTTTTCCAGACACCTCTTATGATAATTGCCTATAAATTTTGAGGCAAGGCTCCATTTTCTACACACGAAAAACACTCCAAAACTTCTTTCTTTCTGAATATACTGCATCCTAATTCGCAGTCTCTCTCTCTCAAATTCGTAAGTGTGATTTTGCTCCGTTCTTTGAGTTCGTTGGTATCCTGCAGTTTGTATTGCCACAGTTGCAGGAAGATTTATTCCGTTTTATCCTGGGAGGATTTAATCCATTACCTTGGCAACGTGTGAGGGGGTTAAAATTCCTTAAGGACACACAAGAAAATTGTGGACTCGGAATATTTCTTAAACTCTTCTATTTTTCCAGTTTCTTTTATTTTTTTAACAGTTTTTTCTGATTTTGTGTTTTAACACAATAGCGCTCACAAATTTTACTTCGAAAAATCAAAAAATTCTTTGTCCAAATGCATGGTTAACATTAAAAGGTTTGAATCTCCAAACGTAAAAAAGTGTCACATAAATTGGGACAAAGGGGGTATTAGTTTTAATTTAAGTTTTCAAAATCAATTTCAACTTTCAGATTATTCAGTATTTATTACTCCTATGTGAATTGCCTTCTCCAGTTGCTGCATTTCATTATATTTATATAGCTTATGCTAGTCTTGTCCTCCGCTTAGGGGATACTTATCAACGAGAATTTCTACGTATGCTTTACAACTTGTTTGGATGATTGTTACTTATTGTATTGTATTGTTATTACTTTAAATACAATGTTTGTTTTGATTGTTACTTAAATTTTATTGTATCGTATCGTTAAATCCGTTGTTACGTAACGACGAAAAGTGCCACATAGGTGATGAAGCACTTGGCTAGGGACAGATTCAATAGACTCAGTTGGCGAGCCTTGATTCTTTCCGGCGTTGGATGTTCTTTCCAGAGCTTTAGCTGTTATTAGACATTTATATTATTCTGGGGTTTTTTAGATAGAGGCTAATGACTTGTCATAGTAGATTTAAATTTCCTAATGCTTATTCGTCAAATATTGTTAAACAATTTTCAGATATCTATGATTTAAGGATTATCAGACTCTACTATGCTTATTAATCTCAGTAGCATTTTTCAGATGGCTAGGTGGGGTGCCAGTTTGTGGGCGTGACATATATATGTTGGAACACCACGTAAATTGTAATAAAGCTTTGGCCAAGACCAGTTACAGTACTAAACAGCAATCACGTCCCAATCTAACAAAGTCTGTTCTTCCTACAACGTTACATGGATAAGAAAAGTTTGTATTTGTTGTTAGAGAAAGAAAATCAGTTTGTTTTCGTTTCGAGGTGTTCTAGGCACGTAATTGCTTTCCCGACTCTTAACTAGGATTTGCAACATACAAATTGGAGATCCTTTTTTTAACCAGAAAAAGAGATCATCAGGGGAACCAAAACAAGAAAATTTTCTTATTAAAGAGAATAAGACTTGCACAACGCTTCAGATTTGTCAAAATAAGGTCTCAAAGGGTGAGTTGGATGTAGAGATGGTGGCGAGGGACAGTGCATCAATTGGTGTTGATTGTTTTATCGTCAAATGAGAAAGACTATATTAGGAGCCGTCTTGCCTAAATTAGGAGTCTTTTCAAGAGTAGAATTTATTATTAACGATTGTTCTTCTTATTATATTATTGAATATTATTCCATTATTATTCTTGATTTTTCTTGTTGTTATATATTATTGAATATTACTTTATTATTTGAGTTTTTCCTATCATTTTGAGATTTTCTCTTCCCCTAAAAATAAGTTCTTCATCTTTAACACTCGTCAGATTACGTAAAAATTGTGTGGGTTAGCCACTTTTTAAGGTGGTATTTACTTTTTATCCAGCATTTTTAATGCTTAGCAATAGTAGCCACTAGTCTATTAAAATTAATATGAAAAGACTGTGTTACCCTTTCTTCTATCTCTTTCATGTATATTCTCGGCACGAAGTTTCTCATTCTCGTTCCTCAGTTGTGTGTTCTCATGGCGTTCGTGATGAGCCTGGGCAAAATAATGAAAACAATGTCGGTGTAACAGTTATTACATTGAATGCTGGCATTTAATGCTATTTTTAATTTTGCGTTTAGAAAACTGATGCTAAAATAGAAAAGACTAGCTAATTACCTTCATTTGAGCATGCTTGTTTTCGAACCAAAACTTAATTTGCGAAGGCTCTAAGCCTAATCTTTTCCCCAACTCTTTCCTTTGTTTATCATCTGGATGAGGGCATTCTTTGAAAAACCTGTCAAATGACCAATTTATTAATTGCAATAACAACAACGTAAACAATAAACTCAGTATAATCCCACAAGTTCAAAAGTTAAGGACACTTGGTCCTGAACTTAGACTAACAAGCTCAAAAGTTAAGGACAATAGGTCTTGAACTTAGGCTAAGAAGCCCAAAAGTTAAGGACAATAGGTCCTGAACTTAGAGTTTCAAGTTCAAAAGTTAAGGAAATGTAGTCCTGAATTCCTAAAGTTAAGTTTAATAGTTAAGGACACAAGTTCAAAAGTTAAGGACATGCAGTCCTTAACTTACAGTTTACAAGGTCTAAAGTTAAGGACAGGCAGTCCTTAACTTATAGTTACAAGTTCAAAAGTTAAGGACATGCAGTCCTTAACTTACAGTTACAAGTTCAAAAGTTAAGGACAATAGGTCCTTAACTTTGATTTCCAAGTTCAAAAGTTAAGGACAGACAGTCCTTAACTTACAGTTACACGTTTAAAAGTTAAGGACAAACAGTCCTTAACTTACAGTCTAGTTCAAAAGTTAAGGACAATAGGTCCTTAACTTTGACTTACAAGTTCAAAAGTTAAGGACGCTTGGTCCTGAAGTTTGAGTTCCAAGTTCAAAAGTTAAGGACATGTAGCCTTGAAGTCCTGAACTTAGAGTTACAAGTTCAAAAGTTAAGGACATGTAGTCCTGAAGTCCTGAACTTACAGTTCCAAGTTCAAAAGTTAAGGACATGTAGTCCTGAAGTCCTGAAGTTAAGTACAAAAGTTAAGGACATGAGTAGAAGGGTATTTTCGTCCGGACAGTTATAGTTTATTAAAGCAGTGACTAAAGACTAAAAATATTTTAAACGGTGGCTTAAAAGTAAATACATGTATTATTAGTGGTCAACCGTGCACTTCCCCTAGGTAGCGTGATATTATTGTTGTTGGTGATTTTTCTATTTCTAAACAGGTCCACCCACTAGTATTTGTCGGACCATAGAAGGAGTAAAATTGTTTCGGTCATAAATTTGAGAGTATCTCATCTTGCTCTAAGATTTTAACTTCAAATCCTTACACAAAAACTGATGAAAAGTCCACCCGGATTTAATATTTAAATTTTGATCAAAGGGAAAAACCAATGAGAAAAAGAGAGGAGAATTCACCTAATTTATACACGAAAACATGTAGAGTAGGATGGCCTGGATAAAGCTAGTAGTCAACTTTTGAAACAATTATAGAGACAGATCAAATAGGCATCAGCTTCACGTAAGTTATATATATTTATCTCATGATCGTCCATCCTCCGTAAAGAAACACAAAGATAACCCATAAAGTCCACCTAAAAATTCATAAGATCAAATAGCTAGGGAGACAAAAAGTATCAGTATACATAAATATTCCATGAAAATATTTCAGCCAACTAATAGAAAAAGCAAAGACTTGAGCAGGGCAAGACAAGTTAGCTTTTACTGTTGATTGTTAGATTAGTTAGTTTTGATAGGAGTATTTGAGAAGAGGTTGTTTTGTCTCTCATTGAAAACCAAAAGAAAGGAAGAGATATTCTTTTTGGTAATTAGACAATCTTTATTACCAAGTAAATATGTACAAGTATAACAGTATAACTAAGTTTGGACATGCAGTCCCAAACTCAGTATAATCCTTCTTCTCTAACAACTCCTAATGATAGAAATTTAACTTTTGAAGTTCTTTCCTTAAGCTAATCGGTCCATGTCCTATGTATCTCCTGTATTATCTGTCTTGTAATAGCTTCACTGCTTCTCTTTTCCTGCTGAAAAATTCTTCTATTTCTTTTCATCCATATCTGATAAACATCATTTGTAATACACATCCTGTAAAGCATGGTTTTCGACCCTTTGCCTTTCATATGTTCTGTTGTCCATTGGAGCTCCTCATTCCAGCCAGTTACCCTTCATACCAGTCCTATCCATGCTAACAGTTTCCCCTATACTTCTGCTGAGAATATACACATAAAGAACAGGTGCTGATGACTCTCCAGCTCTTGATCACATAGTGGACAATTTGGATTAACTTGTAATCCCCAGCTGCTCAATCTGTCTTTGGTATATAGCTTCCCCTGCACAGCAAGGTATAGTATGAACTTCCACCTTGGACAACCTTTGTTATTTCATAATAGTCTGCTCCAATTTTCACCTGGAAAATCTCCTCTCAATTGATTGTACATTCTCCTGATAGAGAATGCTTTTGTCGCTAACACCTTCCCAATATCCAACCTTGCTTCATTTATATATTTTCTAGTCTGTAGTATCTTCCTGATTACCCATGAAGCTTGCTTCACATCTACTAGCCATGGAATCTTCCCTTTTATATAGTAAACATGCACCCACCTTATCCACAGTTTGTCCTTCTTCATACAAATATTCCATAGGTGCTTTAATAGTGCTGCTCTATTCCATGTACTGAGATCAGTGATATTTATTTCTCCTTTGGATTTAGGCCTACACATCTTCTCCCAAGCCACCAAAGCTTTTTTACTTGAATTGGTGTCACCAGTCCAGAGAAATCTCCTGCAAATACCTTCAACCATCTGTATAATTTTCTTTGGCAGTGGAAAGACCTGTGACCAAAAAGCTTGAATGGCAATTAACACACTATTTATCAACTGTAGTCTTCCTGCATAGCTTAAGAACTTTACTGTCCATTGTTTGACTTTCCGCAGCATTTTATCAAGTAGAGGTTGGCACTGGCTCACTGACAGTCTTTTTGAGCTCAAAGGAACTCCTAAGTATCTAAAAGGAAGTTCACAAATGGTAAAACCAGTAGCTTGAATAATTTCCTGCTGCACTGTTGTTGAAACTCCACCAAAATACATGCAACTTTTACTTTGGTTTGCAATAAGTCCAGAAGCTTTTGAAAAACTGTTGAAACATTCACATAATAGCTGTATAGACATCACATCACCTCTACAGAATAGTAGCAAATCATCAGCAAAACTGAGCAGGACAATGATCAGTTTCTCACACCTTGGATGATAATTGAAATTAGGTTCCTCCTTCAATTGTTTTAGGATTCTAGTCAGATACTCTATTGCTAATACAAACAATAATGGTGACAATGGATCACCCTGCCTCACCCCCCTTTTTGCTTCAAATGGCATAGTAGGACTACCATTAATAGAGATGGAGTAAGATACAGTTCTGAGACACTCCATAATCCATCCTATGAATACTTTGGGAAAACACGGTCCAGTTAATACCTGCTCCAAAAACACCCATTCAAGTGAGTCATATGCCTTTTGCATGTCAGTCTTAATCATGCATCTAGGTGAGACCCTTTTCCTGCCACCTTTTATTATTTCATGACTGAACAGTACATTATCTATCAAGCCTTTTCCTGGAACAAAGGCTGTTTGACTCTCATCCACCAGTGTATTCATCACTTGCCTCAACCTACTTGTCAACATTTTGGATATGATCTTATATAATGTAGTGCAACATGAGATAGGTCTATACTCTCTGATTGAATTTGGGTTTTTTACTTTAGGGATAAGAGTGACTACTGTGTTATTGATTGGCTTGAACATTCTCCCAGTAGTAAAAAACTCCAGTACTGCAGCAACAATATCATTTCCAGTAATATGCCCTGCTTTCTTAAAGAAACATGCATTAAACCCATCACCCCCCGGTGCCTTCATGTCATCTATACCTGTTAGTGCATCCATTACATCTTCCTTTGTGAAAGGAGTTATGAGCTGCAACTGCTGTCTTCTAGTTAGCACTGATCCATTCCTTATCCAGACAGGATGAATAGCTGGTATGCTGCCACTTGCAGTTCCTAACAGACTCTTATAAAACCCAACCACTTCAGCTTCAATACTCTTACCATCTGTCAACATATCCCCATTACTATTAGTGAGCTTTGTAATTTGATTTTGTGCTTTCCTTCTTTTCATGCTGGCAAAGAAGTAGGCACTGTTAGTATCTCCCAGCTTTAACAATTGCACTCTTGATTTTTGCTTGTAGATGGACTCCTCAATTTTATCTCACTTTTCTAGTTGTAGTAGTAGTTTCTTCTCCTCTTCAAACAGATCACTTGTTGGATTAGCAATCTTCATTCTTCCTTATATATCATCTAGTTCCTTCCTGATGGTAGTTAACTTCATTTTGACATTCTTAAACTCCATATTGTTTAATTGTTTCAAAGCAGCTCTTATAGGTTTCAGGTTCTTCCATACAGCTTCCATACCCCCATTCTTCATTGTCCAGTTGCTTTCCACAATCTCCCCAAAGTCAGGGTGATCAGCCATACAATTATAGAATTTAAATGGCCTTTTCTTGTTATCACATCTTACCTCTACATCAATCCCCGGTGGAGAATGATATGAGAAAAGAGGATTCAATATTTGAACTTGTCTAGGATGCATATTAATCATCCAGCTGTCATTAACTATTGCTCTATCAATTCTGCTATACACATGACCATTGGTCCATGTATATGTCTTGCCCACTGTAGGTAATTCTGCCAAACTACAATCTTCTATAACTTCTTTAAAATCTTTTGTTTCATTATCCTGAGCTTCACTTCCATGCATTCTGTCATCAACCCCTAATATAGAGTTAAAATCTCCCATCAGCAACCAAGGTCCCATGCACTGCCTTGTTAAGTTCCTAATTACCTCCCATAATGATTTTCTGCCTTGCACACTATGTAATCCATAGATTGCTGAAAAATAGAAATCCTTATTAGTCTTCAGAATCTTCACACTGCCATGTATAACCTGGGAATGTCTCTCTAACACTGTATACTGCAACACATTTGAATTCCATATTACCCAGATTCTGCCTTTACATGTATTTGACACATTATGACTCCATTCCCATCCTAGTAGTAGTTTCCCAATAATTTTATCTGCTTTTGTATCTTTTACTCTATGCTCACATATTGATATCATATCTACTTTATTATCCCTCATAAATACCTTTAACTCCTTGTGCTTAAACACTTTATTGAATCCCCTTACATTTCATATGACTATCATGTTGATGCTGCTAATGTGTTTTGTTCAAACCTCTCCACCTCCACCCCTCTACTTGTACTACATTCAGCTATTCCTCTTGTTATTTTTTCTTGTCCTGTCTCCACTAGGCTGTTGAAACCATTCAGATTTTGAATGCATTGCCCAGCTTCCTGTGTTCTTTACCCTTTTGCTGCAGATTTACTTTTAACTTGTTGCCATACATCTCCACTTCCTTCTCTTTTATCATTATTCACTTGTTGCTCATCAGTTTTCCTTTGTACCTCCTGCTGATGCTGGCTTTGTAATCCAGCTTCATTATTGATAGGCTTCCATTCTGTTCTCTGCTTTGCCACTGTCTTCTGTTGTTGCTGTCCTATTTTCTTCTCTACCCGTACTATGTTAATTTGCTTTTATTGACAGTTGTGGCCTATTTGTATACATCTTGAACAATATGTAGGTTTCCAGTCATACCATATCTCTTGTGCCATGATTCTGCCCTTTGGATCTTTTATTTTAACAACATTTGGTAACTCCTTAGTAACATCAACTTCTACCAATATCCTTGCATATGAAATTCTCTCAGCATTTGAGGTAAAAGCATCTGCATATATTGGCTGGCCTAAACCACTACCAATTTTGCTTAATGCACTTGCACTCCAACAATATAGAGGTATGTTAGGCAGTTTGATCCAAATGGGAATTGTCTTCAAATCCTCAGCATCAAAGTCAAATTCAACAGTCCATGCCTTCATAATAACTAGTCTATTGTTAAGCATATGTGGCCCTGAATACATCACCATATCCCTCTCCTCCAAACATGAAAAATTAATCACACAATAACCAGCATTATGATAATATACTTTTGGTTTCCTTGAGAAATCCCTTGTCCTGCTACAAATCTCTCCATAGCCCAATAGAAGGTGATCCACCTATGACATATACTATTGCCGCATATTTCCACTTGTGTACTCACTATCAATATCCTGTTGTACCAGTTCTACAATCGCCTCACCCTCAACAATAGTAGGCAGTATAAACTTCAGATCCATACCTCTTTTTTCCAATTTAATCTCCTCAAATAGCATCGACCATGTCTTAGCTAGCTTTGGTTCAGATTCCAACTGTAATTTCCTCTGTGCACCTCCAGTTTGAGCTACTATTCCATTGGTGTTTCCACTTGGAACAGACTTCAATTTCAGATCTACAGCTTGCATCTGTTGTTGTGCTGGTCCTTCCGAGTTTAATACCTTCTGCATGTTAGTCGGCGTTGTCCATGTACCTGCTGATGCTTTGCTTTCTCCACTTGGAGCTGGTAGGGTTGGCCATATCTCCAAATTGGGTGTTGTATGCTCTTTTCCTTTGTGTACTGATGTTTCCTCACTCAGTTTCCTTTCAATTGTGATGTTCGCCTCTTTGACCCCTGTTTTGTTCAATGTTGTACCATCACCTCCAATTACTAGAGGTTTTGGTGTAACCAATCTCACCGTTTCTAGAGTCCTTCCTTCCATTGAGTTGTTGTCTTCCTCAATCAGTAGCTTAGTAGCCTTCGATGGCCGTCCTCGTGCTCTCCCCATTCCGGTGAGCGCATGTTAGCAAGTCGCACTAAAATGCGCCGAGAGAGAAAGAGGGAGAAAAGAGAAAAGATGTTTAAAAGCACTTCTTTCTCTTATATAGTTTGAATATTTTTAAGAGTGTTTTGGAGGGAGATTGGAATTTGACTATATTATTAATAGTCAAGATTGGGTATTTGGGCAGTCTTTAGGCCAATTAAGTAGCCCAACATTTATAGTTTTAGTCACCTATTAGTTTATTAAAAACGTTTTTAATTAAAATTTGGAAAATGTTTTTTAACAGCTTTATTTTTAAATTCAAAAAAGAAGTGACAGTTGGTTTTAGAAGGTGTCTGTATGAAGAGATGGGTCTGTTGGAATTAACAGACTCCTAGAGGTATTATAAATGCCCATAGCATCTCCAAAACGAAGGACATAAAAAACTTTCATCTATTTCTCTTCTGCTTATTTTCTACAACTCACAAATATTCTATTTTTGTAAGAAATTCAAGTTACTTGCTGAAACTCGAATTTCAGAGACTTTGTAAAATCCTGGAGGAACTGTGCTATTATCCATGCAACAACAAAGTAGGAAGATTAAATTCTTTAAGGACAGTGATTACACTATCGAAGTAAGATTATTTCATTCATTTATTTTCTAACAATCTTAAGGAATTTAAACAAACTACAATGGAGGCTTTAACAACTCGTGCACCTACCCGTGCTACCATAACTCACTTGATCACATTAGCTCAGGCCAATCTAAAGATTCCCCATTTATTTAGCCAAATAGTCTTAGATCCAAATTCCAACATCCGAATCTACCAGGCATGCTTCATACATACGAACACCATATCAAACATTACACGATGCACCAATACATGATTGCATACTTTTGCTGAATTCACACCATGCACCGCATAATTCACATGACCATAATAATATCCTCCGATAACAATAGCCGAAACTCCAATCCAATGCACACAACACACCTCATGGCACATATAAGTCCTGATTCAACTCTTGCAATGCTGCCACGACAGAAGAGATGTGTAGAAATTGATAACCAACTACCGAGTCAGCAAATCATTGTCCTCTTGACAAGAACCATTACCTCATTTTGAGCTGAATAACAATAGTTGTCCTTTAATATGCCTTATATAAACCCGATCGCACTGATCATAAATCTGATAATCTCGTCTTACCCAGTATAAGTTGCTCAGGAAATGAGCCACCTCAGGCACTGCCAAAAGTCTCATATTGATGCACAATATGCCAACAAGCTACAAACTCTAATGTGATACATAAGGTAAAACGAACTCCGAAAAGAACCACTCAACCCATGTAACTAATTAAACAACCGAAAGGATGTTATGAACCTTAGAAAATGAGAAACAAAACACACAAGGATTGATATGGGGAACTGTACTCAACATCACACTGTTGCGGCGTGCAACCTGATCCACACATGATATCGTTGTGTCGTGCAACCCGATCCAACCATGTTACCCATGGCGGCGTGCCACCCGATCCCAACAACATACCCGTGGCGGCATGCCACTCGATCCACACATAATAATCTATAAGGAAATACTTACCAAGCTAAAATGCTCATAACTATGAAATACCCGAAAATTCAGCCACAAGCACTCCAAGTGCATAATACTATCTTTGGGGAGACAGATAGCGCCATACGCTACAAAACTCGAGCACGACTAAGGTGCGATATATGATCTACATCTCGAGAGCCATCCTGCTTACAGAACACCATCGCTATACGAAACCTCAACACATATGCAATTAATCAAGTCATCTCACAACCCACACGGCACAATAGAGTATTACATGAAATAGCCGACGACGAAATAACATCCAACGTCCGAATACTCCTCCATAAGGAATGTCGTGCTGAATAAACACACCCAGGCTGGTGTAGAGTACACATCCACATTTGGACCCATCAGTGGACCCCAACCGATTCTGATCATACCATGCTTGGGCAAATAACCTCTCAAGGACCCACAACGACCTATTCATGACACATAACAACAACCGTCGAATCCCGAACAAACTTCCACAATTCGAAAACCAAATGAATAGAGCGCCTTTCAGGCCTAAACTCTCACATTAGCGATGGTACCAAAATCTCCACACTTGGTTTTAAATCTTTAATCAATCAAGCGAGTACATGTCACACTTATACAATCTTCTCGTGGGACACGCTCCCACGACCTTCCGCACCAGGTAACAAGTCTGCACATCCTTACCACCGGCCACACTAATGTTGTAAGGCAAATAAAGAATTCGCAATCAGTACACAAAGTCTCTTACACAGGACACCGATCTCAGGTGATGCTAAAGACAATACCAGTTTACTCTAACCATCTGAATCCTTTCTTGCTCATCCGAGCTCGTGATATTCTTGCCAACACCAAACTGCAACATTGATCCTCAACTTCCAATTCCCATGCCGCTCACTACACCTATCATGCCAATACGTAGGAGTACAAGAATTTAATCACAACTCCTGAACCACTAATAGAATAGATACTTCATCATATAGAAACCTTTCAATTAACTCATTTCAAAGAACCATTGCAACACATGATTGAACTCCCGTAACCGTAGAAAATACGAACCTCAAGTTGTGGTCTAAACCACCATAACTCTTACGGGATCCATCTATACATAACAAGCGATTATAATCGAATACCTCCAAATAAATCAAATTACGGCGGTCGTCAAGCCTTACACGTACCGCCACCAATCACATGCATAACTTAACATGCCGAAGGAACTGATCATTGCCACCATTATGTCAATTCAACCATTGCAAACCGATCCGACTTCGTCTAATTTACTTTGGACTTGCCTGAGGAATAATAATAGCTCCATTCAAAATATAATGAACCCAAATACGCACTCATCCTGAGTGGACCTCATTTCACGAGACCACGCTTTCTCAAAACCCACGAACCATCTCATACCCTCCTTATGCGCATATTTGCATCTGTAACTGGTACACCCATTCTGATAATTTCCTTATGATTCCAAAGTTATTTCTCCCACTCCTCTAATACCGTAGGCCGAAGATAACATAGAACACTCCAAGCCCCTTTCATAACCCGCTGCAAAAGCTCGATACTTAACCATACTACGGACTCGAAATCCTTAGGCACCGTACTTTAACTTTTGAATCCACTAGTACCGTTGTTGAGAGTCACCCACCCCGACTTGATCCCGAATATAATCAACTCCAAGGCTTTGCTAGCACATGAACACTCTCTCAAGGAAGCACTCGACTGAATTCCTTTCCTTGTACACCACATCTACACGAAGCATAACCTCTGAGTCTTTCCATAGCCTCAACATGGATTGATAAGGACAAATATAGCACAAATTCCTCAAGTCCTTTGCCCAAATTACCGCCGACATTTTCTTTCCTTAGTCGTAATAACCCACCAATATGCCGATAACCAGAAATCTCATAAGTAGACAACCACCCAATCAATTCATAGATGGTGGGGCTCTCCCACTTAGCTTGAAGCTACCATTTCATAACCCTGGAACCCACCAAGATTCCTTCTTCATCATTGACATGATCTTGCACAATCAACCCACTAAATTCCTCGAAATCTTTCTGTTAAACATTTCATGGACACTCTGAATTGCTAGCCACATTCACATATTCGATCCCTTACCAGATAGCGGGTAAAATTCTTTGTAGAAGCTTTGTCAACACAATGCAACGCCTAACCTGCTCACAGGAGATATCCCACCTGTGGGAATTCCATGCCGATATCATCCAACGACGTTGCACTAGGTACAATTACGATGAAATCAGTAAACCATCCTGAGCTCGTGCTCATTCACCGGTTGTACAAGTTCGTTCACTCCCCATTGACCTCACTGAAAGTGTGAAAATACATTCCAATCCGAACCCATGTTGCATTTCTCATCATATCAAGCAAACTCCTTCGTGACACATCCAATCTTCCTCAATACAGTAGTCAATATTCTAAATTAGTCCGTAGACCTAGTTACTGTCCACCATGAATCCCAAATCACTCTGAACTTTCCCCATGGTGTGTAGCTATCCTACCACAGAACCCATATGCTGCTCTGCCACTCTCACACTTTGGTTAAACCATCTCCTTTAAGAAACTACTCGACTTTTGCTTCTCCCACTTGGCCTTCTGGAAAGTTAACCGCCGCAAGACACATCCCACATGTCCTTCCTCATCCTTCGCTGCCTAGTTGTTGCCTTAAATCAAAATCCATCTCTGTAGCACCTGAACCAACAGATCGCCACCAGCTATAAACCTCCCCGAAGATCATCTTCCTTGAGCCCTCCACACCAGGAACACCGATTCAATACTGAACCATCGCACACTGCGATCTCTGATAGCCGCTTCCCCGGCACTACTTCAAAATACTCTGCCTCAAAGGCAAATTGAAGAAGACCATAACACCGGCGAACTTAACGCATTCAACAAGACGACGACCCACATCAAGGATAAAATACCACCACGCTCGAAAATACCAAGTCTCGTTACCCCATCAACCCAAACTTGAGCATTCGTAGTCCGATTGCCTTTCCTTCGCCGGAAATAAAATACTAAATCTCTGAATCATGCACTGAGTAAAACCTCCTTTCAAGTCATTCACTGCCTCGACACATAAATAAGCACCCTACCGTTGCACCCATACCGTGCGACAATGACTCATGAATCATCATAACAACCAATGCCCAACTTCAAAACCATAGGAATTATTGATACTAAGCTGAAATGACAGAATAGCCTTTCGCAAGGCGACGATAATAGCCCAAGCAATTACGCAGGGAGAAACATCCTTTACCACATCTGTGGTACATTAAAATTCCTCGATTCCCAATTGATAATTAGCGCTTCTGGTCACATAAGATTGAATAGGAAAGAAATAAAGACATAAGCCTCAAAGAAATCAAATCGCACGATGAGGAATCAAGAAGGGATGTGCTCCTAACAACCCTGTAGCCTCTTGAAGATAAGTACAGACGTCTCCATACCGATCAGCAAGACTCTACTAGACTTTCTCATGACTCGAGAGACCTAAGTGAACCTAGTGCTCTAATAGCATGTTGTAACGACCCAAAATCCATTAAAGTTTACGATGGTGCCTAACACCGCTGTCAGGCAAGCCAACAATAATTGATTAACTTGATTACTCATTAGTATATTGAAATCATAATTTTCCTTCAATTAAATAGTAAGAAATAAAATTTACAGAGTAAGTGGTAATATTTTTCCAACTATACTACTGAACAACTCAATTACCCTCAAACCCGGTATCACAAATGCATGAGCATGAAGTAGGAAGATAAAACAAAATACAGCATTTGTCCGTAATACAAATTAGACAAGAAAAATATAAATAACTGTGAAGGAGACTCTGTGTGTTCCACACTCGTAACATAGGATGCAGCTCACCTAAGTCCCCGCAATAACCATGCCTCTGCGCCCACAAGCCCACTAGACATATATGTACCTGCAGAAAAATGTGCAGAAAGTGTAGCATGAGTACTTAAATAAATGCGTACCCAGTAAGTATCCAGTCTAACCTCGAAGAAGTAGTGATGAGAGGTCGACTATGACACTTACTATGGGCTCATAATAAAATGCGGATATTATATTTAAGCATGGAATACATAATATAGCTAAAAATTCATTAACCGGAAATAATCAACAATCCTTTTACTAATAGAAATTCCCAAATTATTTTTTTATCATTTAACAATTTATATATCGAGCCAATGAAGCAATGTCAATTATTATTAGTTCCAAAGAGCTATCATGCGCAATACATGCTGAGGTCGTACGACCCGATCCAACATATAAATATAAAATGTTCATTGCCGAGGGTCGAACGGCACGAACCATACATGCATCTAATAACCTGCCGAGGCAAACTGCCCGCTCCCATGAGAGTAGTGGAAATTTACCCCGCTCGCGGAATATATTTGCGACGCGGTTAAACATAGATTTCTCAAGTCATTATAATATTTCTCAAGTCTTTTCAAAAATACGAAATTCAAATGAAAACTTTCAGATCTCGAAATCCTAATTTTCAACTCTTTTCACGGCAATTAATAAGCATACTCAATCTTAACTCTTTCAGAGGCAAAAAAAATAAACATAATCAAATAACGGTATCAACAAGGCATGGTGTAAACCTAAAACTACTCGGATATAGGCATAATTAGTAGTTACGTACGGACTCTCATCACCTCGTGCGGACGTAGTCTCCCCAAATAAGAGCGCACATGAATTCAATTCACCTATGGGGTTAATTCCCTCTTACAAGGTTAGAAAAGAGACATACCTCGCTCCGAAGTTCCATAGCCGGCTCCCAAGCCTTTCCAACAACTCAACCGACGCCCAACGCTCCAAAACTAGTCAATAAATGGGCAAATCCATAAATATATACTCTAATACTCATTATAATCCAATTTAAACAAATTCCCAACTCCGCTCGAAAAGTCGATAAAAATCACCATCGGGCCCACGTGCCCGGATTTCAAAAATTTTTGAAGATGAACTTTACCCTTAACACCACGAACTCAAATATATAATTTATTCCAAATTCCATATCCAATTTTGTGGTCAAAATCCAAAAATATTAATTTCTAGGTCTTTCTTCAAAATCCCAAATTTCTACAAATTTTCATGTCTAAATCCATATACAAACCTTGTATTTAACTAATAACTAGTAGAATCACTTACCTCATGACTGATGATGAAAATGGTGTTCTAAAATTGCTCCTAGGTCGGCTCCCATGGAGAAAATGAGATCAAAATGGCCAAACTCCTGATTTTTAAAAGAACACTGCCCAGTCCGACCTTATTTGCAAATGCGGCAAGCCCCTCGACTTTGCGAAGCAATACCAGCTCCAGTTCCAAAATTACCCTTCGCGAACGCGATTCCCAGCTCGCGAACGCGTAGCTTAACCAGGCGACCCTTCGCGAACGTGTTGCACCCTTCGCGAACGCGAAGGATAAAAATCCCATAGGCTCAGTTTCCCCTTCGCGAACGCGATGACCCAACCGCGAATGCGAAGCACAAAATCAGCAGCCAAGAAATTCTTCTTCGCGAACGCGTGAACTCCTTCGCGTTCGCGAAGAACAAAACCAGAACCAGATATCAGCAGCAACAACCCAACCAAACATGGTCCGAAACGATCCCAAAACACACTCGGGGCCCCCGTGACCCCGTCCAATCACACAAACCGGTTCCAAAACATAACACGGACCTGCTCGAGGCCTCAAATCACATCAAAAAACGTCGAAATCACGAATCGCACCTCAATTCATGCTTAATGAACTTTAGAACTTCAAACTTCTACATTCGATGCCGAAACCTATCAAATCACGTCCGGTTGACCTCGAATTTTGCACACAAGTCACATTTGACATTACGGACCTACTCCAGCTTACGGAATCAGAATCTGGCCTCGATATCAAAAAGTCCACTCCTAGTCAAACTTTCCAAAAACCTTTAAATTTCCAACTTTCGCCAAATGACCCCGAAACAACCTACGGACCTCCAAACTAATATACGGACGCGCTCCCAATACCAAAATCATCATACGGAGCTATTCCTAAACTCATAATCCCAAACGGACATCGATAACATTGAAATGCACTTCAACCCAAATTTATGAAATCCTCCCAGCTTGCCAACTTTCCACAATAGTCGCTGAAACGCTCCCGAGTCATCCAAAACCTAATCCAGACATACGCCCAAGTCCAAAATCATTATACAAACATGTTTTAACCTTCAAGTTCCGGTTCCAAGGTCGTTTACTCAAAAGTCAAACCTCAGTCAATTCTCTAACTTAAAGCTTCTGATATTGAAATTTTCTTTCCAAATCAACTCCGAACTTCCCGAAATTCAATTCCGACGACATGTACAAGTCATAATACCTGAAGGGAAGCTACTCATGGCCACAAACTGCCGAACGACGCGCTAGAGCTCAAAATGACCAGTTGGGTCGTTACATTCTCTCCCACTTAAAGATACGTTCATTCTCGAACGTGATAAAAACTGCTCTGGAGTTGTTTGAAATCACTGTTTAGCACCTCGTGCACCTACCCCTGCTACCACAACTCAGTTGAGCACATTAGCTCGGGCCAATCTGAAGATTCCCCGTTTATTTAGCCAAAAACCTTAGAGCCAAATTCCAACATCCAAAATTCTCTACCAGGCCTGTTTCCAACATACGAACACCATATCCAACACTACACAATGCACCAATACATGATTGAATATTTTTGCTGAATTCACACCATGCACCGCACAATTTACATGACCATAATATCATCCTCCGATAACAATAGCCAAAACTCCAATCCGATGCCCACAACACACCTCATGCCATATATAAGTCCTGATCCAAATCTTGCAATGCTGCCACGGCGGAAGAGATGTGTAGAAATTCATAACCAACTGCCGAGTCAACAAATCATTGAGTCTCTCCTCTTGACAAGAACCATTACCTCCTTCTAAGTTGAATAATGATATTTTTCCTTTAATATGCCTTATATAAACCCAATCGCACTGATCATAATTCTGATAATCTCGTCTCACCTAGTATAAGGTGCTCAGGCAATAAGCCACCTCAGACACTGCCAAAAGTCTCATATGATGGCACAATGTCCCAACAAGCTACAAACTCGAATGTGATAAATAAGGGAAAACGAACTCTGGAAAGAACCACTTAACCCACATAACTAATCAAACAACCGAAAGGATGTTATGAACCTTCCTCAGAAAATGAGAAACAAACACACAAGGATAGATTTGGGGAACTGTACTTAAAATCACACTATTGCAGCGTGCAACCCGATCCACACATGATACCGTTGCGACGTGCAACCCGATCCAACCATGTTACCCGTGGCTATGTGTCACCCGATCCCAACAACATACCCGTGGTGGCGTGACACCTGATCCACATATAATAATCTATAAGGAAATACTTAACGAGCTAAAATGCTCATAACAACGAAATACCCGAAAATTTAGCCACAAGCACGCCAAGTGCATAATACCATCCCTAGGGAGACGGATAGTGCCATACGCTACAAAACTCGAGCACGACTAAGGTGCGATATATGATCTGCATATACGCCAAGTGCATAATACCATCCTCGAAATCTTTCTGTTAAACCTTTCATGACCACTCTGAATTGCTAGCCACATTCACATATTCGATCTCTTACCGGATAGCCGGTAAAATGCTTCGTAGATGCTTTGTCAACACAATGCAACCGCTAACCTACTCACAGGAGATAACCCACCTGTGGGAATTCCATGCCGATATCATCCAATGACGCTGCACTGGGTACAATTACTACGAAATCAATAAACCATCTTGAGCCCATGCTCATTCACCAACTTTACAAGTCTGTTCACTCCTCATTGACCTCACTAAAGGTGCGACAATACATTCCAACCCGAAGACATGTTGCATTTCTCTTCATATCAATAAAACTCCTTCCTGACACATCCAATCTTCCTCAGTATAGTAGTCAATATTCCAAATTAGTCAGTAGACCTAGTCAGTGTCCACCATGAATCCCAAATCACTCTGAACTTTCCCCAAGGCGTGTAGCTATCCTACCACAGAACCCATATGTTTCTCAGCCTCTGTCACATATTAGTCAAATCCTCTCCTTTAAGCAACTACTCAACTTCTACTTCTCACACTTGACCTTCTAAAAATTTAACCGCCGCAAGACACCTCCCACATGTTCTTCCCTCCTTCGCTGCCAGTTGTTGCCTTAAATCAAAATCCATCTCTATAGCGCCTGAACCAACAAATAGCCACCAGCTCTATACCTCCCCGAAGATCATCCTCCTTGAGCCCTCCACACCAGGAACACCGATTCAATCCTGAACCACCTCACACTGCGATCTCTGGCAGCCGCTTCCCCTGTACTTCTTCAAAATACTCTGCCCCTAAGGCAAATTGAAGAAGACCATAACACCGGCAAACTTAACGCATTCAACAAGGACGACGATACCACATCACAGATGAAAATTCCACCACGCTCGAAAATACCACGTCTCATTATCCCCATCGACCCAAACCTGAGCACTCATAGACCGGTTGCCTTTCCTCCGCCGGAAATAAAATACTAAATCTCTGAATCATACACTGAGTAAAACCTCCTTTCAAGTCATTCACTGCCTCGACGCATAATTAAGCACCCTACCATTGCACCCATACTGTGCAATAACAACTCATGAATCATCATAACAAGCAATGCCCAACTTCAAAACCATAGGAATTACAGATACTGAGCTGAAATGACAGAACAGCCTTCCGCAAGGTAACGGCCAAGCAATTACGCAGGGAGAAACATCCTGCACCACATCTGTAGTACCATTAAAATTCCTCGATTCCCAATTGATAACTAGCGCTTTCTGTAGCATAAGATTGAATAGGAAAGAAATAAAGGCATAAGCCTCAAAGGAATCAAATCGCACGATGAGGAATCAATAAGGGAAGTGCTCCGAACAGCCCTGTAGCCTCTCGAAGATAAGTACAAACGTCTCCGTACCGATCCGCTAGACTCTACTAGACTTGCTCATAACTCGTGAGACCTAAGTGAACCTAGTGCTCTAATACCATGTTGTCACGACCCAATATCCATTAAAGGTCGTGATGGTGCCTAATACCGTTGTCAGGCAAGCCAACAATAATTGATTAACTAGATTACTCATTAGTATTTTGAAATCATAATGTTCCTTCAATTATATATAAGAAATAAAATTTACAGAGTAAGTGTTAATATTTTCCCAACTATACTACTGAACAACTCAAGTACCCCCAAAACCCGATGTCACAAGTGCATGAGCATCAACTAGGAAGATAAAATAAAATACAGTATCTGTCTGGAATACAAATTAGACAGGAAAAACATAAATAACTCTGAAAGAGACTCTACGTGATGCGGACTCGTAACATAGGATGCAGCTCACCTAAGTCCCCGTAATAACCACGCATCTACGCCCACAAGGCCACTAGACATATATGTACCTGCACAAAAATATGCAACAAGTATAGTATGAGTACGCAAATCAACGCGTACCCTATAAGTATCAGTCTAACCTCGTAGAAGTAGTGACGAGGGCTCGACTCCGACACTTACTATGGGCTAACAATAAAATGCCGATATTATATTTAAGCATGGAATACATAATATAGCTGAAAATTCAATAACCGAAAATAATCAACACTCCTTTTACTAATAGAAATTCCCAAATTCTTTTTCATCATTTATTAATTTATATCTCGAGCAAATGAAGCAATATCAATTATTATTAGTTTCAAAGAGTTATAATGCGCAATTCATGTCGAGGTTGTACAGCCCGATCTAACATATAAATATAAATTGTGCACTACCGAGGGTCGAACTGCACGAACCATAGATGCCTCTATTAACCTGCCGAGGCAAACGGCCCGCTCCCATGAGAGTAGTGAAAATTTACCCTGCTCGCGGAATATATTTGCGACGTTGTTGAACATAGATTTCTCAAGTTATTATAATATTTCTCGAGTCTTTTCAAAAATACGAAATTCAAATGAAATTTCAAATCTTGAAATCCTCAATTTTCAACTCTTTTCACGACAATTAATAAGCATACTCAATCTAAACTCTTTCCAAGGAAAATATAAACATAATCAAATAATAGTATCAACAAGGCATGGTGTAAGCCTAAAATTACCCGGACATAGGCATAATTAGTAGTTACGTATGGACTCTTGTCACCTTGTGCGTATGTTGCCCCCGCAAATAAGAGCACACATGAATTCAGTTCACCTATGGGGTGAATTTCCTCTTACAAGGTTAGAAAAGAGACTTACCTCGCCCCGAAGTTCCATAGTTGGCTCCAAGCCTTTCCAACAACTCAACCGACGCCCAACGCTCCAAAACTAGTCAATAAATTTCCAACTCCGCTCGATAAGTCGATAAGTCGATAAAAATCACCCTCGAGCCCACGTGCCCGGAATCCGAAATTTTTGAAGAAGAACTTTACCCATAACACCACGAACTCAAATATATAATTTATTCCAAATTCCATGTCCAATTTCATGATCAAATTCCAAAAATATGAATTTCTTGTTCTTTCTTCAAAATCCCAAATTTCTACAAATTTTCATGTCTAAATCTATATATAAACCTTGTATTTAACTCACAACTAGTAGAAATCACTTACCTCATGATTGATGATGAAAATGGTGCTCCAAAATTGCTTCTAGGTCGGCTCCCTTGGAGGAAATGAGATAAAAATGGCTAAAGTCCCGATTTTTAAAAGAACAGTCCCCAGTCTGACCTTCTTCTCAAACGTGGCAAGACCCTCGCGTTCCCGAAGCAATACCAGCTCTAGTTCCAAAATTACCCTTCGCGAACGCGAGTCCCAGCTTGTGAACGCGTAGCTTAACCAGGCGACCCTTCGCGAACGCGTTGCACCCTTCGCGAACGCAATTACCCAACCGCGAATGCGAAACACAAATTCAGCAACCAACAAATTCTTCTTCGCGAACACGTGGAGTCCTTCGCGTTCGCGAAAAACAAAACCAGAACCAGATATCAGCAACAGCAACTCAGCCAAACTTGGTTCGAAACTATCCCGAAACACACTCGGGGCCCCGGGACCCTGTCCATCACAGCAACCGGTTCCAAAATATAACACGGACCTGCTCGAGGCCTCAAATCACATCAAACAACATCGAAATCATGAATCGCACCCCAATTCATGCTTAATAAACTTTAGAACTTCAAACTTCTACATTTGATGCCAAAACCTATCAAATCACGTCCGATTGACCTCGAATTTTGCACACAAGTCACATTTGATATTATGGACCTACTCCAACTTACGGAATCAGAATCCCACCCCGACATCAAAAAGTCCACTCCCGGTCAAACTTTCCAAAAAGCTTCAAATTTCCAACTTTCGCCAAATGACCCCGTAACGACATACGGACCTCCAAGTCCATATCTGGACGCGCTCCCACTACCGAAATCACCAAACGGACATCGATAACATTGAAATGCACTTCAACCCAAATTTATGAAATCCTTCCAAAATGCCAACTTTCCACAATAGGTGCCGAAACGCTCTCGGGTTATCCAAAACCCGATCCGGACATACTCCCAAGTGCAAAATTATCATACGAATCTGTTGGAACCTTCAAATCGCGATTCCGAGGTCGTTTACTCAAAAGTCAAACCTTTGTCAATTCCTCTAACTTAAAGCTTCCGAAATTGGAATTTTCTTTCCAAATCAACTCCGAACTTCCCGAAATTCAATTCCGACGACTCCTACAAGTTATAATACCTGAAGTGAAGCTACTCATGGCCTCAAACTACCGAACGATGCGCTAGAGCTCAAAACGACCGGTGGGATCGTTACACAAACCCTGAATTATGGTGGTGAGTTTGTTATAGTTGCCGGTCTTGAAGACAAAAGATGGAGGCAAGTCAAATTCCCTTATGATATCTACTGTGTGTATGATGGGATTACAACATTTCATTGATGACTTCACTATAGGGTAAGGGTTAAAAAGCCCCACTTTAGTGAAGACGATGATAGTGAAGACGAGAGTATTTGGGATAGTTTTGGTCCTCCTAATACAGTGATTTGTTTTGATCCTATCTCTAAAAAGTTCCACATGTTTCTCGTCCCTAAGCCTAAGTGTGATCAAGGAGAATAGTTGGTTTAGGAGTTTTAAATGAATGTCTAAGTACGGCTTGCCTGGAAGATGATAAGGGGGGTGTTGAGATATTAGCCATGAGAGTATATGGAGTAAAAGAATCGTGGACATTCTTATTTTTCGTAAGGAATTTAGAAATAAATCTTATAGAATTGTAGTGTCCTTTTTCATGACACTGATTGGAGATGGAGAACTAATTTTGATAATAGACGATCTTAAGAAAAAAGTTGTTGTTTACAATCCTAAGAATAATAATATGCAAAACATTCTTGCTCACGGAAAGGAAGTCCTTATACATGGTACCATTAGCTATGGAGAGCTTGATCTTGCCAAAGGAGTACTACTGGAGTAGAAAGCGGCACAGACAGTTTGGACAGGGATTTGAAAAGCTTCACTTTAATCCTTCTTTCTAATGACATAGTTGAGGAATAGCCAGTCTATATATATGATGTAGGTATGTTACACTCTTTTTACATTCAGTAGATCAAATTGGGACTCCTCTACAATTCTACAAAACCAATTACAATCAGAATCTCACCAGTGATCACCAGTTCACCACCGAAAAACAAACAAACAAAGAAAACTCAAACTCACTAACAGTTAAAAATCAGAACACCAAGTGTTTCCAACTCAACTATTGACCTGACTTTTTACAAGAGAGAAGATATCAAGCTACGTGTGAAGCTATAAGTTCTAGATGGTCTAGGTGAAAAATCAAGACCAAACATCTCCTTGGGAGCCTGCCCTGGCTTCATCAATCCGGTTAATTTTGCTATCAGGTAAGCACTATCTGCAATGTGGTTCATATCATCTGTCTTGTTCCACAAACGCTGAGCCAATTGTAACCTCCTAAGTTTGCTATTGATCCGAATGCCCCACTTTAGGTACAGGCTTTCTCGTTCTTCTTCTGTTAGCTTCCTCAGCATTTGCTTGCGCAGCATCCATCTCTCTTGCCGAAGGTCTTTCATGCTGTTTTCCAGATCAAACAAGTTTTCAATTAGTCCAAATTTTTGTTCGTACTATCTAGCATCTTTTGCTTTTGCATTCAACATACCAAGTACAAGACTGGTCCATTAAATGCAAACACATGACCTGTTATCATGCTTTTAGGTACAAAGATAGTGCATTTGTAAGGAATGATTGTCTTTTCTTTTTTCCTTACAATTGTTAAATGTTTTCAGAGTCGGATGTGATTCTTACCTTTGTGCAAGGGACAAAGTCCTGCCATTGACCACAGTTTTCTCTCCACGTGTATATATGTCGTTGAGGAAGGTCAGTCTTCTGATCTCGACCTCCATATATACAGCGTCCTTAGGATCATCACCTTGGAAAAGAAGGAAGAAATATGTTCTGTGTACGAGGGAAATGTTGCAAACATGCCAAAGTTCCATAATCTCTTTCTGTAGTATCTTGAACTCTGAGGTCCAGCTGGAAAGACTTTTAAGTTCATCTTCTATTGGATCCAGACCGACATCTCTGACACACTTTGACAGTTTATGATCCTCTGGTTCAGCCTCATGAACCTGTTATATACAACAAGCACATATTAGTCATAAATTAAGGAAATGTTATCTGATACCATTTAAACAGTGCGTGTAAGCCCAAGGAATGTAATCCGACTTCCCAAATTTAAGGGTTTTCCTCTTTTCTTTTTCAGTCAAAACATTCACATATAAAACTCTGATACACTTAACCTTTTCATTCCATGAATATCAACCATGAAAGAACAATGTTTATGTGAAAATCTCGGGACATTATAATTATCAAACTTAGGTGAAGCTTGTATTCTAAAGGAGCTGGAAATTTTCAGTAAGGGATAGAAGAATAATAAATTCAAAAAACAAGCATATAAATTCATCATCATACAGTAGAAATTCCATGAATGGCCGGAAGTATGAACAGATAAGACTAGAGAAATATGTCAGAATGCTTAAAATGACAAGTAGAGAGAAGAAATGATAATTACTCACAGGGCATTCTTTAACCTCCTTTTCAGGTTGAAGTTCATCTTTCTCACTGCTCCCTGAATCACATGTATCATCTACATCCATGACATTTTCATAAGTTGTATCTTCCCCTTTAGACACTTCAAGCCCAATATTGACAGCAACCTCGCCATAAACGGTGGAGTCCTTCTCTGGAGAGTCCCCAACATCAGAGGTAAAGTTTAGGGGACATATTTTGATTTCCCAACCTTTTGGTCTTGCACTGAAATTTCTTTCTGGCACAGATGGCGGAGTAATTTCATCTGTGGCAAGTTCCTCAAAATATGAGGATACATCAGCCATTAGGCTAGCTTTACAGCTTCTACTTCTACACAATTTCAAGTTTCTTGAGCGTGGTGATTCGCCAATGAGCTCACATGGTGAGGATAAATTTGCTGGAGAAGGAGCGTCAAATGTGCACACCAGCTCTTTCTCTTCTTTCTCTGCTTTTTCTTCCTTCAGTGGCAATGTTACTGACTTTCTACTGTCACTGAACTTTGCGGATTCAAGGGTTTGGAGATCCTTCGAGGGAAGTGACAATGCATCTTCATTAGATTTCCTTTTTTCCTCAAAAGATGGTAATGCAACAAATTCGTGCTCTTCTTTACAGGGTAACAATGTCAATTCTCCATCTTCCTTGAGTGAAGGGGGTACTGATCTTCTATGGTCATCAGCCGGAGGTGATATTGTTTCCTTATCAGCTCTGTCTCCATATTCTGCTGTCATTTCAGCTGGAAATCTACTGCTTTCTTCTGGAGATGGAAAATTGGATTCTTGTTTTCCCTTCACACTTGATTCCTCGGTTTCAATGCAATGAACTTCCTTGAATAGGTCTTCTGAAGTTCCATTACTTTGTTTTTCAATCTCATCCCATCCTTCACATGAATCACTTTCACTATAATTTGAACTGCCGGCTAACAACCTTGGAGATGAACTTTTATGGAGAAAGTTCTCTTCAAACTCTGGCACGCGTATAATTTGGTCCTCAGAGCTACTCCTGCTATGTCCATCTGAACATGTTCTAACATCAGCATCGATAGATGGGGTGTCTGACAATATTGACACTTGCATCCGGCTTCTATAATCTGGTGATCTCCGCACACGCAGATTTGGGTAGTTTCCAAAACCAACCTGTAGTGCGAAGTGCCTTTAGCATTGAAAGCGTAAATACATAGACACAAATTAGCAGTCTAGGTAGCATATATACCTGCATCAATAAACTTGCATCATCTCCAAGCATTTGTTGCATTTCTTTAACTTGAGTCTGAGCAATGTCACGCTGCAAAGTCAAGTCCTTTATTTCCTTCTCCATCTACAAAATGAGATGCCAAAATGATCAACGGTCCAAGCTGTCTAAACAGTAGGCAGCTGTAAAATAGTCAGGTAAATTTTTCCAATAAAACAAGATTTTTTTTTGAGATAGAAGAAAACAAGATTTTGATCCAATTCAATAAAGATGCGGAATACTCAAAAGCATGTCAGATGCAAAATATTAGTACTTGTTTTCAATTTAAGAAAAAGGCTAGAAATTAACTTCCTAGTTATATGAAGGTTACATCTTCCATGCGCGAATTTTTTCAAATATTTGAAAGTTTGCTTCTGCAAAGTTCTTGTAGCTTCAATTTCCTGTTTAGTTCTGACAGTACCTTTTTATCTTTGTTTAATGCAATCATACCAATTTTGCTGACACCTGTCACCATGTTATGGGGCCAGACAATTGCTCTCTCTCTCTCTCTCTCTCTCTCTCTCTCTCTCTCTCTCTCTCTCTCTCTCTCTCTCTCTCTCTCACACACACACACACACTGGCGCACTCACATGCACAGAGTAGAAGTTCCCATAACAACAGAATACAATTGTCACTTCTCTAGGGTGAGGAAACAAGTGAAAGTTTCCAAGTAAAGCAATAGGATATTAAAACTTGGAAAGGAGGTACCATAATTTGGCATGTGAGAGAGGAGAATTAAGAACTCTAAATATATCCTTCATGCAAATACATGTGATCATCTATCAAGATGCGGTACCTGTTCTATTTGCTTGTTCTTCTCTCGCAGTAATGCTTCATAATCTGAAGGGAATAAAGAAGGTATAGGACTCTTTAACTCACTCTCCAATCTCGCCAACTCCCTCTGCAAATGCTTCACTAACACTTTATCTGACATGACTACGTTCACTTGGGCAGTAGTAGTTACTTCCTTCGCACAACTTGCGAACAGAAGAGTGTTCCTTGATTGCTCAACATGACTTCGTGCAGGGCTCATCGTACAGATGATGGCAGTTCTACCGTTGCCACCCAATGACGGTTGCAATATCCGAGTTAACTTGGAATCTCGGAAAGGAATGTGACCATTCCTACTCTTGCTGTATTAAATTATATAACAACTTGCATTAGTGGCAATGTAAGAGGACTGCACAATTGATTCAACTGACTTATATGATACACAGCTGAATGCAATGCCTGGCTTGTTTTTTTTAAAGTGCCAGCATTACAAGATTGAAGCGCAGTCATCGACCAATAGTAAGTTTGCACCAGAACACACGAACTCTTACAACAATCATATCACACTTAGAAGGGCAGCAAGAAAGTTAGAACAACCTTAGCTTACGTATAACAGTGCCCAAGGTCAGCAAACTGCGATTTATGTGACAGCCCTCTTTCAGCCTTGCCCCAGCTGACAAGGACTGAGATGCACGCTCACTTCCAGCTAAATCAACAAAATTCTGTGTTTCCCCGGTGAAAAAGAAAGCCGTTATTAGTATGATGTACCAACAAGACAACACTAAGTAGCAACTATCTTCTGGAGACACATTTTCATACCACAGTAGCTGAAAGAGTACTGGAGTTGTCCCTGCCTAAATACTCACGAGCAGAACTTTCAATTGTCTGCAATAAGTAATGTGTCAAAACTGTAATATTTTATAAGTTAATAACTTGTTAGCAGTTGCACAAGAGTAATATTAAGTTATTTTACCAGTCTGATAATTTGGTGAGATCTGGAGCTGGTCTCATTTAGTGCAGTCTCCCCAATCTGTCTTTGAGCTGCAAAAGTTCAATCAATATCAATCAACTACTCTTCCAACCCACCTCTGTATACATTCCACTAATCTTTCATCTCTTACCTCCGCAAATAGAAAGGAGCTGAATCACATGGTTCCAGTCCCTCAATGTTTCCTCTGTGAGTTTCTCAACAATTGTCCCTCTCTGTCAAAGTTGCTTTATGAGATTTTAAAGGGAAAAAGAAGACGAGAAAGAAAAAGGAACACTAAACATTTGTTGATCAGAAAAGATAACTAACCTCAGGGTCATCTAGAAGTCTAAGAGGAGTGCTATCTGCACTTAGGAGATCTCGGACAGATTCATTGTAAATCTCCATAGCAGAGAACTTCAAGATAAAGTCTCTCTCGGCGTGCTACAAATAGTAGTATAACTAGATAATCAGTAAGCAAGCGAAAAAGCCTTGGAGATAAGGAATGGAGATACTATAAACAAGTGATCTCAAGGTAATGAGTTTACCTTCTGAATATAGTCATATATGTCTGCTATTGCATATTCAGTTATACCAGTCATAGTAAATGTCTTTCCACTGCTTGTTTGGCCATATGCAAATACACTTGCTAGCAAATACATAAATTGTTTCAGATAAAAATAATATAGGAGATGGACTAAAGAAAAAGAAAATGTTTTTCTTACTCACAATTGAATCCACTAACGACCGAAAGAGCAACATCTTTAGCTGCTTCTTCATATACCTGTCTTGTGGAGCAATTAGGCCTAAATACCCTGTCTGGAAGCAAAATTATAACCAAAAAAAACAGAACAATGTCAACTGAGAGAATCATAGTTATAGTATGCAAGCCATAAAAATAGCAATTGGTAATATCCTATTATGGTAAAGCAGATTTTTTGAGGCTGTAAAAAGCTTTCTTTCCTGACTTTGCACAGTAGAACTTACGACAACAAACCCAGTGATTTCCCACAAGTGGAGTATGGGGAGGGTAAAATGTACACAGCCTTACCCCTACCCTGGAAGGGAAGAGAGACTGTTTCCGATAGACCATCGGCTGGAAAACACAGTAGAACTTAAATCACAATTAATAAAAATAAACTTGAAAAAGCCTCATTACAGAATTCTCTGATTAAACAGCTAATGCAAATAAAATAGAGAAAGCCGAATTTAACAACATGAGTTGCTGAACAAAAATTCACCAAATAATGAATGAACAAGCAAAAAGTATAAGAAAAAGCAAATTACAAGACCTCCAAGTAAATTAGACTCTACCAGAGATCACAGAAAAGCAGAATTGAACAAAAAATTAAGACTTAAAATCAGGAATAATATGAAGAAATAAACCATCAAATTCCTAAAGACTTACCAAAACTATAGGCAGAGGGATACATAGAACGTTCAGACACAGAAAGATTAACATTCTTGTAAATAATGGTAGTGTCATTAATACACTCCCAATCTGAAACATCATTTCTGAAAATTTCCTTATTATTCAAAGGCCTTAGCCTCACCGACACTAAAATTCTCTCGTCACAGCCTCCAGCCTCTCGCGCCACTTCATCAATTGTACCCATTCTACTCAACCCCAACCTCAAAATTATGCTTAAAATCTCAAACTAAGTGTATATAAATATGATATATCACATTTTTAAGGGTTGCATTCTTGAAAAAGAAGTAAAGGGTAAGCATATTTTGGTGCATTATTCAATGATCACATTCTGTGAATTGAAATGAAGCTGATGATGAGTAGTCAATGGAACATGAATGATAAGAAGGGAGTATATATTATGGGTCTAATTGTTTTTTGTCTCATGCATTTATGTTTTTTTTTTCTATGCTATTTTTAGAGTTAAAAATATTGTTGGATTTATGGGTTAGCTATGGTCCCCATTAACAGTCTGTCAGTCTGTGTCTTGATTCTTATGAATGTTCCTTAACCTTTGGTTTTCACAACAAAACGAAGGATTAGGTTGAGAATATAGTCATGCATTAATATAATAATAGTATGCACTTTTTTATTTACATATTATGACCAAAATAACTTTCTATTTTATTTTATTGTTGTCTTTTACACCTGGCAAATTGTGGAATTATTCTATAGTCAGGGTCGTTTTCATGGAAAGTTGATTTGATAGTTTTTTGATGAAAAATACTAAGCACCATTTGACAATATCTCTTTTTCTGTTTCTCCACTGTTTGGAAGATGATCTCAGAGAAAAGAAGAAAGAGACAGAAAGTAAACAGAATTAGAGAATTATTTAAATATAAGTAGAAATTAGAAGAGAAATACTTTTTGAATTTTTTTTTTTAAAAAAGAACAAAGTTGGGTATTTTATCTTTTTCATCGGTTGGTTGATGCTAGCAAAGATGAAAAGATAACAGTCCTAATTTTCTATATTATTTATTTTTCCTTTGTTTTTACTTCTGTTCTTTAATTTTTGGTTGTCTTGAATTTCTTTCTAATTTACGTTGCAAACATAACAACCAGATCGAACAACAGCTTAGCTAATTAATCACTTTTTATTTTGTGTTTATCATTACATTAAACATTAACTAATCGTTAGTTAATTGTTGTTATTCACGTTAGATCTCATTGTAACTGGTTACCAAATTAAAGTTAATGGATTTCTTCTATTTCAATTAAATTATTTTCGCCCTGACTCAATCAATTCGGTGGACTGACCATTTCATTAGATAAAGGTCAAAACTAAGAAGAATCCTTAATATTCATGCCTAGACTTTATTTTACACACACAAAAAAAGTAGTGCAGCATTTTTTTCGTTTGAAATAAAGAAAGATAGGTTGACATTAAAGATGAACAGTCTTTATCAGCTTAAACGTCAACTTTTGGTTAGTTGTAAAAGCAATGCCCAGCCACAAATTAAATATGGAGTTCAAGAAAGAATTTTAAAAAAAAATAAAGATATTACATTATTAGAAATGTCAACAGAAAAGTAAGGCTCACTCTTAAACATATTTGTCATCTTTAATCATTAAAAACTACTCCCTCCGGTCCAAAATAAGTGATTTTTTGGCCTTTTTCTTGTGGTCCAAAATAAGTGATTTTTCCATATTTCAAGGATGAATTAATTATTTTTTTCCTACATTGTCCTTGAAGTAAATAGTGTTGGAATATGTGTTAGGAGTGTTTATGTGATATAGTAAAGGTTAATATGGTCAATTCCATTAGTAATTAATGCTAAAAGGTGAATTTCTTAATCTGTGTAAAAACATTCAAAAAATCACTTATTTTGGACCGGAGGGAGTACAAATTTGTGGATTTTAGGAACAAGTAAACCACATATTTTCAGGTACATAGAATACTATGACAGAATTTTATTACTTCACGATAAAAGGAAAGGGCTATTTAGAAGTGAGCTTGGAGCAACGTTAAAGTTGTTTCCGTATGGTCTATCAAGTTCGAGTCGTGGAATCAGCCATTAATGCTTATACTAGAATAGTCTGACTACATCACACCTCTTGGGGTGCGGCCCTTCCCCGAACCTTAGTGAATGCGGAATACTTGACTACCTTTTTTAAATTACAATAAGTATGTGATTACACGGAATCAAGAGTTATCCCATGCTTTTCTTCTTCTAGACTTTTGCAATTGATTATCTTTGTTCATATATTGTATTGATATTTATATTCAGCAATGGAACAACTGTAGTATTAGAAGTCAACACATAAAAGACATGAAGTTTAGGTGATTAATCAAAAGCTAAAACATCATTTTCACTTTTATGTTGGGCCCAAAAATAAGTCCCATTTACCCGAAGACACTAATGCATAGTTTCACCTAACCAGAGATAAATATATGAAGACAATGAATGCTAGTAGGTGAAGATCCTTTTAAGTCCAACTCGTGTTATCCCTGTGGAGCCTAATGACTGACAATCTGTTACACTGTTATCTTCATGTACTAAGTTGGTATTTATGGCTAAATTCAAAATTTCAGTCACTAAAATTCCTTCTGTCATTATTCCATAGCAGGCATATGCTTAATCATTAGTAGAATTTAACTTATATCCATTGAGAGCTTAACTATTTTTTGCACTATCAATATATTTTAACATTGTATACGGTAGAAATCGGGGCTACCCGATTTCATCCTTCGCTCGAGATGGGAATGTCGCGTCAAGGAGCTAGGACGTCGAGTCCGAAATCGAAGTCTCTTTTCGGACCAAGGTCAACGTCAATCGCGGCCAGAAAGAGACAGACTCCGAGTGACATCGGCATAGCTTGATAACGGAAAAGTCGAGATATCCGCGATTGGTCAAGGATCATGGCGTGAATCTCAGAACGGATCAATCCACGGCGGTTAATCAGATGTTAATATGGTTTCCTACTATAATTAGAAGTGTACCTTATTTAGGACTCCTCTATTATATAAAGAGGGATCCCATTCATTTGTAATCATCATTGTTCACTAAGAAGAATATATACACTCGTTACTTTCTTGTTATTTCACTTAATGTTCATCAGAGTTGCTTTATCATTTATTGTTCTTACTATTCCACCTCGAGACTATCCCGAGTCGAGGTCGAGACCTGGCTAGCATACTGGTCTGATTTCTTTTATTCTCTAATTTATCCATTTATATTCTTGCTTATCAATTGGTATCGGACGAAATCACATATCCTTAAAACCACAATATAAGTTTAATTGTTATCCGAATTTGAGGGTAAACAGTTTGGCGCCCACCGTAGGGCTAATGATAATAGTGATTGTTCGGTGCTGATTCTGATAACACACATTGTTTTACACTTGTTCTTGTCAAGTATCTTTGCTCTCAGGTTAAAACATGTCAAACTCACAAAATGCACCCACACATGGTGACAATGGCCTCGGGTTTCACGGGGAAAACGACAATGTAATTGCTCCAGGAGCCGAGGTGCCACAGGCTAATCTCGGGGGAGCACCGGTTGCCAATCTAGTCGATGTCAGTTTGCATGTTGCTTTTAAATATGGACCTAGGCGCGGACCCCGAAGGGGGTGTACGCAGAGAAGGCCGATCTGGTGGCTAAGGTACACAGGGCAGAGGAGACAGAGGAGTCAGCCTCCAAGTGATATTCGAGATGCTACAGGCTCAGCAAGCCGTTATTACTCAGCTACAACATCAACATAGAGCTCCGAGTGGGGTCGAGCGAGAAATCACTCGTCGTACCGAGCCAGTGTCAGAGAGGTCGAATGGTAATGAATCGGGGACCGATCCTGTAATAATGAAAATGCTCGAGGAGCTCACCAAAAAAATTGAGTCAGGAGAGAAGAAAATCGAAGCTAATGATAAAAAAGTGGAAACATACAACTCCCGAGTTGATCAGATACCGGGGGCACCGCCAATCTTGAAAGGGATGGATTCAAAGAAATTTGTACAAAAGCCGTTCCCTCCGAGTGCGGATCCGAAACCCATTCCAAAGAAGTTCCGTATGCCGGACATACCTAAATACAATGGGACCACTGATCCCAACGAGCATGTCACCTCTTGCACATGCGTCATCAAGGGTAACGACTTGGAAGATGATGAGATCGAATCTGTTTTATTGAAGAAGTTCGGGGAAACCCTATCAAAGGGAGCAATGATTTGGTACCATAATCTACCACCAAATTCCATCGACTCGTTTGCCATGTTGGCAGACTCATTCGTAAAGGCACATGACGGAGCCATAAAGGTTGCGACAAGGAAATCAGACCTTTTCAAAGTGAGACAGAAGGATAATGAAATGTTGAGGGAGTTTGTATCCCGATTTCAAATGGAACGCATAGAGTTGCCACCGATCACAGATGATTGGGTCGTTAAAGCTTTCACTCAGGGATTAAATGAACGAATTTCGATAGCATCACGTCAACTGAAGTAAAATATAATCAAATATCCGGCTGTAACTTGGGCAGATGTACACAATCGGTACCAGTCGAAGATCAGGGTCGAGGATGACCAATTAGGAGCTCCTTCCGGATCAATGCACCCAAACAGGTCAGCCGCCGAAAATTCAGAGGGACATCGACAGAGAGCCAATATCGAACAAAGACAGATATCAACCGTACACCTCAGATGTAGGAACAGTGGTCTGGGATGCAATTTCGCCCGGAACGATTGGAGAAGCGATCGAGGACATAATTCTCGGGGACTCATGAGCAAAAGTGGTTTTGATAAGTACGCCGACCCCATAGAGGCTCCTCAATTATCGGAGTATAATTTTAGTGTCAATGCGCCAGGCATTGTATCAACAATTGGAAGAATCAAAGATACCAGATGGCCCAGGCCCATACAGACCGATCCTTCCCAAAGGAACCCAATCTGATGTGTAAATATCATGGCACGCATGGTCACAGGACCGAGGATTACAGGAAATTGAAAAAGGAGGTAGCCCGTTTATTCAATGAGGGCCATCTTCGAGAATTCCTAAGTGATCGAGCCAAGAATCATTTCAGGGAAAGGGACGCCAACAGGAAAAACGAACAGGAGGAGCCGCAGCATGTAATTCATATGATCATCGGAGGAGTCGATATTCCACAAGGGCCCGTGTTCAAACGCACTAAGGTATCAATTACTAGGAAGAAACGGACCCCATACTATGTGCCAGAAGGCACCGTATCATTCAACGACGAGGAAGTAGAAGGAATTTCTCAGCCTTACAACGACGCTCTCGTAATTTCTATCTTATTAAATAAAGTTCAAGCGTGTTTTAGTGGATTCAGGTAGCTCGGCAAATATCATCCGATCAATGGTCGTGGAGCAGCTCGGCCTACAAGATCAGATCGTGCCCGCAACTTGGGTCTTGAATGGTTTCAATATGGCCAGTGAAACAACTAAAGGAGAGATTATCCTACCGGTGAACGTGGCTGGAACTATTCAAGATACAAAGTTTCACGTAATCGAGGGCGACATGAGGTACAACGCCCTGCTCGGGAGGCCTTGGATCCACAACATGAGGGCAGTCCCTTCGACTCTCTACCAAATGATGAAATTCCTGACGTCGGACGGGGTAAAAACAGTGTACGGGGAGCAGCATGCTGCAAAAGAAATATTCGGGGTCGATGAGGTAATACCAATATCGCCGCTATCAACATCGGAAGGATCGAGCATTAAAGGTAAACAGGAAGACAAATAGCAATCACCGCCACCAGCCCTGACCGAATCGGAGAAGCAGGAAACGAAATAGGAAGAAGAAGATTTTTCGACCCCTAGAACTTTTGTTATTCTCGAAGATTCCGACGCCACCAAATCAACGGTCGAAGAGCTGGAACAAGTTATATTGATCGAGTACCTGTCCCAGCAAAAGGTATACCTGGGAACGGGATTAACCCCCGAACTCAGGAAAAAGCTTATTCAATTTCTTATTGATAACATGGATTATTTTGCTTGGTCCCACTTAGACATGACAGGGATCCCACCGGAGATAACAACACATCGACTAAGACTGGACCCAAAGTTCTTACCGGTGAAACAAAAGTGAAGGCCCCAGTCCGAGGTAAAGCACGCATTCATAAAGGACGAGGTAACTAAACTTCTCAAAATAGGGTCCATTCGGGAAGTGAAATATCCCAAATGGTTAGCCAATGTAGTCTTAGTTCCTAAAAAACAGAACAAGGCATGTCCCAAAGATTCTTTTCCACTACCTAACATCGATCGCATGATCGACGCCACAGCCGGCCACAAGATCCTTAGTTTTCTCGATGCCTATTCCGGGTAAAATCAAATTCAAATGAACCCGGAAGACCAAGAAAAGACTTAGTTTATCACCAAGTATGGAACATATTGTAATAATGTAATGCCCTTCGAGCTAAAAAAGCGTAGGAGCTACCTAACAACGCCTAGTAAATAAAATGTTCGAAGAACAAATAGGTAAGTCAATGGAAGTATATATTGATGACATGCTAGTTAAATCCCTCCGCGCAGAGGGCCATTTGACACATTTGCAGGAAACATTCGAGATACTGAAAAAGTACAACATGAAGCTCAACCCTGAGAAATGCGTTTTTGTGGTCGGTTCAGGCAAGTTCCTTGGCTTCATGGTGTCGAATCAGGGAATAGAGATCAACCTCGATAAAATTAAGGCTATCGAAGACATCATTGTCGTGCACAACATTAAAGCCGTGCAAAGACTAACAGGGCGGATAGCTACCTTAGGCCGATTCATCTCGAGATCGTCGGATCGGAGTCATAGATTCTTCTCTTTACTCAAAAAGAAGAATGATTTCTCCTGGACCCCGGAATTCCAACACGTGTTAAAAGAATTGAAGAGATACCTCTCGAGTCCACCATTGCTTCATACTCCAAAGGCAGATGAAAAACTCTACTTGTACTTGGTAGTCTCAGAGATCGCGGTAAGTGGTGTCCTGGTTCGAGAAGAGCAAGGTACGCAATTCCCTGTTTATTATGTAAGTCGAACTATAGGAGAAGCAGAAACTAGATATCCACACTTAGAGAAATTGGCACTTGCACTGATAAGCACCTCTAGGAAGCTAAAACCGTATTTTCAATTTCACCCCATATGTGTATTAACAACTTACCCGCTTCGAAATATTTTGCATAAGCCCGAACTATCGGGCCGATTGGCCAAATGGGCCATCGAACTCAGTGGGTGCGATATCAAATATCAAACCCGAACGGCCATCAAGTCTCAAATTTTAGCAGACTTCGTGGCCGATTTCACGCCAACCCTCGTACCCGAAGTCAAGAAGGAACTCTTGTTAAAATCAGGCACATCATCAGGGGTGTGGATCCTTTTCACATACGGCGCTTCGAATGTGAAGGGGTCCGGGCTAGGCATCATTTTGAAGCCACCCAAAAGCAAAACTATTAGATAATCAATCAAAACTTCTAAGTTGACTAACAATGAGGCCGAGTACGATGCCGTGATTGCAGGTCTCAAACTAGCTAAAAGCTTGGGGGCGGAAGTCATTGAAGCCAAATGTGACTCTTTGCCGCTAGTAAACCAAGTAAAAAAACCATCGAGGTTCGAGAGGATAGAATAAAAAGGTATTTGGACAAGCTACATGTGACTTTGCACCGTTTTAAAGAATGCTCCTTGCAGCACGTACCTTGCGAGCAGAAGAGTGAAGCCGATGCTCTTGCAAATTTGGGGTCATCAGTCGAGGAGGACGAAATTAGCTCGGGGACTATCGTTCAACTCTCGAGATCCGTGATCGAAGAAGGTCACGCTGAGATAAACTCCACAAGCTTAACTTGGGATTGGAGGAATAAATATATCGAGTACTTGAAAAACGGAAGGCTCTCATCGGACCCTAAAGAATCGAGGGCCCTACGAACAAAAGCTGCTCGATTCACATTGGCTGAAGATGGAACATTATACAGAAGGATATTCGACGGACCATTAGCAGATGTTTGGGACCAGGGGACACCGATTATGTTCTACGAGAAGTCCATGAAGGCACTTGCGGGAACCATTACGGCGCCGAATCACTGGTTCACAAAGTCATCAGAGCAGGATATCATTGGGACAATATGGGAAAAAAAACTAAGGAGTTCATTCGAAAATGTGACAAATGCCATAGGCATGCGCCGATGATCCACCAACCCCGAGAGTAACTTCATTCAGTCCTATCCCTGTGGCCATTCATGAAATAGGGGATGGACATCGTTAGTCCTCTGCCATCGGCCCCAAGTAAAGTTAAGTTCATTTTATTTATGATTGACTATTTCTCTAAATGGGTTGAGGAACAGTCTTTCGAGAAAGTTAGAGAGAAAGAAGTTATAGACTTCATCTGGGATCACATCGTATGTCGATTCGGGATACCCGCCGAGATAATGTGCGACAATGGGAAATAATTTATCGGCAGCAAAGTAACAAAGTTCCTCGAGGATCACAAAATAAAAAGGATACTATCTACGCCATATTATCCTTGTGGGAACGGACATGCCAAATCGACGAACAAGACCATCATTCAAAACCTAAAGAAAAGGTTGAACGACGCTAAGGGGAAATGGAGAGAAATTTTGGCCGAAGTCCTTTTGGGCATATCGAACAACGACAAAATCCAGTACAGGGACAACGTCGTTCTCCTTAGTATATGGCGTCGAAGCTCTGATCTCGGTCGAAGTCGGGGAACCAAGCATCAGGTTTCGATATACAACGGAAGAATCAAACCACAAGGCTATGAGCACAAACCTCAAATTGTTAGACGAAAAACAGGAAACCGCCCTCGTTCGAATGGTCGTCCAGAAACAGCGAACCGAAAGATATTATAATCGAAGGGCCAATCTTCGACACTTCAAAATAGGGGACTTAGTCCTGAGACTCGAACGAAGGGAAGCTCGGCCCAAATTGGGAAGGACCATACCAGGTCCTCGGTGTCATCGGAAAGAGATCTTAAAAACTTGGCACAATGGAGGGTGAACAATTTCCGAACAATTGGAACATATCACTTCTCAAACGATATTATTGCTAAGGTATGACTTTCTGCCTTTTCATTTGTATCTAGTGCTAACTTATTACAGGTGTTCGATCGAAGACGTCGAGAAGCTCTTCAACACGAAGACCCTAGGTTTTAAAGCACGTGTTGCACTCTTTTTCCCTTAGATCGGTTTTTATCCCAAATGGGTTTTTCCGGTGAGGTTTTTAACAAGGCAAAAATTATATGTGCTACCTGGGAACAATTCAATAGTATCCGAGGCTTTTTTACAATCAACCTCAAATACTGGGGGGCATCACCCTCGGATGTTATGTTTTCAAAGAAGATGCTTCGTGTCAACAGGGTCTGGATAGGAAAATTTTGTAAACGGTCAAACGAACCGTGCTCATGTAGATTGCCCGAGCCCTAATGACAAAACATGTACGCATGAACGATCTATTGAAAGAAGTACCTTTTCCTTATCAGATGTTCCATGCCTCAGTATAATTTCTACTTCATAATTTCGTACTTATGATATTTTACGAAAACCGGCTCAAGAGCCAATCGCAACTAAAGATCGAGCAATTAACCCCGTACTCGGGGACTGTCGTCCAAAAATAAACATGCTCTAAATGTTAAACTTCAAAATCTTAAGACCTTAAAAAGGCAATCCTCAATTTTATAGGCCACGGCCACCCACTTGGGACCGATACTTCGAACAAATTTGAAGTATAATCGAGAAATAAGCCCAATGGGCAAATGTCAAGTTAAAGGCTACGGCCGAACTAACACGGTTCGGAGACGTCCGAATTCCGTAATAAAACAGGCCTTCAAATATTTTCACAAAACCGGTTAAACAAGGCTACCCTCGGCAAAATTTCAAAAGGGTTTTGACAACATCAACCCTCGAAAACCTTAAGGGGTACTAAATTGTTCGAACTCTCGAACAAATTTATGCTAAGGCATATCAAAGTTTTCGATAACTCTAACCCTCGAGAAACCTAATGGGTACAGAGTTACCTCGTGCTAAGGCATAATAATTCTTATATGATTATTCTTTTTAAGCCAAAAAAGGAAGAAGCCACTCTTTTAAGGCCATATCGTCCCAATTCAAAGAGCCTAAGGGCCGTTATATAGTTTTGGGTTCGAGAATCCGTCCTCGCTCGAACGAAACGTAAGGGTTCCTTCTACTCCGAGTTCGAGCAAATACTCACTCGATGATAGAGACTATATTAGTCCAACTACGATCAAATCGCTTAAGTTTCGAGTTCACAAACAAATGAAAATGAAAATTTCCACCAGGCAAGAAGTGAGCCAAATTGCTCACAAGACCTAAAATATATCAGAATTATCATAAGGCAAAAGCAAAGCAAAGTTTTCACGAAACAAAAATCAGAGACGAAAGAGTATTTACAAAGACCACTTAGGGCATTACACAAAAATCCAAAAAAGAAGGAAAAAATTCTAAGTGCCTAATCTTCCCCAGGAGCTTCATCTTCATCTTCTCCGCTCTCGGATCTGCTCACACGCCCGGATTCATCATCATCAGAGAGCAAAGCTTCGGCCTCGGCCTCTAGCACTTTTGCATTCTCAATATCGGTCGTGAGGTCAAAGCCACGAGCATGAACCTCCTCGAGAGTCTCTCTCCGAGACTGCCATTTAGCATGCTCGGCAACGCGGGATAATCAAACCTGAGCGGCATCGGAAATTTCCTTCGCTCGAGCATTAGCGGCTTCAGCGTCGGCTCGGTAGACAGCCACGACCGCCTCCGCGTCGGCCTTTACTTTTTCTACTACTGATGCGGCCTTTGCAAGCTCAGCAACCAGCCAAGCCTCGAGCTCTTCAATTTTCTTGGCTCGAGCCAAGCTCTCTTCCTTCATGCTTTGGAGTTGACGCTCAACCGAAGATAGCTGGGACCGAGCGGTATCTTTCTCCGAGGAAAGACGGTCCATGTTCTGCTTCCACACCAAAGTCTCTGCCTCTTTCACCTCAGCCTCCTCGCGAAGCTGCTCAATATTTTCGATCTTCTGCTGAACCTGCAGGATCTAAGTGTTAGTCGCCACTATCAAATTGCTATGTCAATCTCCCCAAAAATTTACGTTACCTTCTCAATAAGATCGGTCTGCTCTATGAGCTATTGCTAATTCAGCTCGGAGGTCCCTGATATCCGCCTCTTTTTGCACATAGAGGAGTTTGAGGGCGTCTCTCTCCTCCGTAAGCCTCTTGAGATCAGCCTCACACCGGTTCAGCTCAGCTCGGGATTTGGTGAACACTTCCCGATGAAGCGTCACAGCCTATGGAGAAAGGAAAGAAATCAAAAAAAAGGAAATAAAAGCAAACGTAATAAAGGGGGATGAAATTTACCTAGTTCAGGAGTCGATGAGCCTCATAAAAAATGATCGTTGCATCTAGTTCGAAAACGTCATCGATCCCTGCGAGGCAGCCACGGAATATGTCTTCCAGCCGTTCCCACATCGGGGATAGACCGTGCTTCCCAAAATTGCCCTTCAGAAAATATGGGGCCGGGCGGCGAATCGTCAATATTGATTGCCCCACGCAAGTCATTTGGGGCATTCTTTCCTTTTAGAAGGGCCTCGGAACCGAACCCTTCAGGCACACTCGCCGGTTGTTCGTCACAGTGGGAGACATATTCGGCCCCCGATGACTCGGGGACTTTGCTCGAACCATCTTCCGAGACCTCCTCGGTCCGAAGATGAGCCTGCTCGACCATCACTAGCTCGGCTGCTTTTGAAGCTTCGACGTTTCCCCTCTTTCGAGCCACTAGCTCACAGTCAGCATCTTCCCCCTCCTCTTCTTCATCTCGTAGTTTTTGGGCTACGTCAGCAGACAAAGAGGCGGAGTCGTTCTTCGACTTACAAGTCTTGCTCTTCTTAGGCTTCGGAGTATCTGAAGGCGACACCCTTTTCCTCTTCTTATCCTTAGGCGGTTTAGGGGCCACCTCCTCCCCAGGTGGGGCCGGCCTCATTTCAGCAACATCCCCGAGACTTGTATAAAAGGAAATCAAGTGAAAATAAGAAAGACATATTTCACAGAAAGGCATCAAACACGATAGAGAAGCTTACCATGGTTTTTTGGCCTCCCATCGGCCCTTGGCCAAATCACGCCAACAATGCTCGGAGTATGAAGAGGTCGAGGCTAGCTTCCGAACCCAGCCTTCAAGGTCCGGGATTGCACCGGGCATCCAAGAAATCATTATATCATAGGAAAGGATGTTAGTGCAAAAAGACAAAAGAAACAAAGCGGTAGACGGAAGTAATAGGCAAATTCGTGCTTACGTTTCATGTTCCACTCTTCAGGGAACGGCATCTTCTCGGCCGGAATTATGTCAGAAGTCCTCACTCGAACAAATCGGCCCATCCATCCTCGGTCCTTGTCCTCATCTATACTCGAGAATAGCACCTTGGTAAAAGGCATTCTAATAAGGTGGTCGAGGGTAAAAGGCATCCCCTCGACTTGGCTCATGAAGAATTGGAGCAAAATAATAATGCGCCAGAAGGAAGGATGAATCTGGCCCAAGGTTAATTGGTATTGGCGGCAGAAATCAAGGAAACGGGGTCAACAGAACCCAACGTAAAAAGGTAAGTGTAAACACTCAAGAACCCTTTCATATGAGTGGTGATGTCCTCTTCAGGGGTCGGGATCACCACCTCTTTGCCTTCCCAATGGCAATCTTTTTTTACCTGCTTCAGATCGCCCTCAGTTATCGAGCATATATATCTCGACATCGGCTCGCATCGGCCAGGGACAGACGAGGGTTTCTCGATCTTGAAATCGGGGGCAAGATCGCACGACCTCGGAACGCACTCCTCGATGTGTGGCTCCACCGGTGTTTTATCACCGGCTGGCCGCGATGAAGAAGCCTTTTCCTTTTGTGGGATGGTTTTGGAGGTTTCCGCCATTAATTCAGGTAGAAGGAAGCGGAAAGAGGTGAAATTTGGTATTCTTAATACTAACAAAGTTTACTCAACGGGTGGTGAAATAGAAGAGATGGAGAGAGTAAGAAACTTAGAAAACTTGGTGGAGGTGAAAATAAAATTTTGATTCAACCAAAGAGCCTATATTTATAGATTTACTGCGACGTTCGGTGGTGCTAGTGGCTGACCGTCCAGTGGCAAGCATTAATGGTTTAGGGAACTGTGCGACGGGACGTTGCAGTCACCTCAATCGCTTACGTCACGGGGATGACATCATTATTGGGGTCTCCAGAAAATTGAGGCTCAAGTCGTTTCCTATCACTTTACTCTAAGAAACGAGGGGACTATTTGTAAACGGTAAAAATCGGGGCTACCCGATTTCATCATTCGCTCGAGATGGGAATGTCGTGTCAAGGAGCTAGGACGTCGAGTCCGGAATTGAAGTCTCTTTTCGGACCAAGGTCGACGTCAATCGCGGCCAGAAAGAGACAGACTTCGAGTGACATCGGTATAGCTTGATAACGGAAAAGCCGAGATATCCGCGATTGGTCGTGGATCGTGGCGTGAATCTCGGAACGGATCAATCCACGGCGTTAATCAGATGTTAATGTGGTTTCCTACTATAATTAGAAGTGTATCTTATTTAGGACTCCTCTATTATATAAAGAGGGATCACATTCATTTGTAATCATCACTGTTCACTAAGAAGAATATATACACTCGTTACTTTCCTGTTATTTCACTTACTGTTCATCAGAGTTGCTTTGTCATTTATTGTTCTTACTATTCCACCTCGAGACTATCCCGAGTCGAGGTCGAGACCTAGCTAGCATACTGGTTTGATTTATTTTATTCTCTAATTTATTCATTTATTTTCTTGCTTATCAATTGGTATTGGACGAAATCACATATCTTTAAAACCACAATATAAGTTTAATTGTTATCCGAATTTGAGATAAACAAACATATTGTAGCAGATAATCTGTTTTATTTTCCAGATAACTAGTTTCACTTTGGATGGACACTGTTGCATATAATTATCTTTGAATGATTTGATAATATAAAAATTCTTTTAAACTTAGAAATTATGACTTTAATCATTATTATCATCAACATAAACATGATTCTCCTATTTGTATATTTTGTCCTATTCTGTTTCTTTCAATAATGAACAGTTCTAATGGAGGATTTCATAATTATTTTCTCTGATTTTCTTAAGTTGGGGAATCTAGTCTAGGGAAAAAAGAAAAGTAAAAGTGGTAGAATATGTGGGGGTTGAGGGGACCTCTTTGGCTAAGGGGGAAAAAAATATTACAAGCCATGTGCATGGAAAAGAGAAGCTTTATCATTTCCTTCCTTACTCAATTCATTATGGAACTGATCAATTTAACAATGGAGAGAGGACCGTCCACATGCATGTGGCCACTTCTCATTATTTGCAGCTTTATCTATTACCTGTCACTACTTTTTCTTTCTATAAATAAAAAAAGGAGTTGGTCTTCTCTTTCTCCCACTTTAATTTCCAATTGAGTATTCTGTGAACCAACGATTCCTTTTCTTTCCAACTATTCACTACTGAACATTTAACATAAGGTACTTAAATTTCTTGGACCCTTTCGAACGAATCGAAAGAGAGTAGATATACAGATGAAACGACTTATATTGTCATAATTTGCTTATATTCTCTTAATAATTGGCATTACCATTATATTGCATAATGCTAATCAGGGGCGGAGCTAGCATAGCACTTGCGGGTTTGGCCGAAACCAGTAACTTTTGTCCAAAACCTGTATTTGTCGTAAAAAATTCATTGAATATGTATAAATCGTTAATTTAGAACCCAATAATATAAACGAACAAGAATCTCGAACCCACAAATTTCAAATTCTGGCTCCGCCTCTGATGCTAATAGCTCAATCCTTTAAAAATGAAACAAATAAATTCCACTTAAGATTCGTCCCTTCCAATCTTTCACAATTTCTTTTAGCAAAATCATTTAAAGTTAAATTTGATTTTGTACATGATTAGTGGCGATTGGCGAAGAGCCGAAAACATTCATGATTTTGTATATATATATATATATATATATATAATAAAAATAAAAAAACACGTATATTCAATGTGATTTTTCCGTGAAGGGGGTTTGGATCCCTCTAGCTTCGGCGCCGGTCCACAAGTTACAAAAATACAATGATATATAGACAATGAAGTATAGATTTGAAGCTGAATGTCTTTTAGGTTCATGCACATTTTCAGAGACTAAAGGACGAGAGGAGTTTGGACCAAAAACGCACAAGTCAAAAGGAAGACAGAAAACAAATTAAAGACTATATGGAACCAAAACCACAAAATCTAATGGCCAAACATTTGGTGTGAAGGTGTTTTCTTAGTGTTGGGAGGTTTTGGGGCATCAATATTAGATTTTGAGTCCCACGTTATAATCTTTTTCAAAGGCAAGACCTGACGCATGTCTCGTCTATTTTGTGTCTAAACAGTATTATTTCATGCCAAAAAAGCTAAACTTTTGTTATATTGAGGGGCCTTTTAATTGTTATCTAAAAAGTATGACATATTGTTGTGTCGGGTACCCCATCAGAAAGTTCAGCTCTAGACTTCTAGTGCATAAACCATTGAGTCTTTGGACTATAATACAATGTCTATTATGAAAACAGAAGTCATACTACTTTCTTACTTCAATTTTCTGTAATTTGGGGTTGCCTTTTTCATTACACTCCTTAGTCTCCTTTGTCTTTTCACTATGCTGGGACGAAATTTAACAAAATTCAGTCCCGTTTGTATTATGTTCAAATGGATGACAATTTGTCAACTTAGCTTTGCTGGATCTTGAAGATTTCTTCTTTTCGAGAAACATGTGATTATCTCTTCTTATTTGTTTTTTTCTCCAAAACCATTTAATATAACTTATACACGCTAGCTATTTAAAGAATTTTTAAACTATCAGTGTATTTTTCAATAGCAGGTCACTTACTATATTTTTTTGGTTGCAAAACTAGAATAACCATAGACAATTACCTCCATTAAAAGTCATAATCTTAGCAACATGGTGTAAAAACACTACTGCTATGAAACACCAAAAATAAATAAGTTGTCTCTAGTAACTTGAGCATATGGATCGGATGGTATGCACAATATGAGCAATTGACATGCCTGTTTAAAAAGAAAAGGTTAAAAAAAAAAGATCCATCCTTTTTTTTTTTTTTCCCTAATGAAAGGAATACTTTATAATTAAAAGCATAAGAAGTTCAGTTATTATATGGGTAGATGGCATAGCGATTGTCCCCGATCTGTCTTTATTGAAAGCATGTAAAATAAAGTTCAGAGGAATTTCCCATATTATTGTACTGTCTCCCTCCATTGTTGATGGTTGCATGGATCGTCCATACATTGCAAGAGCGTCATCCACCTTTTGTTTTGAATTCTCTTCTAGTTTTCTTTCAATTAGCGCTCAAGTAAATTTTCAAAGTTCACATGATTTTTACTTTCGACAATTCAATTATGTAAAATAAAACAAATCAAAGAATGACTTCATTCTTCTTTACTTGTAACAACAAGTACAGGACAAAATCCTTCCCAAGGTTGCTTACTAGCTATACTCTCATGCCAGCTGAAATGCTTTATAAAACTTTAAGCAAACTTCATTATGTTGGCTAATATACATTCTTTGTTCTTTCTAAGTCTTCTTCTTGCATAGAAGAACGCAACTGTTGCAAAAACCGGGATTTTAGTAGTAGGCGGCATCCCCTCTTAGTTTTGAGTAGGCGGAACCATTCTGTTTTGGTTCTTCTCCACGGGTGATCCAGGAATTTTCCTATTATTTTTTCATTATTTACTTTACACTTACAAGTAGTTGTCTGGCAGTTAGAGGAAGGATTGGAAGAGCTTGTCATGGGGCCATGAGTCCTTCAATGGTGTAAGACAGTGATTCCGCCCAATCAGATTTGAGAAGCAGTGTCTGCAGGGTGTGCATTACATCATAATCAGGATCAAGCTTCCGTTGCCAGCCCTATCAGAAAAAAGAAACACAAAAGGCAGTAATTACCAAAAAAAGAACAAATCTTAATCCAGAAAAGTAGTCCCTACGAAAGATTATCATCGAATAATACTCAGCAGATTGATGAGTTAGTTTCAACATGTTTGAATATAGAAATGTGACTTAGTCAATTCCACATTTTATTCAAGAACACCACATTCGCCGAAAAAGTTAGAATTACCTCAAGGACCAAAGTTGTCACCATGACAGTGCAAACATTGCCATCTATGTTCACTCTGTAATGCCTAACTTTCTCAAGAAGCTGTTCAATGCACTCGGCAGGGTGGACCAAATCGCCTTCTGGAGTCCCCCAAAAATCAAATGACTCCTTCACTTCCTGTAGGACATCAGTAGATAACTAAGGCAAATATTCATCACCTCCATTTATCAAAGAGATTAAGAAGTCTTTTAGCATAAAGATATCATGTAAAATAATAGAAGTAACTCCATGCTATAGACATTAGCCGTATCCACAGATAGATGACCAATCAGAATTTCATGAACAAGAATGTTTGTGCAGAAATACTGAAAAACTTGAAGAAAGTAGATCCTAAATATTGTAATCTCATTCATAGCCAAAAAGCTAAAGCTTGTGATGCATTTTGATCAATATAAGGAACATAAGCACCTAGTTTTGATCACCATTGCCTTTTCTCTTCCATTTCAACCTTTTTTTCCCTTCCTTTTTAAACTATTCGCCCACTGGTGGCGGATAGGAGGAGCAGAGGGGTTTGCGGAAAGAATATGCTAGTCCCTCCATCCGACTTTTTGTTTAATCTACTTCTCATGATAGAAAGTCCTGAAAAAAATTACCTCCTTGAAATGGAAAATTTACTTCTTCAAAAAGTCATATTAACATACAAAAACAATACATAAATTTACATCTACATTTTCATACTCTTTTTCCATGTTCTTCCAATCCATATTCGCAATTTCAAAAACATTACACTTGAAACCTTTATCAGAATCCCCAAGAAGTGAACCTTGATAACCAATTTGGGGTAGAAGGATAGTTCATTAATGGATGCGAAAGTTACTAGTTCTCTAGTTTAATGAGGATAACTAACGAAACGTATGGGCTGGCTTTTACAACATCAGATCGCCAAATATTCTTCTTTGCACAAGTAAATTATAGTTTCCTTTTCAAGGGAGCAATAAGCGATAGCTACCATTGGGGAAGTAAGTAAGAACAGCTAAAGAAAGTTCTCAAATAATCCATTTAAGATGTATGAAACTAAACCTTAATGAAGGCTTCTGGATTAGGGCAATTCTGTTTCTTTGACATCTGCAGAGTGCACTCCGCTACAGTCTGGCCATCTCGACGAGCAATTGCCTTAAAAAACTCCAATAATATTGGTCGATCATTCTTAGAAAGTTCAGCAGTCATGCCTACATCAAGGAAAACAACATGAGGCTTTGATTTGAAGATGCGTTTCTGGGATGGCTTGCTTTGTGTTACCCGAACAAGGATATTTCCAGGATGCATGTCAGCATGAATAAAGTTATCCACCTGAAAAGGGGAAAGGGGTATTATATGAAAAGTGAAAAATACTTAGGAGCAAGTAAAAGTTAGTGATTCCAACACATAACATAGAGATAATAGGTTCTTCATCTAAATACTTTTTGGACAAGGTTATCCTCCAACGCCATTTCCTCTTCAACATTGCAAATTCTAGAAATTACTAAAATAGAATACATGTATTGGAATATGTAGTTAAGTGTATAAGATATGAGGACCTAAATGTACATAGTAAGAAGTTAGGGGTGTTAGAGTTATTTTAGCTAGTTAGTAACTAATTGTTAGTTAAGAGGTGTATATAGTCGGTTGTATTGTTCTTAATCAGCTCAATTGAGCTATTCTGAAATCCAGAGCTTTCTTCTCCAAGCTTCATCTTCTAACATGGTATCAGAGCAGTGGAGAACGAACCATGGATGCAAAGGCTCAATTCAGTAAAATCTCTTCCTAACATCTCCTAAATTGAAGCTCATAGTTCTGTCCTTAATTTTTCAGCAGATCGACGAAATTTTTGCAAAATTAGCTCGATTTTGTCACTTTTTTTTTCATTTGATTGTGCGATTTGATTGAGTTTGAAGTCACACGCTAATGGCGGAAAAGACGAAGATAGATTATACTCATCCCTTGTTCCTGCAACCTTCCGACATTCCTGGACTGGTATTGATTCCAATTCAACTCACAGGATCTGAAAATTATGGCCTGTGGAGTAGATCTATGTGTCTTGCTTTAAAGGCAAAGCGTAAGTTAGGGTTCATTACTGGATAATGTGTTAAAGCTTCATTTGAAGATGAATTGCATGAGGAATGGGAGACATGCAATGCAATAGTGCATTCATGGATTATGAACTCAATTTCGAAGGATCTACTGAGTGGAATCATTTATGCATCAGATGCACATGCAGTGTGGGAAGATCTTAAGGAACGATTTGATAAGGTGAATCGAGTGAGTTTCCAATTGCACAGAGGAATTTCGAGGTTATCACAAGGATCTGACTCTGTTGCTATGTATTTCACAAAATTGAAAGAGTTATGGGCTGAGTATGATGTGCTTGTACCTTCTCCAAATTGTGGATGTGTGAAATATAAGGAATATGTTATGCATCTGCATCAACAAAGGCTGATGCAGTTTTTGGATGGTCTGAATGACACTTATGACCAAGCTCGAAGACAAATTTTGATGAAGACAACTGAACCTACACTCAACCAAGCATATGCTATGATCACACAAGATGAAAGCCAACAGTCTATGGGAGGTAGTGCAATGGCAGAAAAGGTGGATCCTATGGTAATGCAAGTTGTAAGAGGTCAAGGTTTTCGAGGGAAGAAATAGTTCCTACAGTGTGAGCATTGCCATATGAAGGGTCACACTAAGGAGAACTGCTTCAAAATCATTGGTTACCTTGAAGATTTCAAAGGGAAGAAAAATTATTAGACTAGAGAATATAGAACTAAGGGACCTTTCACTGCAGTCAACAATGTAGAAGGACCAGCAGCTTCCAACTCACAAGGAGCAGCACAGCAGAAAGGAGATTACTTCTTTACTGAAGCACAGTACCAGCAGATACTTCATTTACTCAACAAGGATGCAAATGTTGATGATCAGACACAAGCAAGCAAACATGGCAGGTAATATTGTATCTCTTGCCTCAAGTGTCTCTAATGACAATTGGATAGTGGACTCAAGGGCCACACATCACATAGCATCCTCACTAGAATTACTACAAGATGTCAAGAATGGAGATAGTTATAAAAGGAAAAAGGTGAGACTACCAAATGGAGACAGTACTGATGTTACACATATTGGTAGTACACAGATTTCAGCAGATACTAAACTGGAAAATGTGTTGTATGCCCCTGACTTTAAGTTTAACTTGATGTCAATTTCAAAGTTAACCAGGGACTTACAATGTGGTGCTCTATTCCTGCCCAAAATATGTGTATTTCAGGAACTTTACAGTGGCAGGGTGAAGGGGATTGGTAAGGAAACTGGTGGCCTTTATCTGATAAGAGGAAGAAGAACGGAACAAATAGCTGCTCATATCAGTTCAGTAATGAGGAACAAAGATACAGAAGAACTTTGGCACAGAAGATTAGGACATCCTTCATTGCCAGTAATGCAGCATATTTCCTTTTTGCATAATAAAGTAGACAGTGCAATACACAATAAATATTCTGTTTGTCCATTGGCTAAGCAACATAGGTTAAACTTTTCTACTAGTGAGCACCTAAGTACTAAACCTTTTCAGCTTGATCACATGGATGTATGGGGACCTTATAAGGTAGCTACTCATGATAATAAGTACTACTTTCTTACAGTTGTTGATGATTTCACTAGAGCAACCTGGATTTTTCTCATGCAGTTGAAAAGTGAAAAATTCATATTTTTCAAACAGTTCTTTTGCATGGTACAAAATCAGTTTGGTGTTTGTGTTAAGACAGTTAGGACAGACAATGGTAAGGAATTCTTTAATCATCAGTGGAATGCTTTCTTGCAAAATCATGGAGTAATTCACCAAAGTAGTTGTGTGCACACTCCACAACAAAATGAAGTGACCGAAAGAAAACACAGGCACATCTTAGATACAGCAAGAGCACTGAAGTTTCAGGCTGGAATACCAAGTAAGTTTTGGGGAGAATGTGTGCAAACAACTGTTTATCTTATAAACAGACTGCCTACTAGAGTATTAGGTGGTAAGAGTCCTTTTGAGTTACTACATTGCAGACAACCCTCACTAACACATCTGAGAACCTTTGGAGGTTTATGTTATGCTAGAAATGTGGTCAAGGAGGACAAATTTGACCCTAGAGCCAAGAAAGCTGTTCTAATGGGGTATTCCACTACTCAAAAGGGATATAGACGGTTTCACAGAAAGACTAACTCTTTCGTTGTGAGCAGGGATGTCATATTTAGGGAATCAACATTTCCTTTTCTTATCTCACAGCACCAGCAATCTGTGCCCACTGATCAATTCACAAGCCACATAGATGATGTCTTTGAAACAATGCAAATGGAGGAGATGATCATCATGGATGCAGAACCCTCAGATTCAACAAGCATGGAATTCAATCACACAAGTTCAGATGCAGATGCAGCTCATGATGCAGATGAAAATAGTGGTGATGTAGAAGAACAAGCAGAAACCATAGATGTAGCTAATCATGATATAGCTGATCATGCAGATTCACCAGGAAATACTGAATTACAGATATAACTAAAGTGGTCCCGGCTGAACTTTCCATGGCACCTACAGCTCCTACTCCTATTAGGCAGTCAACAAGAACAAAGATCCCTCCTATTTGGATGCAGGATTATCTAGTTGGTGGAAAGAAGAATTCCCAATATCCTTATCCAATATCAAACTTCCTATCTTATGACAATACCACACAGAAAGACAGGGATTACATCATGGCTTTCTCAACAATCACAGAACCACACAGTTTTAGGGAAGCAGTGAAAGATGACAGATGGATACACGCCATAAAACAAGAGATTGAAGCTTTAGAGGACAACAAGACCTGGGTTGTGGTGGACCTGCCACCTGGGAAATCTTCTATAGGATCAAAATGGGTCTACAAAATCAAGTACAAAGCCAATGGAGAGGTGGAGAGGTTTAAGGCTCGACTTGTTGCCAAAGGATATAATCAACAAGAAGGGCTAGATTATCATGAGACTTTTTCACCTGTTGCAAAAATGGTGACAGTTCGATCAGTCATTGCATTAGCTGCCTCCAAAGACTGGTTTCTCTATCAAATGGATGTCTTTAATGCTTTTCTGCAAGGAGACCTAGAGGAGGAAGTTTACATGGACCTACCACAAGGTTTTCAAAGACAGGGGGAGAACAAGGTTTGCAGGCTATTGAAGTCTCTCTATGGACTTAAACAAGCATCAAGGCAGCGGAATCTTATGCTCACAGAAGCCTTGCTTAGTGCAGGCTTCAGTCAGAGTGCCTATGACTACTCCTTATTCACTAAAAGCTCCGGAAGTGATATAGTGATCATCCTAATCTATGTGGATGATCTATTACTAACAGGAGTAGCATAGAGCTCATTAATGAAGCAAAATCAGTATTGCAACAGAAGTTTAAGGTGAAGGATCTAGGTGAGTTAAGATATTTTCTTGGGATTGAGGTCTTGAGGTCTCAGAAGGGGATTCTTCCCAATCAAAGAAAATATACTCTAGAACTCATTTCAGAAATGGGCTTAAGTGGTGCTAAACCTGCTGTTACACCTCTAGAACTCAATCAGAAACTGACTTCTATTGAGTATGATAAGGGGATTGGGAGTCAAGGCCTTGACCCTTTGACAAATGCCACAAGTTACCAGAAATTGATTGGAAAACTCTTGTATCTCACAGTCACTAGACCAGACATTAGCTATGCAGTACAAGTCTTAAGTCAGTTATGCAAGCTCCAAAAAGATCTCACATGGATGCTGCTACTCGTGTGGTGAGGTATCTCAACCAGGAGCCGGGGATGGGAGTGATCATGCGAAGACAACAAGCAGATACTTTGGTTGGATTCTGTGACTCGGACTGGGCAGCACGCCCAATGAGTCGAAGGTCAGTCAGTGGTTACTTTGTTAAGTTTGGAGATTCCTTAATCTCTTGGAGGTCAAAGAAGCAACACACGGTCTCTCGCAGCAGTGCTGAAGCTGAATACAGGAGCATGGCATCTGCAGTAGCTGAGATTGTGTGGCTGAGGGGACTATTTGCAGAACTAGGAACAGCGATTCACCAACCAGTTCTCTTGTTCTCAGATGGTAAGGCAGCAATTTAAATAGCTGCTAATCCCATCTTTCATGAACGAACAAAGCATATTGAAATAGACTGTCATTTCATCAAGGAGAAGCTCAAGCAAGGGATACTGCAAACACAATATGTATCTACACAACAACAAGCAGACATTCTCACTAAAGGATTGGCATCACCTCAGCATCAGTTTCTACTTAGCAAGCTTGGTGTGTTAAACATTTTACACCATTCAGCTTGAGGGGGAGTATTGGAATATGTAGTTAAGTGTATAAGATATGGGGAGCTAAATGTACATAGTAAGAAGTTAGGGGTGTTAGAGTTATTTTAGTTAGTTAGTAACTAATTGTTAGTTAAGAGGTGTATATAGTCGGTCGTGTTGTTCTTAATCAGCTCAATTGTGCTATTCTGAAAGCCAGAACTTTCTTCTCCGAGCTTCATCTTCTAACAACATGCAAGCAACCAAGAAAATGTCATAGAAGGCTTCTTTTTGTTCCTTCTTTATAGTATAACTAATAACACAAAGAACAGAAGCAGCACCAAAATAACAGTCATGAAAGAAATAGCATTGATAATGCCAAAATAATGCCTTCCATATTTATTTTTATCACTAATCAGTGCTTTATCTTCAATAAGAGCACAGTTTCTAATCAGTATTCAAGGCCAGTATTTTTTTTATAAAGAAATTAAAGTAAAGGACAGGCACTGACTGCGAGTATTCAAGACCAGTATATCAACAATTACTCAGAAAGGCAACATCTATAGTATATCCAAACCAATAGCTTAATATGTCTGTTAATGGATGTCTCTTCATTGTGAGAAGAAAAAATACAGCATGTAATAGTTTCTTAAAGGGAGTAAGGACTAATAGGCAATTACAAAAAAGAAAATTTCATATAATGAAGGAACTTCCATGTGTCTGAAAAATTGGCCTAACCACATTAGGCATAACTACAGCTTAGCTTGCAATACATGCTTCATATTTCTATTCAAATCTTGACCTAAAACATCTGCTTTCATAGCCTGAGAGGGAAACTAACGTCTGATATATTTTCAATTCCATATTCCATTAGACCTTAGTATTGCATTTGAGTCTATTTTTGAGTCGCACATTTGCGTTAACTTTGTGCTTTATACTCGAATTTAGACAAATTAATATAAAGAATACTTTCGTAATCGAAAATATATCCACACGGGGACATATATAAAGATAATAATACCAAAGACATCTTTAGAAGTTTAATTCCGTTAAAATTATATCCTAGGCTGCACGTTTGCATTAAATGTTGTGCTTTTGTACGCAAATCTAGACAAATTAACACAGAGAACATTTTCTTAATTAGAATATACACACACACACACTACATAAAGAGAATATTACCAAAAGCATCTTTAGAAGAGCATGGGTCCCAATATGAGCAAGTGCGCTTTTAAGTCTTTCATGGCCCTCAAGCTCATCAACATAATATGAAACACATTCCCCTTGTTCAAAAGTCTCAACTAATACTGCAGGATGCACTAGGGGATAGACAGGCTTCGGGAAAGAGACATCCTTCCATCTCCGAAAATTATAGGTGAAGCGGCTTAAATGAGCAGCTTCCCTGGCAAGATCAACTTGAGACATCATAAAAACAGCAAATTGCTGTACGCTTTCATCCAACCTTAACCACTTCAGTTTAGGAATGCACTTCGATATCTTAGCAACTAGATTAATAATCTCAAAATCTCGTCTAATTGATTCACCTACTCCAGGATGCCTAACTTTCACTGCCACCACCATAGGCTTAATCTGTCGACCACGGTACCGATACAACAAGGACGCCCTATGCACTTGAGCAATACTTCCAGATGCCAGAGGTTTCTCCTCGAATTCATCGAATATTTCAGAAAGTTTTCGACCAAATGCTTTTTCGATTGTCTTTTTCGTGTAAGCAAAGCTATGTTCAGGAGCTTTTGTGTGAAGCTTTGATAGCTCAGTACACAAATCTCTAGAGAAAAGATCAGGCCGTGTAGCTGCCCATTGTCCCCATTTGATAAATGCAGGACCTGCTCTTTCGAGTGTGCTACGAACTACCTGAAGCCACATTTTCCTGAAAGAAGGTCCAAAATAATCTACAAATGGGGCCATGACAATGCAAGGAGAAAAGAGTATTCCCAAATAAAAGGCTCTCAACAGAAGAATAAAACCTTCAAATATGGAATGCAATAATGAGGTAATCAAAACATGTCCATCTTCAGCATGCCTGTAGAAGTCTGGTGATGCTTGTGCCAATGCTATATTTCTTCCATATGTTAAGGCAAGAAAACCAGGGAGAACCACATAAGACCTGCTCAATGCCAAACTAAGCGCTTGTGCAAATCGACTTAAGCGGATAAAAGTTTGTCCTTTGTAGAAAGATTTACGCGATATCCTCTTCCAAGCGATTTGTGCATGATGACTTACAGCTGTTCCTGGCGAAGACATTAAACAACTCCCACGAAAAGTACTATGCATTCTATATGTCGTGGATGAAGCATGTCCCTTAGTGATAGACACATATTGCCCGTAAAATCTACATCTAGGAGAACTTACCCCATTCCTAATAAGTGTTCCTTTTCTCGCTTGTTCTGGACGGATAGTGGTCTGATTTCTGCATAAGGATTGTCCAAGTCCTTTAGTTTTACCAACTGCCAAGAATCTGCATACCAGGCACAAGACAACTTAGCAGATGCAAAATATTAAATATGTGGTCATTTCACACTAAAATAATTTCTTCTTTTTAAGATGTGCAACTCAATTACCAATTCAACAACAAAACAATTGGAATGACTACAGTAAAACATGAAAGTTAGTTTCTCTATGCAGAACAAAAAATGCCCTACACCCCAAAAGCAAGACATCAGTGCAAAAAATAGTTCAAACAGAAGACAGCCTCCAAATTAGGAAACTTTATGTTGCTGGCTTCAAGGTATACCATGGGCCCCTAAATATAGAAACCGTCAACAAGCAATATCTGAAAGAATAGTAGTATTTCATCTTTGAGCAGATGGTAATTGGGAAAATCCCAAAGCAGGTTCCACTTTTCACTAGAATAACCAGTCAAAAAAGTGAAAAATAAAATAATTAAGAAATTCGAACTAGAATAACCGGTCAAAATATTGATTCATTGAACATGAAACCTATTACAACATCATTTCCAACGGCCGGATGTTTTTGTTTTACTTGCACCAGATAATAACCGTCTTGTATTTTATTTAATTTGAAAAAGGGGATTCAAAAACTTGAAAATTTAGAACTGAACTATGCTAATGGAGTATAAAATGGCTACAGAAATCTTGCAACCTGAGCAAAGAGTTCCAACCAACTTAAGTTCCCAATGAAAACATAAAACTAAACGAATTAAAAACTATGTCTTTCATGTCAATTATAGGAAAGGCGAAATGTCTAAAGACTCATGAAATCAACGAATAGGATAGCATATGTGGAATGAAATAGAAAAACAGAGGAAAGAGTGGACCTTGACATGGCGAATAGAGGAATTTAAAGGGGTAGCTGTTAATTTTTGCAGAGGCTAATGTAGAGGGGAGGTGAAGAGCATCTCCGACTAGCATTTTTCGGAGGTTGTCGGTGACAAAGAGGAAGATGAGAAAACCATAAGATATACGTGTAATATTAAATGCTGCTCATTTCTTGTATCTTTGGACAATCAAACCTAGGTGACTATAAAATTCGAAGAATAATAAACAAGATCCAATTGAACTGAAATAGTTTTAGCAGAATCTGGATTTTGTCGGGCTTATAGACACCGAGTGTAAAACAAAAAAAAAAAATAGTTGGAATCCCTTTAATAAGAGTTGATAGATTCGAGCTTTGAAATGTAAGAGTTTTTTTATACAAAGTAGGGTTTGGACGTAAAAATTATAATTTTTGAAAAAAAAAATAGTATTTGGAGTTAAGTTGAAAAATGATATTTGGAATTTGAAATTATGTTTGGACATGCATTTCACCTGGAAAAATATTACATTTTTGAAAAAAAAAATACAAACAGGGGGCTAAGTTTACCTAGTGCAAAATTTATATTAGTGAATTTCAAGTATCGAAAGCTTAAACTGATTGGTGGTAAGTTGATATGACAATTGAGTAATTGGAATTGCAATATCGAAAATAAACAACAACAACTACCCAGTATAGTCCCACAAGGTAGGGTCTGGGGAGGGTAATACGTACACAGGCCTTACCCCTACACGAAAGGACAAAGAGGCTGTTTCCAATCAACCCTCGGCTTAGGAAGAGGAAAAGGAAAACAAAAACAAAAAACAAAAGAGCATATGTTATGCAATTTTTGTTAACAATGTTTTGAGAAAAAGTCTACAAGGTAAGAGATATATTTGATGCATTTTTATTCTCTGGGAAAGATAAGGATAGGTGATTAACTATTAAGTTTGAGTGCAACGTTGATTAAAGAAAATATTTCATTTAAACAAAAAAATAAAGAAGAAAAGAAGCAAAGGTCTAAAAGGGAACAAGTAAGCATACTGTACACATCCTTAAATAGTTAGGCCACGTGTTCCACCTGGATCCATAGAGAGCATTGAGATCCTTTTATTATTGTGATACATATATGTGTCTTTTGAAATTTGAAGGTTTTTCATATTTGCAGCGACAAACAGTATAGTTCTGCCGCCTGTTAGAACGGCGACACGCCTTTTATTAGTTTTCCCTTTTCTAAAAACTTGTTGTAGGACCCACGCCAATTAGCAGTTAATATTAAAGTTAAATGATCATAAAAGTTAATGTGCTTATTTTAGCACATTAAATCTAATTGTGTCAACAAAATTTCAACTATTATTTTTTTACAGAATGTATTCAAGAAAAAAGTTTTATGAAAATAAATCAATTTGTCAGTTATTAGCTTTTGTACAATACAAAAATATCATATCCATATAGTTTGTGAATATAACAGATAAATTACAAAATAATTTCAAATAAATAATTTGAAATTGCTAAAATGAACTATTCTTACTATTAGTACACAATTCCTTTGTTCTAATATTAAAAAAATGCTTCCTATTTTAGCAACGAAACGATCGCCTACAATATTAGATTTATTGAAGAATTTTGCTGAACTTTTATTGAGGCAACCATTACTTTGTTTTAACTTGCATTGAGAAAATTACACATGCAAAATCTTAAGCATATGCCACTCATCATCTAATATTGCTTTGAAGAACACAATTCACAAATATCAAAAACTTAAATACTGTAATTAAGGTCATAACATAGCTTAAAAAGGACAGCATACATTATAACGTCCTTCATCTTGATTCTTAAATCCAAATTCCCCCACACCCCACCCCACCCAAAAGGGATCTTTACCCAAATAGCCGGCTATATTCATTATTTATTTTTTCTAGTCATATATATAGATTATATATTGATTATACGTAATTATACATATATAATATATAAATTATGCATATATTATACCTCCACCGGCTATTTTTAGTTTAAATGATTGGATGGGCGACTATTTAGGTTAATATTAGCGATGGGTTGGGCCGAGTGATCCTATAAATGGCCATTATCTTAGAAGTGATCAACGTATGTTGATGTCATTATTTTATATTTGGTATTTTTATCTTCCTATACACTATTTGAAACCTTATTACCCTCCCTACTCAAGTTTCAATTTAATTACATGGTCATATACAATTTACCAATTATATACAAATAAGTTTTAAATGAGTATCCCTTTATATTAGGAATTGGATAAGGAATATCAGTTATTTCATTATCCCTTTATACTTGCCCACACTCTCTCTCTATCTCTCTCTCTTCGTCTCTCACTCTGTCTCTATCTCTCTCTCTTCGTCTCTCTATTCTCCTTCTTTATTTTTTTTCTCCAATTTTTCTTCATTTGATGTTCTCTGTTTTTTTATGCTTTCTTGTTGTATAGAGTTTTAATGGAATTCATTAATGGATTTCAATCGTTTTAACTTAGCAATTTCCTCATGTTGCACAATTGGTGTTCAAATTGAAATTGTCAATCAATAAATTTTGAAGGTGTTTGACTCTCCACCATTGACAGCCATTAAAACGCTTTGAAGCTTTGAAATCAAATTTCGATTTTCAAAAATTATTATTTATTTGGATTGGGTGTTGTTGCAAACAATTGAGAATATTGTTTGGAGTTTATATCTCAATTTTGAGGGTGTTTGGTTGTAACGACCCGACCGGTCGTTTTGAGCATCTGCACTTCGCTCGGGCATGAGTAGCTCTGTATGATGTATTATGACTTGTATGAATCGTCGGTTGTGGTTTTCAGGTTATTCCGAATTGATTTGGAAGAAAGAGCTTCAACTAGGAAGCTTTAAATGAGAAGAGTTGACCAAGTTTGACTTTTTAATATTTGATCTCGAATTGGAATGTTGATAGTTCTGTTAGCTCCGTTGGGTGATTTTGGACTTAGGATTTGAAGTTTCAAAGTTCATTGATTTCGAATTGATTCGTCGTTTCAATGTTGTTATATATGTTTTGAGGCCTCGAGTAGGTCCGTGTTATGTTATGAGACTTGTTGGTATATTCGGACGGGGTCCCGAGGGGCTCGGGTGAGTTTCGGACGGGTTTCGCACTATTTTTCCTTCTTTCACTGTTTTGTTCTGCTGATATCTGGTGTCGCATTTCTTCATCGCGTTCGCGTGGCAAATGTCGTGAACGCGTAGTGTATTTTGATGGCAGCAACAAGTGTTCATCGCGATCGCGAAGCAAGTCCCGCGTTCGCATAGAGTTGGGGCAAGATCTTCTTCGCGTTCGCACAATGAGGCTGCGTTGGCATAGTGTTGAGCTGGGCAGCTGGGAATTTGGAAATTCTTATACGTGTTCGCGTACAACTGGACGCGTTCGCGAGCTTGGTCGCATGTGTGCTTCGCGTTCAGTGAGTACGTTCACGATCACATAGAGTCGTTTGGAGGTAGTGTATTTTTGTTCATCGCGAACGCGATGGTTTTCCCGCGTTCGCATAAGTGGATGCCTGGGCAGATTATAAAGTACTCTATTTCGAGGGTTTCGGTCATTTTTACATTTTGGGAGCTATGGAGCTCGGATTGAGGCGATTCTTGAAGTAATTTTCACCATGTGAATTGGGGTAAGTATTCTCTACTCGGTTTTGGTTATATTCCATGAATCTATCTTCGATTTTAGCTTGTGGTTGATGAATTTTAAAGAGGAAATTGGGGGCCTAAAGTTTCATAATATGAATTTTGAGTTTTGAACATCGATTTGGAGTCGGAATTGAGTGAAACTAGTATGGTTGGACTCGTAATTGAATGTTGTGAGTTTTGTAGGGTTCTGAGGCGCGGGCTTGGGTGTGATTTTTGGCCGGTTTTGGATTTTGATTAAGGATTTGATCTTTATCATTTGGAATTGTTTCCCTGGGCCTTTATTTGATGTATTTAACTTGCTTTTGGCTAGTTTTGAGCTGTTCAGAGGTCGCTACGTGCGTGATGGTATTTTTGGAGCATCGCTTGGCTTGCTCGGTATTGGAATTGGCTTGTTCGAGGTAAGTAACTCTTATAAACTTAGTGATGAGGGTATGAAACCCCGAATTACGTGTTGTGTGATTGGTATTGAGGTGACGCACATACTAGGTGACGGGCGTGTGGGCGTGCACCATATGAATTTTGACTTCGTTGTTTCCATGGCACTGTATAGTTGTCCTATTTTGTTGATATCTGTGTTTTCACCACGTGAAAGTAAATGAGCTGCCAATCATGCTAGATATCATGTTTAGGCTCTATGCCGATATTGTTGGGACCCATAGTGGTCGTTTTTTGCTGTCACCTTACTGATTTCATTGATATTTCGTACTCAGTCATATTCATGCATTCATGTCATATCTCGGTCTCAGTTGTTATTTATTGATACATTATATCATTGTCGCCGGGCTAGTTTCATGACATTGAGCGCCCGAGAGACTGGAGAGATTGATGCTGAGTGAGGCCGAGGGCCTGATTGTGAGGATATTTATGGGATCGGGCTGCACGCTGCAACATGTTTTCTTGATTTATGTCATGATTGGCTTGATATAGAGCTTGGGCTGTAGGAGCCCCTCCGGAGTCTATACACACCCCGAGTGAGCGCAGGTACCTACTGAGTGCGAGTTCCGAGTGCCGAGTGATTGCGAGGACTGAGTGATCGGGAGGACTGAGTGACTGGGAGGATTGAGTGAATTGATACTCTGAGAGGAAGAAGAAGAATATATGACATACAATATACTTACGAAATTGTAGTAAAGTTGTATTATAATTATATGTAAATTGTATTTAGATGTAGTTAAATATATTTTTTATTTGAATGTTGTATGAAAGTTGAAAAATTATATACAAATTATATACAACATACATACAAAAAGCATATAGTATACAAATTCAGGGGCGGCCCAACGAGTTTTGTGGCCTAAAGCCAAATTTTATGAGGGGACTTAACTTTTTTTAAAAAAAATTTATTTATTTATTTGAAGTCTATTTTTCTAGAGTTTCTTAGATACGAAGTTATTAATAATTTTATTATAATCAATAATTCCTAATAAGTCTTTCTTAATTGACAATATAGCTAATCGATTTAACCTTTCTTGCAGTGGCGAAGCTAGAAATTTTTTCAAGGGTATTCAAATTTGAAAGAAGTGAAAAAAAATTCTCGATAAAGGGTCTTCAATATATGTTATATACCTCTAAAACGTAATATTTTACCTATATACACAATGCAATTTTTCGACGAAAGGTTGTCAATTGACCACCCTTGTGACCATGTGGCTTCGCCACTGCTTTCTTGAGACATTGTTGATCTTAGGTAAGATTTTATCAATTTTGATTTTGAAAACTTCTTTCCGCTGAAGCGACGGTAACAAGAGTTATTAATATTATTCTATAAACAATATAGGCATTGAAAAAAGAATCAAATCTTTTAATTTGATCAAGTGTATCAATTAAACTGTTATCTTCTAATTGCATTATTTTCCTTAATACTTTTAATTCTGAAAATAAATGTAAACCATCAATATCGAATTGGTTATTATGCTTTAAGGAACATTCAAGATTAAGAAAATATTTTTTCAAATTTTCATTATGTAGTGATCTTAATTTTCACCGCTAAATAGAAAACCAAAAATATTTTCATATGCTTCGAATTGTTCAAATCTATTTTAAAGTGAAAAAAATAGCTTTGTCTACTATGTATAAAGTAATCAACTCCAAAGGACTCTTCGAAAGATTTTGAGATTTTATTATCAACATTCTCATCATATTGTTACTTCCTATATATCACACGTTTCTTACGAAATTCGGGTTCGATATTCATTTCAAGTGCAATTTTCTTGGCAGAAATTATAGCAGTTGCAAATCCTTCTTCTCTACACTTGTTAAAGAAAGAAATCAATTTTTTTTACTTCACAGAACTTTTTTAAAACTTATATATAGCCTATTAGGCGTAACAAAAAATGGGTTCCCCCACAAATGTGGGTCCTAAAGCAGTTGCTTTACTTGCTTTATTAAAGGGCCGCCCCTGTATACAATTTGTATGAAAATTATATTTAAGTTGTATGATATTGTAGATTTAACTATGTAGAAATAATGTATAAAAGTTGTTGATAAGTTGTATACTATATAATTAGTTGTTAGGAATTTATTTCTAGTTTATATATTATTATAAATGTATCAAATTTGTACGAAATTTATTTAATCTGTATGTTATTGTACCAAACAAATTTATATGTTTTTGTTGTCACTTAATATATTATTTATCGTGTGAATTTTTTTTATTTCATTAGTAAGTGGTAGAATAAAATGAAAATAATATTCTATTTTTACTAAATAAATATCAGGAACTTTCCGATCAATTTTCTTGTTCGATGAGCTTTTCTTTTCATCTGAAACTTTCCGATCAATTATGTTCTAGTGTAAATAAAAAAAATTAAGACGTCAATTCCTCCATCTTCCTTCAGTAAAATGTACATATATTTATAAAAAATTTACAGTAAACTATTAAAGAAAATATTTCAAAAAATTAAAAGCCAGAGAAAGAATTGTTTGTGTCCTCAGATAATAAAAGCGTACAAATATTTTAAATTGTATCAATTTGATCAGAACCAATTGCTGAATTACAATAATAATAATAATATAATACTCGTAACTAATAACAACAAGAAGAGTATAAACTTGATGAATGGTACGGAAATTCTGCTTTCACATTTCGTATCTTTAGCAGAGAGAAATGACGTGTAGTTTGTGTTCGGTACAAAAATACAGAGAATCAGCTAGAAATTGGATTGTTTTACAAGTAATTAAGGCAGCAGAAAAACAAGGAAAGAGGAGAATCCTCTAATTTAAGGCATTAATCATGGATTGTAAATAATTTGTAACAGAAACTTGTTTAGGGTGAGTTGTAACGACCCGACCGGTCGTTTTGAGATCTAGCGTGTCGTTCAGCGGTTTGAGGCCATGAGTAGCTTCACTTCAAATATTATGACTTGTTCGTGTGGTCAGAGCTGAATTTCAGGAAGTTCGGAGTTGATTTAGGAAGAAAATTCTAATTTCGGAAGCTTTAAGTTGGAAGAATTGATCAAGGTTTGATTTTTGAGTAAACGACATCGAAATCGGGATTTGAAGGTTCCAACAGGTTCGTATGATAATTTTGGACTTGGGCATATGTCCGGATCGGGTTTTGGATGCCCTGGGAGCGTTTCAGTGCCTATTGTGGAAAGTTGGCATTTTAGAAGGATTTCATAAATTTGGGTTGAAGTGCATCTTCAATGTTATCAATGTCCGTTTGGGATTCCGAGCCTAGGAATAGCCCCTTATGGTAATTCTGGTCTTAGATGTGCGACCGGATTTGAATTCGGAGGTCCGTAGGATAATTTGAAGCATTTCGGCGAAAGTTGAAAAGTTGAAGGTTGGAAGGTTGAGAGGTTTGACCAAGAGTTGACTTTGGTGATATCGGGGTCGGAATGCGATTCCGAAAGGTGGAACAACTCTGTTGGGTCATTTGGGACTTGCTTGCAAAATTTGGTGTCATTTGGAGCTGATTTGATATGGTTCGGACGCTTGGTTGTGATTCTAGAAGTTCTTGAAGTTCATTGTGATTTTCATGAGTTTTGGCATCTGATTCGTAGTTCTAAAGGTTATTTCGGTGTTTTGATTGCGCGAGCGAGTTCGCGTTATATTTTTAGACTTGCGTGGGTGTTTGGTTTGGTGTCTCGGGGCTCGGGTGAGTTTCGGATTAGCTTCGGAGTATTTTGTAAAATTTTGAGTGTTGGTTCTGGTTTCATCGCATTTGCGATGTTTTGGTCGCAAATGCGACTACCGCATTTGCGAGGTAGTCCTCGCATTTGCGAACCTGGGCTGCTAGGGAATGGATCGCATTTGCGAACATATGGTCGCTTTTGCGAAGCCTTAAGAGTTCGCATTTGCGAACTCTGTATCGCATTTGCGATAAAGGCCTGGCCTGTTAGGGGTCGCTTTTGCGATGCTTTGTCCGCATTTGCGGAGGTCACATTTGCGAACCCCCTGTCACAAATGCGACATCTGCGACTAGAGCAAGGGTTTTTATTCTGAGACTTAGCTCATTTTCCACTTGGACTTAGGCGATTTTTGTAACGACCCGACTGGTCGTTTTGAGTATCTGCACTTCACTCGGTGATTTAGAGCCAAACTCTGTGTTTCGAAGCTTTTAGAGCCTCATTCTAGCCTTCCTTTATTTGCGTGCACAGTTCGGGTATTGACCCGGGAGGCTTATATGCAAAAAAAACTGATAAAAATAAGAATTTTGCCTAAAATGTTAATTTTAGTTGATTTCAGTCAACGTTTTGAGTAAATGGACCCGGACCCATTTTTTTCACGGTCCCTGTGGGTCCGTATTGAAATATGGGATCTAGGCGTATTCCCGGAATCGAATTCCGAGATCCCTAGCTTGAGTTATGAATTTTTATTTAATTAAAAGTCTGAAAAATCTAATATCTTTAAGAATTGATTGAATATTTGGCATTGTTGATACCGGATCCGTATTTTGGTTCCGGAACTCGGTATAGGTCCAATATAATATTTTTGACTTATCTGTGAAATTTGGTGGGAAACGGAGTCGGTTTGACGTGATTCGGACGTCCGGTGGTAAAAGTAGAGATTTCAAAGCTTTCTTGACAATTCATTTGATTTGGTGTCCAATTCGTAGTTCTAGGTATTATTTTGGCGATTTGATCGCGCGAGCTAGTTCGTATGATGTTTTTAGACTGGTGTGCACTTTTGGTTTGGAGTCCCGAGGGGCTTGGGTGTATTTTGGATCATTGGTTGAGAGACTAGTAAAGTTAAGAAACGTGGGAGTTTGACCATGGTCAATATCGGGTTAAGACGACCTCTTTTTAGTGTTTTGAGTGCGCGAGCAAGTCTGTAGCATGTTTTATGATTGAAATTCATATATGGTTTGTATCCGGGAGGTTCCGGATGAGTTTCGGGGTGGTTTCGGATCATTTCGGAGAAGTTTGGGTTTTGTTGGTTTCTGGTGCGACACTGTTCATTCGCAATTGCGAAAACACTGTTCATCCGCAGTTGCCAACCATTTATGGCAATTGCGAAAACACTGTTCATTGGGAAATGCAAAGTTTTGTTCGCAAATGCGACATCTGCAGCCTGTTAAGTGCTGAGAATTCCGAGTTTTTGCTTCATTTTTTCATATTTTTGAACCCTAGCTTCGAGGTGAGACGATTTTGAGAGGGAATTTTCATGCCAAATCATTGGGTAATTATCTTTAATCAATTTCCAACTATATTTTATGATTTTATACAAGATTTAACATCAAATTCATGGGAAAACTATGGAAAATTTTGGGGATTTTGTCAAAGATTTGAAAAATAAAAATTTGAGATTTGGGAGTCGAATAAGACTCGGATTTGAAAACAAAACACATATTTGGAATCGTGGGGCTATGGGTAGTCAAGACCTACCTTTGGACCCGGGTTTTGACCGGGCGGGCACGGGGTTTGACTTTTGTTGACTTTTTAAAAATTGAATAAAAATCATCGCTTTATTAATTGAAATTGTTTTCTCTTGTATCATGTGGTGTATTCAAGTCGTCATTGGCTAGACTGAGTCGAGCGGAGGCGAATTTGTAGAGGAAAAGGTTAAGTTGAGTGTTGAGTTAGCCGGATCGAGGTAAGTATTTTATCCTAGCTTTGTTGAGCCTCCTATTTGTCATTGTTTGCTACATGCGGGGGTGATACATGTCGCGCCCCCTTTTTTCCCTTTTTGACGGGGAAGTTCGGGTTTCGACATTCATGGGGGTAATAACTCATTTCCTTTTGGGAATTGGGTATTTGAAGAGTCGCCACCTAACGGATTATGGTGCGTTAGGGCACCTAGAGCGATTAACTCTTAGACCAGTTTGCATTACCAGAGATTAGGGTAAGGGCTCGAAATAACCTTGAGGGGAAGGTGTTAGGCACCCCTCTCGGTCCATAATTGTGGGTCTCGGCCGAACTTCTCGGGTTAGTCCATTAACAAATAAATAGTAACCGACTGAATTAGTCCATTAACAAATAAATAGTTGAAGCAAATAATTGCAAATAAAGCATGTTGGGCATTGTATAACTCAAATAATAAGACAAGAATTTAAACAAGTTGTGTGCGTAAAAAGGAAAGTAAAGTTTTCAAGTAAAGAGGATTTGGGAGAGAGGGGTCCTAGGTTGGTTAGCCTATAGGATCATATCAGTACAATGCCTGGTAATCACTCGTTAGAAAGGGGCTACGCGTGGCATTAGCGCACCGGTCATCATATCCATATCTACCCTTCCCACCCCTTAATGGTTATTAACGCGAGTGTTGGGTAGCGATCTCTATTGCGTGTTGTTACCCGTCCCTTCTTAATATCCTGGAGGAAATTTAGGACCTCTACCTATAGGTGGTTCTAGACAGACCCTTAAGGTTTTAAAGGAGAAAATACTAAGGCGACAAGCAAAAACACATAGGACTTTGGCAAATAAAAGCATGAAATAGCAGATAGGGGCTCAAGTTCACCTCCATATATAATGCATGTAAAACAGCACGACTCAAACACAAATAAAGGCCATATTGTTAATCAGTATCCTAGGACATGATATCTAAGCGAATATCGAGACATGTAGTTTATTAACTCAGGAGTAGGAGCCCTATCAATTTGCCTACCGATTTTTTTAAGCCTGTTAGAACGACATTAAGCAGTAAACACAAAGAGGCAGTTTCCAGTTTTATAAGAGATTTGATTACCTAAGGCTTGCCTAGGCGTAGGGTGATGCACAACAATTATCAGAGTTATTAAAACCGTTTAGAAGTTATTTTACCTAAAGCATGATGTTCTACGTGTTGCAAAGATATACAGGATTATGACCGGTTTTACTTAAGCAGGATAATCAAACGCGAGACTGTTTTTATGTCCTTTTTTCATGCGTCAGTAGTTCAACTAGGTGTGACTGAGCGAGTGTGAGCGTGATCCTAAAAACAGGGTATCTAATATGCACATAAAATGCAGAATGATTTATATGCAAAATTCCTAAAGCAGGATTTTTAAATGCACAACATGATTGCAGAATTTTCTAAAGCAGGATTTCTAAATGCATAAAGGTTACATTATTGTAGAGCATGCGGTCAAGCGTACATGAGTAACAGTTTTGTTTTAATGCCATTTTATCATAGAAACATGATTTCTAAAGGATGGCAAGAATATCAAAATGAGATGCTGAAATAGTAAACCTAAGAACATGATGTCTAATGCATGACATGCTTAGAATGTATTGGTCCTAGACATGGATTCTAATGCGCATATAGGAAACGTAAACCTAAGGCATGGTTTCTACCCATTGATATTGATAACATATGTAACAACCCTCCCCTTTTCACTAGCCAACCCCAATGTCTGTTTACAAATAATTATTGCAAACCAGATGAACAAATTACATACTGTAGATAAAAAAAAAAAGAAGTTACACTATAGGGGAGCCTGAAGCAGGCCCAAGTGATTTCCCCAAACCTCCAATAGCCTCAAATGCCAATTTCAAAGACAATATCATTGTCTAGGTGCGTCAGAGTTCCTTAAGGATCTCAAGAATCCCGGGCAGTGCTCACACCTAGACTTGGTAACCAAATTGAGTAAGTGCAGTGTGAAAGGCCAGCCTCAGTGTGCCAGAGTTTAGAGGGTTCTCAAAAGGATCCCAGGGCAGTACACACACTGGAGGGGGCAGAACTTAGGGACTTAGGAACAGAGTGAGAGTGCTTGACATAGTTTTGAAAGGGTTTTAGTAAGAAAACAGTGTTAAGAGAGACTTGCTTGAAACATTTTTTGTGGAGTAAAAGAGAGAGTCATGCAGTAAAACAACTTTGAAAAGGGAGAGTTACATAATTAGACAACAGCAGATCAAACATGGAGCCAAACCAACTCAGCAATACTTAAGGAACACAAAACAGAAGGAACAAACCTACACATATGGGTGATAGTGATTGGGGACATATAGAGCACATGATGGTAAACACACAACAGGCAGAGGTCCACATAGATAAAGAATCAGAAGCTCTTAAGGGGTTCATGGGATTGGGGTACAACATGAACTTTAGAATTAATACAGAACCAAATAACTTTAGGGTACAAATTGTTTTGCCAAAGAGGGATTCATACTAAAACCAATTAGACATAAAGGGGATCGAGTCACATTGACTACAGAAGATAAACATGCTGATCGTAAGGGGTAGTATATGACTAACACAAAGAGATTAATTACATGTTGAACAATAGAAACATAGGTAGAAACAAATTAGGAACATGATGAACTGAAGGAGGAAAAGAAACATATTGTTTTTGAGACTTAAATTGAAATCAGGACATACCAGTAACGAAGACAGTAAACACAAAAGTGAAGGGGCAGGAGAGCACAATTGTCATCCTTGACTTGCAGCCGGCTAACTCAGAATAATAGCAAGTAACCAAAGAAAGAGAGCAGAAAGCTTTGAGTGTGAGAGAGAGTTTTTGAACCAAAGTGTTCGTGTGTTTGTGTTAATGAGAGAGTATGTATATATAGTAGTTCGAAACTAGGTAAAATAAGGCAAGAATCACAATAGCACAGTAATTATGGAACTCAGAATCAATTAGAGCAAAATCAGTACAAGTACTCACTTAATTTAAGGGAATCAGTTCAATTGGTAAGAACAAGTAACAAATAAGGAAAGAAATCAATGTACAACCAATAAGGAAAGATTTCAAATATAGTAAGTATAGGGTAAACAATTAGGGCTAAGTTCAGAAAAACTCTAATTAAGGAGATAGTCAGTAAGAATAAATTACCAGTGCAGACAAGGTAGGCGAATCAATCAAATTGAATAGAAAGGGTAGGAAAATCGAAGGTTTAAAGGAAGGTCTTCTAATCAAACCATGAAACAGGGGATCCAGAATCAATCAAAGAGAAAGTCATGAGTCATGTTTTAGCATACAAATAGAGTAAGATAGGAATAGTCAGACATAGGAAGCAAAGAGGCAAGTCTTGAACAATCAAGATGAACACAAACACATAGAGCTGATATAAGTTAGGCGTAAGAAACTCAGTAGAAGCATATTCGAGGCGAGATAGTCACAGAAACTCAAAGGAGAACAGGCCAGTCACAGAAATCAAACGAAGAAACCTAGAAAATTAGGGCTTTCAACATAGGTGAGTTAAATATGTGATAAACTCATAGAATCAGTAAAAATAATATAAGAAATAGAAGTTTAAACAGAAAGAATCAGTTAAACAAAGTTGTAAAAGAAGTTCCAAAACCCTAATTTTTTAGAAGAAGGTGAAAAACACTCGAAATCAACGATTCTTGTAAGGAGTTCTAAGGACAGTGTAAAACATTAAAGAAACAAACTCAAATCATCCTAGATCTGTACAGATCTAAGAGATATAGGAAGAAATTAGGGTTTCCGAAGAAACCTATATAGAGATGAAAGAAACTGTCTGGAATCCCAAGGATCGTAACAGATAAAGCATGATTTTGCTCGAAATCATACTGGAGTAGCCAAGAACAGACAAGTGACGAACCCTAGATGCAAGTCGGCATGGCCCTGGGCCCTTGAAGACCTTAGAGAAGGCAAGCATGGCACGAGAGAAGCCATTGGAGGCTTTGGAGTCGATGAGAAGTCACCGGAGATAGCCGGAGATGGGAAGTCGGCGGTTGAAGACTAGGGTTAGGTTGAGAGTGTTTGAGAGAAGAGAGGATTTTAGGGCGGCGGATGTGAAGAAATGATTAGGGTTAGGGGGTCGTTTGGAATTAAAAAGGTAAGAATTGATACGGGCCGTTGATATCTCAGATCAATGGCCATGATTTAATTAGTTCTGGGTCGGGTCGGTGGGTTTAGGGTTTAGGTCGGGTAATTCGATTAGGAATTGGGCTGGGGTTGGGTTAAAATCGAGGCTAAAATTGAAATGCGATCTGGCTATATTATAAATAGCCAATTTATCCCTATATAATTTATAATAAATAGTAAATAATTTCATGTACTAAAATGATTAAAATATGTTTTCAACATTTTAAAAATATAGAAGGTCAATTTTATGCATATAAATGTAATTATACATTAATAGGGCTAATATTGCAATTATATGCAAATGAGTTTAAAAAACACAAATGCAATTATAAAAAATGTACAAAAAATATTTTAACCATATTTTGGCATAAACATAGAATTTAAACGACTAAATCACCACAAAAATAATTTGAGGGATAATTATTGGGGATTTTATGAGTAAAAGGGAAGGAAATAAATCAATTTAAACTCTTTACAATTATAGGAAAATTATAAAAACCTTGTGCATGCTTGTATATGCATATACATGCTATTTTGAAAGTATTTATGCATATAAAAAATATAGGAAAAAATTGGGTATCAACAATACATATATGAGGTGACGAGCGTATATGTATGTTCCAGGGTTAATCATGCTCGGGGGGTGGATTATGTTATATTTGTGTTTGTAGAATTTTGTGACATTCTGCTTAATGCCTTGATTGACTCTTAAATACTAAGGACATAATATTAAATGATAGATATCAAGACTTAGTTTGTTATAACTTGATCAAACTTGATGGAAATTGTAAGAATACATTGATGTGTCTAATCCGGTCATCTCTATGCGAAATCATTACAACATTACTACAACCGAATTTCTTGAGATGCTAGGCTCTATACTTGTGTTGTGGATCATTTATGAGATTCGTGGAAGTATTTGAATAATACGGTTCTTGAGGGTATTTTAACCATTGTTGACTTGGAAAGTTGTGATTTGGAATGTGTTTGAAATATCCGTTTAAGCACTCTCCTTGATGTTATTTGTGCTTCCCGCCTTATTTGTCATTGATACTTATATGCTTGGTAAGAAAGAGTGTAAAGAACGAAGGGTGATGTCGTGCCATTATTTATATATTATCATGTGAGGGAGAGTGTAAAGCACGAAGGGTGATGCCGTGCCATACTATTGAGAGTAAAAGCATGAAGGGTGACGCCGTGACATATTATTGAGATTAAAAGCACGAAGGGTGATGTCGTGCCATATTATTTGAGAGTAAAATCACGAAGGGTGATGCTGTGCCATATCACTTGAGAGTAAAAGCACGAAGGGTGATGCCGTGCCATTTTATTTGTATTGTTATGTTTGTATGTTATGGTTAGGTTATGGCACGAAGGGTGTTTCCGTGCATGTGAGGACGAGGGACATGCATTTTGATGTGATATCTATTTCCCGTGTATACGATTGTGCTCTTACCTTGAGCTGTTATTGTTGTATTTACATATTTGTGGTGACTTGTTGTTATTGTCCTGTACTTGACCTTTATCTCGATTGTTGTTGCACTGTCCATGTCTTTTACTTGTTTAACTTACAATTACCAGGTCTATTTCTGCTTTTATATTATATGTTGTATCTATTCTGTTGCACTTCAGTATAAGCCTTCCACTATGCTAGTCATTCATGCCCTTACTTGTTAATTTGTAAAGAACATGTGTTTTCCTCTTAATTGTTATATTTGTACTTAGGCCTCCAACATGCTAGTTAATTGAAGTTGATATTTCCTGTTTTCCAATTGTTGTTGTTACTCACGTGCTTTCCGCTTAGTCTTTTACTGTGACCCACATGTGTTTCCTTGTCCACGGTTGCTACTTGCGTATTTCATACTTAGAAGTTCGTATTATTGTGTTCTTGTGATATGGTTGGTTCTGTTATACGATCACTTGGGAAAGATGAGTTGAACGCACGAAGGGTGTTGTCGTGCTAATTGAATTGTTACATAATTTCATTTATACATGGTGAGGATGAGATAAAAGCACGAAGGGTGTTACCGTGCCATGTGATTTAACATTTTGACATTTTTGACATATATCTCATACCAGGAAAGATCGTAAATATTCTATTGTGGTTCTTTACAGTATTCATTGTCTGACCCGCCGGGTTGTATTTGATACTTTTATTCGTTATACTTTGAACTGCTTTACTGTTAATCTAATGTATAGGTTATTTAAATAAGAATCTTTTTAACTAAAAGCCTCGTCACTACTTCGACGAGGTTAGAGAAAATACTTACTAGTACATGGGGTCGTTTGTACTGATACTGCACTTCTGCACATCGCGTGCAGATTTTGGAGCGGAGTTGCTGGTGACGTCGGGTGCTGATTCAGAAGATGTTCATGCGTTTGGATAAAGCTGCCACTTGTCCTTGGTAGTTTAGATTATTGCTAATGTGTTTATGTAATCTTCAAACAGAACGTGTATTTATTTGTATCAGTTTTGAAGTTTAGAATCTTAGAAGCTCGTGATTCGTACTACTTGATCTTGGTAAATTTATAAATGTCCAGTTATCTTTCTATCCTCTTATATTCTCAGTTAGGTGGTATTTTCTGTTAGTTGGCTTACCTATTGGGTTGAGTTAGGTGCCATCACGACTTGTGGTTTTTGGGTCGTGACAAGGTGGTATCAGAGCACTAGGTTCGTAGGTTCTACGAGTCATGAGCAAGTATCTAGTAGAGTCCTGCTGATCGGTATGATGACGTCCATACCTATCTTCGGGAGGCTACAGGGCATTTAGGAAAAATTTCCCTTTCTTCTTTCCTTATCGTGCGGCCTTGTTTCAGCTTGAAACCTACGACTTTGACTCTTCCCGAACTCTCATATGTGATGTTGTGTGCTCAGTATTCGCTATGTGCCGACGATCGGTGATGCTGAAGATAGATTACGACGGGCTGTGGATGCTTGATCATCATCGCGATGTGTTGTCTAGCCTCTGAAGCAGATGTAGTTTTAAATCTTCTAGTCGTCCATTTGTGGTGCGAGGCGGGTTTATAAGTCTGGTTGGTAAGCGCAGATTTGGAAAGATTGGTTGGTGGCCTGGCTATTGTGATTAAGGTAAGTTCATGGCAAGGTGTCGATATGAGTATAACCGGTGGGCCACCTTCTGTGGGATGAGTTTGGATCGTGTGTCTCATATGAGGTTTTCTATGGCTTCGAGCTAAGTGGTGGAGACTGTAAATGACGATCGGATTGTAGGATCATAGGCCGTACCAGTTTCGGAACCGAGAACTTTCATGGTTATTTCTTTGAATGGGCATATGTTGGTGAAACACGGGTTTCTCAACGCGTATTAGTTGCATATTGAAGATCGGAATAGGATGAGTGGATTTAAGGACTTTTGAATTTTTCTTCGGAGCAGCGAATGGTAATTGGATCCGCGGTATTTCCTTGTCAAGAAGGGTCTGCATGTCAATGTGGGAGTGTGTCACGACCCAAATCCCCGCTCTGGTCCTGATGGCGTCTCTCGTGAAGACAAGGCCAGCCTACTAACCCAATCGCCTTTTCAAAAAAGAAGTAGTTAAACATGAATAAGCAGTCTAAATATGATTTAATAATATTAATTAGCGGAAGTACAACCCAACACAGCCCTAATCGGGGTGTCACAAGTCACGAGCATCTATAAGAGTGTAAATACAACTACAAGGTCTAAAAATACACTGAACAGGAATACTGAACAACAGAGAGAGAAGCGGTGCTGCGAACGCTGGCAGTCACCTCGCTAAACTCCTATAGCTCTGCCTCCAATCGGCCAAAACCCGCTACCGGGTGAATAAATACCTGCATCTGCACACGAGGTGCAGGGAGTAATGTGAGTACTCCAACTCAGTGAGTAATAAGGGTAAATAATAACTGAGCAGTAAGAAATCACGTAAAGCAAACCGTCATGCTGTATAGAGCAGTGTAAAACCCTTTTTTTAGAAAATAGTGAAGCTATGAAATCCTTAGAAAACATCTTGGCTCAGTTTAAACCTCTTTTGGAAATAACTTTTTCAGCGGTTACGCAATTGAATGCAAACAATAGTGCAGATAAGCAAAGAAATTCGCCCCTCGGGCACAACACTCAGTTTTCAGATAATGCCAGGCAATCAGGTAGGTATTGCATGAAATAGCACAGACAACAGATAATGTCAGACAAATGAAATAAAGTAAACACATAGAACAGTACCAGTACCGCTGCGGCGTACAGCCCGATCCATATATCACTGCGGCGTGCAGCCCAATCCATTTATCGTCGACGACGCTCACTGGGGGTGTGCAGACTCCGGGAGGGGCCCCTTACGGCCCAAGCGCAATATCAAGCAATCTCGTGGCGTACATATCTCAGGCCCTCGGCCTCATATTGAAATCAGTATCTCACTGCTGCGGCGTGCAGCCCAATCCAAAAGTATCCTCACAATACAGGCCCTCGGCCTTACTCAGTCAAAAATCACATAAGCTACTAGGGCAACAGTAAAACATGATGCTCAGCCCAAATATTATTGGAAATATCATTTCAAGTGTTAAAGAAAAATAAACTTGGCTGAGTCTTAAAAATAGTGGAAAATACATGACCGAGTTCAAGTATAAAATCAAAACAGTGAGGAAATATCAACAACAATCCCCGAAGGGTTCAATTAGCTGGCACGAAGCCCAAATACGGCAATCAGCCCAGATTATGATGATAACAAGTAAATTTCAGTCAAATACGCAATAAATTCATCAATCGGGACGGACCAAGTCACAATCCCCAACGGTGCTCTACCCCACGCTCGCTATCCGGCGTGCAAGTCACCTCAATATAGCACTACGATATGCAAATACGGGGTTTCAAACCCTCAGGATATCATTTACAATCATTACTCACCTCGAACCGGCGAAATCTCTAGCTCGCGATGCCTTTGCCCCTCAAATCGGCCTCCACGCGCGTCGAATCTAACCACAATCAGAGCGAATACATCACAATATGCTAAGGGAACAAAGCCCAAGCGAAAACAATCGAAAAATATCAAAAATCCCGAAATTAGCAAAACCCGAGCCCCGGGCCCACTTCTCGAAACTCAGAAATTTTTACATCATTAGATTCCTTATCTTCTCACGAGTTCATACATATCAAAAGTTCTCAAATCCGACCTCAAATGGTCCTTCAAATCCCAATTCAAAAGTCCAATTTCTCAACCCCTAGTTCTTCAATTTTAGGCTTAGTTTCCATGAATTTCTAGGTGGATTTCACAATATAATCGAGTTTTAAGACCAAAATTCCTTACCTTAA
>NC_031995.1:44026205-44103685 GCF_001879085.1 Nicotiana attenuata | reverse complement strand
AACTTCCTGCGAATCTAAATCCGTTACCTTTGCTTTCCTGATACTGATACATAGAATCCCATAATTAACATAGGAATACCACAAGTCTTGACCTCTTCCAATGGAGACTCAATTTCTAATCACATATACAACTTTAAGATACCCAATTGTTACATGTAGAATCTTGAACACATTAGAACCGTTCTCGAGAGTCATTTACTCTATTTAAACTTCAATTAGCCTGACCCAAAGAACAGAACCACCCGTGCCTCATTGGCACTCCGACACCGCGAAATGAAATCCTCATCCCAATACAACCAAGCAACTTCCTGCTCTATGCACCGAGCATTCTTTACCAACAACAACTTAAGATATCCTGTGGTTTCCTTACCCTATGAAACATAATATAATCTTTGTCAAAATTTTCCTTCACTCGAGCCATCCTCGGTCTTAATTTCCGCGAGCCATAACTGATTCGCCCGCACGCCTCAAACTGGAACCCACATAGCACCTAACCGTGCACTCAACTACTCACCGCGGACTCCCCCACTTGGCTCGGAGCCATAGATCAAAATACACTCAGTAACTCGTAACACTTATATCACATTGATGCCACAATACTATAGTGAGATTAAATTCAAATCCTTTGTAAGCTTGTGAAAACACAGATCATCTAGTACTTAAATCTTCGGCAAACCTCGCACTCATTCTCGCAACAGTTAAGCCCACTCTCTTAAGCGACCCAAAATTCAAATTTCAACACTTACATTTCACTTGCACATGAGATCTTCTAACAGTCACATAAGGGTCAAACAACCCCAGAATTTTTCACAGGAGATAACCACCTGCTTTGCCTTCAATTCATATTTTTGTATACCTTCCACCGTCATAAACTGTACGCAGCCACTTAGCCTTCCTAGGTCTGAACTCGTACTGCAACATAAAATTTTACTTCACTCTCAACTGGAAAACATGAAAAGATCCTTCACACGCCCATAACTCGGGGCTATACCTCGAATCAAGATGGAATTCAAGAACCTAATAGTTCTTCTATCCTCCAACAGGACTTCCTCGTTACCTCCAAGTCGCATAGATACATCTCGTAGTACTAACATACTCATCAAATAGTTATCCAACTGTCACTCCCACTAATAGGGACAATACCGAACATATAAGTTCAAAACACTTGCTCACACGATCAGCACCTCGGTGCTCAAGCCATAGGCAAAGATCCGGCCTCAAGTCCTCCAGACTGGCCCAGCATCAACTCACCGAGATCACATCTCGCCCCTCGATCAGGGAATCACAAGCCATCAGGGCACATCTGATACTGAGCGCTCATGCGCGTATACAAACGCGTGGAAGGAATTTCAAGAGTTACTTTTCAAACTGAATCAAGGACGCACGATAAGAATTCAAGAATGTGAAGTTTTCCTTAAGGTTCCGCAACCTCTCGAGGATAAATACAGACGTCTACGTACCGATCCGCGAGACTCTACTAAACCTGCTCATGACTCGTGAGACCTATGTAACCTAGGCTCTGATACCAACTTGTCACGACCCAAATCCCCGCTCTGGTCGTGATGCCGCCTCTCGTGAAGACAAGGCCAGCCTACTAACCCATATCGCCTTTTCAAAAAAAAAGTAGTTAAACATGAATAAGCAGTCTAAATATGATTTAATAATATTAATTAGCGGAAGTACAACCCAACACAGCCCCAATCGGGGTGTCACAAGTCACGAGCATCCATAAGAGTGTAAATACAACTACAAGGTCTAAAAATACACTGAACAGGAATGCTGAACAACAGAGAGAGAAGTGGTGCTGCGAAACCTGGCAGTCACCTCGCTAAACTCCTATAGCTCTGCCTCCAATCGGTCAAAACCCGCTACCGGGTGAATAAATACCTGCATCTGCACACGAGGTGCAAGGAGTAAAGTGAGTACTCCAACTCAGTGAGTAATAAGGGTAAATAATAACTGAGCAGTAAGAAATCACGTAAAGCAAACCGTCATGCTGTATAGAGCAGTGTAAAACCCTTTTTTTAGAAAACAGTGAAGCTGTGAAATCCTTAGAAAAAATCATGGCTCAGTTTAAACCTCTTTTGGAAATAACTTTTTCAGCGGTTACGCAATTGAATGCAAACAATAGTGCAGATAAGCACAGAAATTCGCACTCGGGCACAACACTCAGTTTTCAGATAATGCCAGACAATCAGGTAGGTATTGCATGAAATAGCACAGACAACAGATAATGTCAGACAAATGAAATAAAGTAAACACATAGAACAATATCAGTACCGTTGCGGCATACAGCCGATCCATATATCGCTGCGGCGTGCAGCCTGATCCATTTATCGTCGACGGCGCTTACTGGGGGTGTGCAGACTCCGGGAGGGGCCCCTTACGGCCCAAGCGCAATATCAAGCCATCTCGTGGCGTACATATCTCAAGCCCTCGGCCTCATATTCAAATCAGTATCTCACTGTTGCGGCGTGCAGCCCGATCCAAAAGTATCCTCACAATACAGGCCCTCGGCCTTACTCAGTCAAAAATCACATAAGCCACTAGGGCAACAGTAAAACATGATGCTCAGCCCAAATATTATTGGAAATATCATTTCAAGTGTTAAAGAAAAATAAACTTGGCCGAGTCTTAAAAACAGTGGAAAATACATGACTGAGTTCAAGTATAAAATCAAAACAGTGAGAAAATATCAACAACAATCCCCGAAGGGTTCAATTAGCTGGCACGAAGCCCAAATATGGCAATCAGCCCAGATTATGATGATAACAATTAAATTTCAGTCAAATACGTAATAAATTCATCAATCGGGACGGACCAAGTCACAATCCCCAATGGTGCTCTACCCCACGCTCGCTATCCGGCGTGCAAGTCACCTCAATATAGCACTACGATGTGCAAATACGGGGTTTCAAACCCTCAGGATATCATTTACAATCATTACTCACCTCGAACCGGCGAAATCTCTAGCTCGCGACGCCTTTGCCCCTCAAATCGGCCTCCACGGGCGTCGAATCTAACCACAATCAGAGCGAATACATCACAATATGCTAAGGGAACAAAGCCCAAGCGAAAACAATCGAAAAATATCAAAAATCTCGAAATTAGCAAAACCCGAGCCCCGGACCCACTTCTCGAAACCCAGAAATTTTCACATCATTAGATTCCTTATCTTCTCACGAGTTCATACATATCAAAAGTTCTCAAATCCGACCTCAAATGGTCCTTCAAATCCCAATTCAAAAGTCCAATTTCTCAACCCCTAGTTCTTTAATTTGAGGCTTAGTTTCCATGTATTTCTAGGTGGATTTCACAATATAATCGAGTTTTAAGACCAAAATTCCTTACCTTAACGAAGTCTCTTGATTTCCCTCTTCAGAATCGCTCCAAAAACTCCAAGGTCGAAGGCAACAATGGTGGAATAACCCAAAATCGCGCAATGAAATAACATATAAGGTCTGCCCAGGCCTTTCCGCATCTGCGGTCCAAGTTCCGCTTCTGCGGTACCGCATATGTGGTCCAACCATCCACTTCTGCAGAAATTCATTAAAGTCCAAAACCGCTTCTGCGGTCCAGTAGCCGCATCTGCGGCTCCGCAGGTGCGGGCCCCCTACCGCATCTGCGGTTCCAATCTTCCTCTCCCAAAACCGCATCTGCGGTTATACTCTCGCATGTGCGGCACCGCACCTGCGGTCCCCACACCACAGGTGCGAAAACACCAAAAGCTGCATATTTTTCTGAAATCTCCCAAGTTCAAAAGCTTCCCGTTAACCATCCGAAATCACCCCGAGGCCCCCGGGACCTCAACCAAAAGCACCAACACATCCTAAAAGATCATCCATACTTGTTCCAATCATCAAAACACCTCAAACAACAACAAAACCATCAATTCACATCGAATTCAAGCCTAAGTTCTCCAAAAACTTCCGAAACACGCATTTGATCAAAAACCCGACCAATACACCTTCGAATGACCTGAAATTTTACACACACATCCCAAATCATATAACGAAGATACAGAAACTCTCGGAAATTCCATTCCGACCCTCGGATCAAAATCTCACCTATCAACCGGAATTCGCCAAAATACTAACTTTGCAATTCAAGCCAAATCCTTCCACGGACTTCCAAAATGCATTCCGATCGCGCCCCTAAGTCATAAGTCACCCAACAAAGCTAACCAAATCATAAAAACTCCGATCCGAGTTCATATACAAATAAGTCAACTCTTGGTCAAACCTTTCAAATTCAGAGCTTTCAACTGAGATTGTTCTTTCAAATTCATTTCGATTTTCCTGAAAACCAAAACCAACGGTATACATCAGTCATAATACATTACACGGGGCAAGTCATGCCCGAGAACTGGCGGTCAAAGTGCAAAAGCTCAAAACGACTAGCCGGGTCGTTGCAGAGTGATGTGAGAAATGGCTTCGGGTTCCCAGGAGGTTCCCTCAGGACGGGCTTATTAGGTTGAGTTACTTTCGGGTTGTCAGTCTGCGTGACCCGATTGAGTTAGAGGCGATTGATTCTTATTCCTCGATTATGTGTTAATGAGTTTCGAAGGATTTATCATGGTTATGACCACGGTCGGAGTTGATGATTTCTACGTGTATAGAGGCTATATTGCGTGTGATGGTGTTTTCCTTGATTGGGTTAAATGGAAGATTCTAGGTTGATGGGTGTGTTCCATTTGCTTATGGTTCAGAGTTGGCTAAGAGATTTTTGTAATGTTGTGAGTGCCATAATAGAGGCAATGCGCCGTGTGTGGTTGAAATTGCAGGTATAAGGTTGTAGATAGTTTCGGAGGGAAGGATATGACTTCTTGATGTCTTAGACGATTTCGGGTGTTTAAGGTTTTGCTGGCACTATGTGTTCTTATCGGAGTAGGGTTCGCCTGTAGATAGGTACCATATGTTTTGACTTATGGGTGTTTTTCCATGAGATGAGTATGAGATACGTGTCCGCCATTGAGTAGCGGTGCTGAGATTGGGTATGAAAATTCTGGTATTCATGAGGCTCAGCGATTGAATGTTCTTGTTGACAGACTATTCCTGGATTACGAGTTGAGATGAAATGTAGGCGTATTGGATGATTGACGGTAGGTGTTATGGGATAGTTGCTATGGACTTTTGTAGGGTTATTGCATGTTTGAGGAAGATCGGAATTTGGTTTAGGGATTATTTTGAGCTTAATGAGAATGCGTATTCTGTATCGGATCGGACCTGTTTGTTTTGCACAGTTGTTGCCATGTGTATATCATCGGGTGGAATGGGTGTTATTCATGCCTTGGTTTATGCTATATGTTTCTCTCTTATATTATGGCGGGTTGTGAGGGTTACATGATTCTTCGTACGCATATTGTGATTCAGTTTAGGCCTCATGACATTATGGGCGAGGTAGCCTTTGTGATATGGATTTGCTTATTGCACTATAGTTGTGCTTGTCTTTCTCAGTATTGTTTGTTCCTAATAATTTTTCCCACGGTTATATTTTTGTGCACTCGGTTGTGCTTGATATTGACGCACATGTGATCAGTGAGCCCGAGCATTATGGCTAGAAGGGTACCCTATATGGATTGATATGATGGGGATCGGGTTGCACGCCGCAATGGTACAGTGATGAGATGTGGATCCTTATTTCTATTTTGTGTATGCTGCTTTCACCTTGTTGAGGATAGTTCATAGTAAAGTGCTAACAAATTTTCCTGCCTGTTTAACTTGCTTAGTAGTTTTCTTATTTAGAATTCTTACTGTTATCTGTCATGTCTGAATTATTACTTGTTAGTGTACGAAACCGAGTTGCGTGTGGCTCCATATGATTATTGTTGGTGTCGGTGTGTCTGCTTGTATTGGCTGAGATGAGGTTCCTAGACCTAAGATTTGCGCTATTGTATTGGGATGAGGAAGGTTTAGAGGAATAACACTACATTTTGTTGAGGATGTGGGCAATGGCCCTAGTCGGGCAAGTGAGTTTCTTGTCTTATTGATCAGATGAGTGGTTAAGCGGTTATGCGTGTTCTTTCATCATCAGTAAGGTATGAAGGTTTTGAACAAGGTTCTAATCAGTATGGGGTTTGCTACCGACATCAGATTTGTTTTGGTCAGTAATGATGGTCAACAGTTCCTACTGGGAGTGTCGAAGTGATGGAGTACGTCATGTGATTATATCTTGTGTTATGGTTGTGACTTGATACAACTTGTTCAAACTTATGCAGTATGTGGCTGTGGGGTTCGGATCTTGTAATGAATTCTGGATGATAGAGATGGAGTTCTAAGGTTTAAGGCCAAGGTTGAAATGAGGACCTCTAATTATGTTGTGTTGGTGGGATTATGTGGATTACAGTAACGTGGGATCGCCTATAGGTTTATGTTTAGTAAGGTTACACCGTGATTTGATAGCTTTGGAACGGCTCCTAGCACGTTCGAGGACAAACGTGAGTTTAAGTGGTGGAGGATGTAACGACCCGACTGGTCGTTTTGAGTATCTGCACTTCACTCGGTGATTTAGAGCCAAACTCTGTGTTTCGAAGCCTTTAGAGCCTCATTCTAGCCTTTCTTTATTTGCGTGCATAGTCAGGGTATTGACCCGGGAGGCTTATATGCAAAAAAAACTGATAAAAACAACAATTTTTGCCTAAAAACTTAATTTTAGTTGATTTCAGTCAACGTTTTGAGTAAATGGATCCGGACCCATTTTTTTTACAGTCCCGGTGGGTCCGTATTGAAATATGGGATCTGGGCTTGTGCACGGAATCGAATTCCGAGGTCCCTAGCTTGAGTTATGAATTTTTATTGAAAATTAAAAGTTTGAAAAATCTAATGTTTTCAAGAATTGATTGAATATTTGGCATTGTTAATACCGGGTCCGTATTTTAGTTCCGGAGCCTGGTACATGTCCAATATAATATTTTTGACTTATCTGTGAAATTTGGTGGGAAACGGAGTCGGTTTGACGTGATTCGACGTCCGGTGGTAAAAATAGAGATTTCAAAGCTTTCTTGAAAATTCATTTGATTTGGTGTCCAATTCGTAGTTCTAGGTGTTATTTTGGTGACTTGATCACGCGAGCTAGTTCGTATGATATTTTTAGACTGGTGTGCACTTTTGGTTTGGAGTCCCGAGGGGCTTGGGTGTATTTTGGATCATTGGTTGAGAGACTAGTACAGTTAAGAAATTTGGGAGTTTGACCACGGTCAATATCGGGTTAAGACGACCTCTTTTCAGTACTTTGAGTGTGCGAGCAGGTCCGTAGCATGTTTTATGATTGAAATTCATATATGGTTTGTGTCCGGGAGGTTCCGGATGAGTTTTGGGGTGGTTTTGGATCATTTCGGAGAAGTTTGGGTTTTGTTGGTTTCTGGTGCGACACTGTTCATTCGCAATTGCGAACCTTTTATGGCAATTGCGAAAATACTGTTCATCTGCAGTTTCCAACCATTTATGGCAATTGCGGAAACACTGTTCATTGAAAAATGCGAAGTTTTGTTCGCAAATGCGACATCTGCAGCCTGTTAAGTGTTGAGAATTTCGAGTTTTTGCTTCATTTTTCCTGAACCCTAGCTTCGAGGTGAGGCGATTTTGAGAGGGGATTTCATGCCAAATCATTGGGTAATTATCTTTAATCAATTTTCAACTATATTTCATGATTTTATACAAGATTTAACATCAAATTCATGGGAAAACTATGAAAAAATTTGGGGATTTTGTCAAAGTTTTGAAAAATGAAAATTTGAGATTTGGGAGTCGAATAAGACTCGGATTTGAAAAACAAAACATATTTGGACTCGTGGGGCTATGGGTAGTCAAGACCTACCTTTGGACTCGGGTTTCGACCAGACGGGCACGGGGTTTGACTTTTGTTGACTTATTAGAAATTGAATACAAATCATAGCTTTATTAATTGAAATTGTTTTCTCTTGCATCGTGTGGTGTATTCAAGTTGTCATTGGCTAGATTGAGTCGAGCGGAGGCGAATTTGTAGAGGAAAAGGCAAAGTTGAGTGTTGAGTTAGCCGGATCGAGGTAAGTCTTTTGCCTAGCTTTGTTGAGGGAATTTTTCCTCCTATTTGTCATTGTTTGCTACATGCGGGGGTAATACATATATGAGGTGACGAGCGTATATGTATGTGCCAGGGTTAATCATGCTCGGGGGGTGGATTATGTTATATATGTGTTTGTAGAATTTTGTGACATTCTGCTTAATGCCTTATTTGACTCTTAGATACTAAGGACATAATATTAAATAATAGATATCAAGACTTAGTTTGTTATAACTTGATCAAACTTGATGGAAATTGTAAGAATACATTGATGTGTCTAATTCGGTCATCTCTATGCGAAATCATTACTACATTACTACAACCGAATTTCTTGAGATGCTAGGCTCTATACTTGTGTTGTGGATCATTTATAAGATTCGTGGAAGTATTTGAATAATACAGTTCTTGAACAATTGTTGACTTGGAAAGTTGTGGTTTGGAATGTGTTTGAAATTTTCGTTTAAGCACTCTCATTGATGTTATTTGTGTTTCCTGCCTTGTTTGTCATTGATACTCATATGCTTGGTAAGAAAGAGTGTAAAGCACGAAGGGTGATGCCGTGCCATTGTTTATACATTATCATGTGAGGAAGAGTGTAAAGCACGAAGGGTGATGCCGTGCCATATCATTGAGAGTAAACGCACGAAGGGTGATGCCGTGCGATATTATTGAGAGTAAAAGCACGACGGGTGATGCCGTGCCATATTATTAAGAGTAAAAGCACGAAGGGTGATGCCGTGCCACATTATTGAGAGTAAAAGCACGAAGGGTGATGTCGTGCCATATCATTTGAGAGTAAAAGCACGAAGGGTGATGCCGTGCCATTTTATTTGTATTGTTATGTTTGTATGTTATGGTGAGGTCATGGCACGAAGGGTGTTTCCGTGCAGGTGAGGACGAGGGACATGCATTTTGATGTGATATCTATTTCCCGTGTATACAGTTGTGCCCTTACCTTGAGCTGTTATTGTTGTATTTACATATTTGGGGTGACTTGTTGTTATTGCCTGTACTTGACCTTTATCTCGATTGTTGTTGCACTGTCCATGTCTTTTACTTGTTTAACTTACAATTACCAGGTCTATTTCTGCTTTTATATTATATGTTGTATTTATTCTGTTGCACTTCAGTATAAGCCTTCCACTATGCTAGCCATTCATGTCCTTGTTAATTTGTAAAGAACATGTGTTTTCCTCTTAATTGTTATATTTGTACTTAGGCGTCCAACATGCAAGTTAATTGAAGTTGATATTTCCTGTTTTCCAATTGTTGTTATTACTCACGTGCTTTCCGCTTAGTCCTTTACTGTGACCCACATGTGTATCCTTGTCCATGGTTGCTACTTGCGCATTTCCTACTTAGAAGTTCCTATTATTGTGTTCTTGTGATATGGTTGGTTCTGTTATACGATCACTTGGGAAAGATGAGTTGAATGCACGAAGGGTGTTGCTGTGCTAACTGAATTGTTACGTAATTTCATTTATACATTGTGAGGATGAGATAAAAGTACGAAGGGTGTTACCGCGCCATGTGATTTGACATTTTGACATTTTTGACATATATCTCATACCAGAAAATCATAAATATTCTATTGCGGTTCTTTACAGTATTCATTGTCTGACTCGTCGGGTTGTATTTGATACTTTTATCCATTATACTTTGAACTGCTTTATTGTTAATCTAATGTACATGTTATTTAAATAAGCATCTTTTTAACTAAAAGCCTCGTCACTACTTCGACGAGGTTAGACAAAATACTTACCAGTACATGCGGTCGGTTGTACTGATACTGCACTTCTGCACGTCCCATGCAGATTTTGGAGTGGAGTTGCTGGTGACATCGGGTGTTGATTCAGAAGATGTTCGTGTGTTTTGATATAGCTGCCACTTGTCCTTGGTAGTTTAGATTATTGCTAATCTGTTTATGTAATCTTCAAACAGAACGTGTATTTATTTGTATCAGTTTTGAAGTTTCAAATCTTAGAACCTCGTGATTCGTACTACCTGGTCTTGGTAAATTTGTAAATGTTGAGTTATCTATTTTCTATCCTCTTATAATCTCAATTGGGTGGTATTTTCTGTTAGTTGGGTTACCTAGCGAGTTGAGTTAGGTGCCATCATGACTTGTGATTTTTGGGTCGTGAGAATTTTTTAGAGCATTTTGGGAGGGGTTCCATCGACATCAAGAGGTAAGTGATTTCCCGTGTAATGTGAGTTTAATATATGGATTATACATTGATTTTAACATAGAAATTCATGAAAAAATTGTAGAAATTTGGGATTTTGATGAAAAACCTAGAAATTGGTATTTTTAAATTTTGACCACGAAATTGGACATGAAATTTGGAATAAAGTATATATTTGAGTATGTGGTGTTATGGATAAAGTTTATCTTCAAAAGTTTTTGGAATACGGGCACGTGGTCCGGAGGGTGATTTTTATCGACTTTTCGAGCGGAGTTGGGAATTGTTATAAATTGCGTTATAATGAGTAGTAGAATATATATTTATGGGTTTGCATATTTATTGACTAGTTTTGAAATGTTGGGCATCGGTTTGAGTTGTTAGAAGGGCTTGGGAGCCGGTTATGGAATTTCAGAGTGAGGTAAGTCTCTTTTATAACCTTGTAAGAGGGAATTAACCCCACAGGTGAATTGATTTAATATGTGCTTCTATTTGTGGGGGTTACGTACACACGAGGTGATGAGAGTCCGTGCGTAGCTACTATTAGGCTTATGTTCGTGTAGTGTAGGACCCAAATCTTGTATACCTGCGATATTTGCAACCTATTTGTTAATTTAATTGCTTAATCATATCGAAACTTGGGAAAAGAATTTTAAAAGGCTAAACTTCATTTTTCTTGACTGTTAATGAGAATTGGTATTTCCTTAAATAATTGCTGCTTAATAAATCTTGAATTGGTTGTTTTAATTGTATTTTCTCTTTTGTGGAGCGGGTCGAATGCCTCGATAGCAGATAGATGGATCTATGGTTCGCGCCGTTCGACCCTCGACCGTGCACAGTTTAAATACTTATGTTGGATCTGGCCGTACGATCTCGACATGATTTGCGCATGATTTAATTGGTTGCTTTGGAATTTATATTACTTGATATTGCTTCATTGGCCTGAGATATAAACTGCTAAATGATGAAAATAAATTTGAAAATTTCTTATTAACAAATTAATGTTTACTTACTTCATGATATTGAGTTTACAGCTGTTCTATACAATCCATGCTTAATTATTATTGATAGCCTTAGTACGTGTCGGAGTCGACCCCTCGTCACTATTTCTTTGAGGTTAGACAGGATACTTACTGGGTACACATTGATTTACGTACTCATACTACATTTACTGCATAGTTTTGTGCAGGTACATATATATCTAGTGGCCTTGTGGGTGCGGAGGCGTGGTTAATGCGAGGACTTAAGTGAGCTGCATTCCATATTACGATCCGCAGCCAGCAGAGTTTCCTTCAGAGTTGTTTATATTTTTTCTGTCTAACTTGTATTCCGGACAGATGCTATATTTATTTTGCTCCCTAGTTGATACTCATGCACTTGTGACACCGGGTTTTGGGAATGATTATGGGTTGTCAGTATTTTAGTTGCGAAAATATTATTTTTTACTTTGTAGGTTCTATCCTTTACTGTTTAAAACTAAGGAAATTATGATTTCAAAATACTAAAATGAGTAATTAAGTTGATTAATTATTGTTGGCTTGTCTGACAGCGATGTTAGGCGCCATCACGACCTGTAATGAATTTTGGGTCGTGACACGGATAATATACAATATTTGGACAATTTTAGTAAATAAGTTTCATATATTGTATAGGAAGGAAAAAATCCCTTAATATTTTTGATTTTTGACTTTATCTATTATAATTTAGTTACGTGATCTTATACACATTAATTATGACATTTTCCTATCATAAATTAAGAAACTTGTGCATCTCTAAAATAAGTTTTATTCTAAATTGAATTGCATTTTCAAGAATCATCTTATATTCCATGACTTAAATTAACCACATTCTTCAATTAAAATAGAAAAACTTAACCACATTCAATTCAGAAGTTTTGTTCAATATAATGCTCATTAACTTTGCCCACATACAGCCATGTGATTTTTTTTTTTGATGCGCTATTTTGCATAATATTCAAGCCTATTATCCTCCTTTTATGATAGGTATAGACTAGGGGTGTCAATGGTTCGGTTCGGCTGGTTATTTTATAAAATTTGTACCATATCAATTTTTCGGTTATTATATTATGTATAACCAAAGTTAGACTTTTTGAAACCGTCCCAATCATGTCGGTTTCACTTCGATATCGGTATGTTCGGTTAATTTTCGGTATTTTTTTAAATGTCATGTAAAATTCACCAGTAGAAGTAGAATGCAATAACATACGTTCTTTTATAGGACTTGGCAAAACTCTCTAGATATTTTTACTGTCTGGGTGATGACTTAAAAAAAACATGAAAGATGACTAGAGTATCCATCAACTATTCGACAACAACGTAAAAGAAACCAAGTAAAAGCAAAGAAAATATAAATCACACGAGTAGAAAGATATTAACCAAGCTAGGACTCAAGAATAAAGTCTATATTAAATATTCAAAAAGATAAATCTAAATTATATGAAAGGAAACATATTCAATACATTGCAGTTTGCTACTCATAATCGCTAGAATACTTTCTGTCTTGCTAATAAAGATACTTGAAATAACTTAGTTTAAGTATAAGTAGCATAATAAGTTTTAGGAATTAGTATTTTGAGTCTAATTACTTGTTGGCTTGTAACAGTTTTCATAATTTCAAGGCCCAATAAAAAAATTTAATGCTTTATTAGTTTTAAACTTACTCTATAAATATATTTTTTACATGTAAAATTTATTCGGTACGGTTCGGTATTTTTTCGTTTTATTTTTATTGTAACGACCCGGCCGGTCGCTTTTAGAATTTACGCCCCGATCCCCTATTAACTGTTTCCCCTAAGTTCTTTTCTGCTATTTTGGTTTGCCGGGACGTTCGGTGTTGGATTTCGGAGAATTTTCGGACACAGTCCCTAAATGAGAGCTTAAGTGTTGGAAAATGGTTCGTAGTTGGAACAGTGTGAAGACGGGCTCGGAATGGAAATCTGATGGTTCCATTAGCTCCGTTAGTGATTTCGGGATTGGGAGCGTGTTCGGAATGTATTTTGGAAGTCTGTAGCTAATTTAGGTTTGAATTGGCGAAGTTAGTATTTTGGCGATTTCCGGTTGATAGGTGAGATTTTGATCCGGGAGTCAGAATGGAATTCCGAGAGTTGTTGTAGCTTTGTTAGGTGATTTGGGATATGTGTGCAAAATTTCAGGTCATTCGGACATGGTTTGATTGGGTTTTTGATCGAATGCGTGTTTTGAAAGTTTTAGAAGAACTTAGGCTTGAATTCGATGTAATTTGATGGTTTTGGTGTTGTTTGAGGTGTTTTGAGGATTGGAACAAGTTTGAATAATGTATTAAGATGCCTTGGTGCTTTTGGTTGAGGTCCCGAGGGCCTCGGGTGTGTTTCGGGTTGTATCGCGCTCTTATTTGATGTTTCAACGCCGTATCTTTGGGCATAAAGGGGTACCACAATGAGTAAATGAGCTCCAAATTAAGTTTTTATTGAACCATTAGATCCGTATCGTAATTTCGGAGCCATAGCAAAAAGAATCGTCGAATTTGGACATCGTATGAGGGAGTTATGATCATTTCCGTGTCGAGAAAGTGTTGGTTGCTGTCATAACCGCAAAAGCGGAAATTGACCGCGGAAGCGGTACCGCAAAAGCGGAAATAGTGCCACGGAAGCGGTACTGCAGAAGCGAAAAATATCCGCGGAAGCGGAAAATTTCCCGCAGAAGCTGAAAATAGGCCTGGGCAGAGATCTTAAGTTCCGAAAATAGGACTTTGTTCCCATTTTCTTTCATTTTTGACTTCTAGAGCTCGGTTTTGGGAGAACTTTCGAGGGGTTTTCGTGAGCAATAATTGGGTAAAGATTCTCTACTCTCTTATTCTTAATACTAACTAATCTAATCATGATTTCACTCGTATTTTCGGATTTTTGAATGAAAAATGGGTCAAAATCCTTAGACTAAATTGTTGAGTTTTGAGTGGGTATTTGACCTCCGATTTGAGAGATTTTTATATGGGTAGACTCATGAGAGTACAAGGGTTCTGAAAATGTGAAAATTATCCGATTCCGAGATGTGGGCCCGAGGAGCATTTTGGTCATTTTACATAATTTCGCGTATCAGCTTAGAATTTAATTGTAGAATCAATTACTTGAATTATTATTTACATTATGCAATTTAATTGAATAGATTTGAGCCATTTGGAGTCAAATACTCGTGGCAAGAACGTGATTTTGGATTGAATTTTGAGCCGGTTCGAGGTAAGTGGCTTGTCTAACCTTGTGTGGGGGACTTTGTCCCTTAGGATGTGATATTTGGTAATTGAATGCCTTGTGCGTGAGGTGACGAGCGCGTACTTGAGCTAATTGTTGAAAACCCGAATTTTTACTTAAAATACTTGAACTGAATTTCTTTCGTATTTGCTTTATTCTACTTGCTATTATAGCCTGTGCTAGTATGGAAAAGCATGTTTAATTGATCAAAATTGCCTATTTGCTTAAATTGCCTTAATTGTAATTACGTGGAGCATGTTAGGCCAGAATTATTTGTTGCCTTGTATTGTTGTACTTCAATTTCTGAATATTTCTCTGATTTTGGTTACGCATTTACATTGGGACTACGGATGTGGGATTCCGGTAGCTCCCCCCTTGTTTGTTTACTTTGGGACTACGGGTTCGATTCCCGAGAGATCCCCCTGTACATTTATATTTGGGACTACGGGTTAGATTCCCGGGAGATCCCCCTGCACATTTACTTTGGGACTACGGGTTAGATTCCCGGGAGATCCCCCTGCACATGTACTTTGGGACTACGGGTTAGATTCCCGGGAGATCCCCCTGCATATTGATAATTGGACTACGGGACGGTATCCCGGGAGATCCTTCAGATATATTCATACGGTGGACTACGGGACGGTATCCCGGGAGCTCCTCGTTCAGATTGATAAAATGGACTACAGGACGGTATCCTGGGAGATCCTCTTTATTGGCATTTAAATTGAGCTGTTTACTCTGTGTTATCTTATTTTCTGTGTGCTAATTGCTGTTGTGTAATCCGATTTATCTCGTAGTTAATTCAATTTATTTCATAGTTGTATATCATTATTTCTTCTTATTTCATACTATTGACAGCCTTATTATTTTATTTAATCTCAGTAGGGCCCTGACCTTCCTCGTCACTACCCAACCGAGGTTAGGCTTGGCACTTACTGAGTACCGCTGTGGTGTACTCATACCTCTTCTGTGCATGTTTTTCATGTGCAGCTCCAGGTACCTCCACCCAGGCGCACTATCCTCGCGGCGGAGAGATCTAGCAGAGACTTTGAGGTATATCTGCCACGTCCGCAGACCAAAAGTCTCTATCTTATTCCAGCTTTAGTATATGACTTCCTTTCTTTCGGTTGTGTAGACATTCTGGAGTTAGAGCAGTGTATTTCATTTCTAATAGCATGTGTTTCCTGTGAGTTTCCGGGTTTTGGGAGTTTGTTTGGATTTCGTGATATGGGTTGTATTATGCCAAGTGGCACTTATACACAGTTTTCTTTTGACAGAAAAATTTTCAGTTGTTTGCTTCCGCAATTTAGTTTGTTTTTCCGCAAGTTGTATAAATTACGCATTGTTAGGCTTACCTAGTTGTAGGGACTAGGTGCCATCACGATATGTTCACGGAGGGCGAACTGGGGTCGTGACATTTATAAAAAAAAAAACCTACCCTAATTATCGGTACGCTTATAGATTTATATAAAAACCTACGGTTTCTTTAAAAGAAACCTAAAAATCGGTTCGGTGCGGTACGGTTCGGTCGGTTTAGTCGGTTTTTAAATATCCATTAACACCCCCTAGTATAGACAATCTTTAAGAATAACAAAGAATTTTAAATTTATCAATAATATTCTTAAGATTTATTTATTTATTTATTTATTTATTTTGTTTCCTAAACTAATTTAAAGTTAAATATCATCACTATACTTCTATTTTAATTTTTATTATAAATATTTTTAATTTATAGTTTTATTTATTTATTAGAGTTCAGTTATGTGATATTATTCAAAATATGGCTTTTTTTAAAAATCATAATTAAAATGAAATAAATTCTAATTTCAAACTCAAATAGTCTTATCCTTCTAATTTTTTTTATGATGAAAATTTTGATTTCATTATTTTCGTTACTCCATTTTCTAGTACTAATTAGCACAACATTATCAAGTGGATTTGCATGAGCTTAACCACTTTTATGCTTAATTTCGAATAGCGGGACATCAAATTTTACTAGTTTTAGTAATATTTATTGCATTTATATACGCATCAAGTATATTATAATATTTTATTATATGCGAGCATAAAAAAATAATAGAAAAATTAGTTTGACAAAAGGCCGAAGCATAAAGTCTAATGCAATACGGTGAATGCGATGTTCAACTAAGATTCATTGATTGAATATAAATGTAAAATTTAACTACTAATACAAATAAATGAATGCAAAAATTAAGTATTAACATAAATACGTGAATAGAAAATTTAACACTAATACAAACATATTTTATCAAAGAGAGAACCTAAAAATCCTTAATTTTGTAGATGCTGCTCGAACAATAAAGTTTTAATAATAAAAACGTGAAATTGTAGCTTTATGTATATAATTTGAAACAAAATAGAATTATATAAGGTCAAATTGTGTATAATTCAAGTAAACAAAAATATTATTAAAAAATAAAGACTCTTAAACCGAAAAGGAGTTGTTAAATTCTCTACTTGGTCGCCGGTTAGAAGAGCGACTTGCGTTAAGGCATCTGAGGCTAATAATGTGACTATTGTATTTCTGTTATAAATATATTATATTATGGATATTCATTTAGTACTTTGTTGTAAATAAGCTTCCTGAAGAAGCTTATCCATATGGAACTCCGCCGTAAATATGTTTATCTATTTAGTACTCTATTGGAAATAAGCCTCCTGAAGAAGCTTATCACTTCGGTACCCGGTTATGGATAAACATTACACCCCGGTAGAAGATTATTCATACCGGGTATAATAAGCTTATCCTTTCGACACTTCGTTATGGATAAACATTACCCCCAGTAGAAGATTATCCATACCGGGTACAATGAGCTTATCCTTTCAGTACTCCGTTATGGATAAACATTACCCCCAGTTAGAAGATTATCTATACCTGGTACAATGAGCTTATCCTTTCAGTACTCCGTTATGGATAAACATTATTCTCAGTAGAAGATTATCCATATCAGATATAGTAGCAGCTTACACAGCAGCTTGCAGTAGCAGCTTACACAGCAGCTTCCTTTCTTCTATAAATAGAAGAGACTTCAGTTCATTATGTACATCAGTTTGAATTCGAATAATATATCAGTTTTTCTCTATACTTGTCTTTACTCTACAGTCTTTATTTCATAACACGTTATCAGCACGAGACTCTGCTATTTTGAGCATTTACTTTGAATTTAATTTCTATTTCAGTCGACGTTCCTTGAGGTGAGTATCGTTTCTGGGATGTTACACAATTCATAACCAAGGAATAAGCACTCACTTCGTTGAATCCACGGAAAGTTGTTGAAGGGTTATGCGATGGATATGAAAAAGGGTATTATGGGTTGGAAACATATACCACAAATTTGAAGCTGTGTGTATGAAGATGGAAGAGGCTATGTACCAAGTAAACTTTAATTATCATCGCTTAGTTCGGTTATATGCTACGTATATTATATCTATTTTGGTATTTGTTTTCATCTTAATTATCTTAATATAGGATTACAAAGTGGATAACGTTGTTAGATCCACTTAAACTCCAGCAGAGTTTGCAAGAAATATACAACCACCAGAAGTGGTTATATTTTGTATATCTCATTGTAACTAAATTTTGTTAACCACCAGAAGTGGTATATGCCTATGACCACCAGAAGTGATAATTTAGGCATTCCATGGTTACAGTTGAGATATGCTACATAGATATTCCCTATATTAAATGCACGCCTCGATTTGCTCCTGAAGTAGTAAAATATTTTAAAAGAGGTTGAAGCATCACAATTTGATGTGATTAATGCACGTTCAGATAATTATGTTCGATTTCCTGAAGAATGAGAACTTTTCATAATATTAATCCATTCCTTGAAGTGAATGTGACAATATTAATAAAGCTCGTAAATATGAACGCGCTTTTGATGTGAATATATTACAATTCACCTCCAGAAGAGGTAATATGATTAAGGGAATATATACTCAATATTTCGTATTTTAAATTTGCTCCTGAAGAAGTAACAAAATTGAAATTTTCTCCTGAAGCAGGAAAATATTATGAAACTGTGTCTTTCTGTGCTTAAACAAAACAATAAGCTATTCAAAGTTATTTTTGAAGCACATTTTCATTCCCTGTAGTGAATGAAGAAATACCACAACTCACCTCCTGAAGAGGTAGAATAACAAAGGATATAAATCTTGTTTTTGTGGCATAAAGATCATTGTCGCACGTACCCGTTGTACGTAAAATATCTTGAAATTTTTTATTAAATATCATTCCAAGGCAAAAGTATTCTTGTAGAATACTTTCTACTACAACCACATTAATATGCTATGGTTAGTTATCGAGTTCCCCGAAATAACAACTCATGTATCTTTTCCTGAAGGATGTAATGACTATGTGGTTACCGCTTTGATATAAAATATTCAGATTTTAATGGCGTTTCTCCCCGAAGGAGATATTTGTCAAAGTTGGTGGTAAAAATACTGAAATTCTTAATTTATTACATTTATAAATTTAGAATTGTCTTTATATTGTCAATTTGATTATGATTTTCTCTCATGACACCAGAAGTGTCTGAGCAATATTTGGTAGTAGAAAATTATCAAAAGCTCCTGAAGAGCTAACTGTTTGTCTAGAAGACATATGACACCAGTAGTGTCCGATAGATATAAGATTGTGGATAATAAATGAAGGCTCTCGAAGAGCTTATATAAAAATATGTCATTCATATTATATGATTATGATCAAAACATATGTTATAGTAAACCTGAAGTTTACTAATACAAATGACCATCATATTGAGACTACAAATGATTGAAAGGTTAAAAGTCTTCATGTTTCCACAATCACAAATTTACTTATACAAAAGTAGCCACAGTAAATCAGAAGTTTACTAATGCAAAGTATGTGCCACAGTAAACCAGAAGTTTATTAAGAGATAGCACATGCCATGATAAACTTGAAGTTTTCATTTGCCATTTTTAAATGAGCTATTTGAGAATTCAGATAAGCATATACTGAAGAACTAGAAGAATCTTCAAGAATTCTCCTGTGTTGCTTGTTCTCATAATAAATTTATTATACCAGCTAAAGTTAGGACTAAGACCCTTGATTCTGAAATATATAAAAGGTGAATATGGGCCCATTCACCTGTCATGTGAACCACTTATAGATGCATATATAAGATGGTTACATGTATATTTATTGTCAACCTGCAGTTTGGTATTTGAGATTGCTTTTCTCAATTAAGAACATAACATTCAGATTATGAAATCAAGACAGTTCATCTTGATAATGCTGGTTTATATCCAAGCTGGTTTGGCATTCAATACCTCCTACTAATGGCTAAACTATTGCTTATGAGAACAAAGCTTCATGTGTTGGTCTAAGATATTCTAAATTGCATACAGCAGCACTTGTATGCATTAGACCAACAATATATGATAAAGTCCTCCCCTCACAATTGGTTTATGATCAGAAATCAAATATTTTTACTATCTATTGATGTGTGGTATATGATTAACTTCTCTACCACAATACACAAAGATATGTTTCCCAAAGAAGATTGGGGATATATGTTAGTTTTTCTAACATTTGGGGGATGAAATAAACAGCTGAAAAATATGCTATATGAATCGAATTATCGTTAAAATGATCCTCACTTAGAAGATAATTCAAATCAAATGCCAGAAGCATTTGCTGATCCAAAATTTAATATCATATTTCAGCTGCAAATGCTCCTATTAAAATTAAAGTCCCTGAATGATAGAGTTTACTGTACGAATGAAGCATGGTAGACCAATCGGTTCCAAAGGTAACAATCCTTGAAAAATGATAGGAGCTAATGATCAAAATGATCATAATGAGGAGGAAATAAGCTCTAGAAGAGCACACGACATAACATTTCATGAAACTCCCGAAGAAGTTCAGGTACCTAAAAATAAAGAAGGTGATGAGATCTCAACAAGTTATGTCACTTAGGAACTGATACAAAATAATCGTTGACGATATATTTGATACAATATAGTGCACAATATTGTAAAAGATTGTGAGGATCGGACCAGCAGTCTAGACACTTGAAGATGTCATACCATTTAGATACAAGTCATAACCTATATGACTTATTTGATTAAATATATATGAAGATCCTTGAAGGATTTAAAATGCTTGAAGCATATAATTCAAAGTCTTGAGAAATGTACTCGATCAAATTATAAAGATCTTTGTACGGCTTAAAGCAATCTGGGCGCATGTGATATAATCGCCTCGGTGAATATTTGCTGAAAGAAAGTTACATAAATGATGTTATTTGTCCATGTATTTTTATAAGAAAATGTCATCAGAATTTGTTACACTTGCTGTTTATGTTGATGACATAAATCTTGTTGGAACTCCAGAAGAGCTCTAAAAAGGCAATTGAATATCTTAAGAAAGAATTTGAGATGAAAGATCTTGGAATGACAAAACTTTATCTTGGTCTGCAAATTGAATATTTAGCATTTATCCATCAATCTGCATACACAGAAAGGATCTTAAAACGCTTTTACATGGACAAAGCGCACCCATTGAGTGCACCAATGGTTGTTCGATCACTTGAAGTGAATAAGGATTTGTTCCGACCTCCAGAAGAGGATGAGGAACTCCTTGGTCCCGAAATACCCTATCTCAGTGCTATGGGTGCACTAATGTATCTTGCTAATGCTACAAGGTCTGACATAGCATTTTCTGTTAATTTACTAGCAAGATACAGTTCTTCTTCTACACGAAGACATTGGAACGGGATTAAGCATATATTGCGATATTTAAAGGAAACTCTTGATATGGGTTTGTTTTATGCTAACAAAGATAGTGCAGATCTTGTTGGTTATGCAAATGTAGGTTATTTATCTGATCCCCATAAAGCTCGATCTCAAACCGGGTACGTGTTTACATATGGAGGTACTGTCATATCATGGCGCTCCACAAAGCAATCTATTGTTGCTACTTCTTCAAATCATGCCGAGATAATAGCTATTCATGAAGCAAGTAGGGAATGCGTATGGTTGAGATCAATAATTCATTTATTCGAGAAAAATGTGGTTTGGACTGTGAGAAAAGACCCACAATTTTATACGAAGACAATGCTGCATGCATAGCCATGAAGGGAGAATTTATAAAAGGAGATAGAACGAAGCACATTTCACCAAAATTATTCTATGCACACGACCTTCAGAAAAATGATGACATTGATGTGCAACAAATCCGTTCAAGTGATAATCCAGCAGATTGATTCACTAAATCTTTGCCAACTTCAACTTTTGAGAAGATGGTATACAAGATTGGAATGCGGAGACTCAAATGTTTGAAACAAGGTTTTCATCAGGGGGAGTAAAATACGCGATGCACTCTTTTTTCCTTACTAAAGTTTTTTCCCATGGGGTTTTCCTTATAAGGTTTTTAATGAGGCACCTAGAAATGCGTATTACAAAATATGTGTACTCTTTTTCCTTCACTAGGATTTTTTCCCACGTGGTTTTTCCTAGTAAGGTTTTAATGAGGCACATTATCTTTTAATGAACATCCAAGGGGGAGTGTTATAAATATATTATATTATGGATGTTCATTTAGTACTCCGTTGTAAATAAGCTTCCTGAAGAAGCTTATCCATATGGGACTCCGCCGTAAATATGTTTATCTATTTAGTACTCTATTGAAAATAAGCCTACTGAAGAAGCTTATCACTTCGGTACCCGGTTATGGATAAACATTACCCCCGGTAGAAGATTATCCATACCGGGTACAATGAGCTTATCCTTTCACTACACCGTTATGGATAAATATTATTCCCAGTAGAAGATTATCTATACCTGGTACAATGAGCTTATCCTTTCAGTACTCCGTTATGGATAAACATTATTCTCAGTAGAAGATTATCCGTATATGGTATAGTAGCAGCTTACACAGCAGCTTGCAGTAGCACCTTACACAACAGCTTCCTTTCTTCTATAAATAGAAGAGATTTCAGTTCATTATGTACATCGTTTGAATTCGAATAATATATCAGTTTTTCTCTATACTTGTCTTTACTCTACAGTCTTTATTTCATAACAATTTCATAATTGTGTGGAGTGAATTATGGAAAATGGAACTTCCTTTAGCTGAAGAAATTTAATGGGCTATTTTCTGTCGTATAACATTATTATCTTGAAATCATAAGAGTTGGCGGTGCCGCCAGCCTCCCCTGCAACATTATTTTCGAATAGTGAAATAGAGTGGTAAGCAATACAACTAAGTTGCATTAATAAAAAGAATTACGTACTATATCGGAATTCGAACGCGTCATATTACACTTAAATTGTGGTCAACTTTAAGGTTGTAGACGTTCAAAAACTTTTGAGTAAATCTTTTTGTTTACCTTCTATTCTTCTTCTTTGCATATATTGTCTCCATTGACATCAAGACGTCTGAATTTACCATGCATGCGTTATTGATTACTATAAAGAGATGTTATTTCAGATGAAAGAACGGGAGGTGGGGTTTCTCTTGTGGCTGTAATTTGTAATAAGAGTTGTGGCCCATATAGAGCTAGGATTGTTGAAGAGTTTCCAAGAAAGGCTGGCTAGAGATACCAGGTTTTCTTCAGCCGCTTTTCAGAGTCCCAGTCCCGCCGCATGCTTTGGCTGAGTGACCGTGGACCATTTGATATAATGAATTTTCCTTTTCAGCGTGGTAGAGCCCCAGATAAAGTCTCTTTGAATTTTGTCAATTTGCTTTAGGGTGGAGGCAGGGAGCATGATATACTGCATTACATGATTTGGGATGACATTGAGGGTTGATCTGGCGAGGGTTGTTCTTCCTGCAACGGAAAGAATGTTTGTTTTCCAACTGGCAAGCTTTGTGTTCATGTTATCAATGATGTAGCGAACATAGGATGCCTTGGGTTTGCGAGTGAGGATGGGAAAACCCAAATATTTACCAAAATTTTCACTGATTCGAATGTTAAGAATATTGGCAAGGTGAGTTTTCGTTTGAGTATCACAGTTTCGTGAGAAGATGTTTTGATTTAGAATTGCTGATTTTTTGTCCCGAGAGTTGGGAGAAGAACAGGAGGCTATGCTTTATTGTGCATGGACTTTAAGTTGTAATTGGCTGAGAGCGTTAAGTCATCTGCATAGAATAGATGAGAGAGAGAAGAGCCAGTGGGATTGTGCTTTATCGGGTCCCAAAGTCCAATATTAACTTGGTGAATAATGTATTTGGATAATAGTTCCATGCAAAGGATAAAGAGATACGGAGACATTGGATCGCCTTGTCGAATGCTTCGTGATGGTTGGAAGAATTCCATTTTGGAACACTGACTAGGATAGCAATTCTAGAAGTGCTAACGCAGCTCATAATAAGTTTAGTGATGCGCGGGGGGAATTTGAAGAAGAGTAAAGCACGGTATACGAAAGACCATTCAAGTCTGTCAAAAGCTTTTTCTAAGTCAATTTTTAGAAGGATCTTCCCCTGGCGACCCCTAATTTTCCGGAAGTGGTTTATTATTTCTTGAATAATAATAGCATTATCACTACTTCTTCTACCTTTGAGGAAGCTAGATTGGTATGGGCCAATCAATTTATCAAGGAAGGGCTTGATTCTGTTCACAATAATTTTCGTAATAACCTTATAGATGGTGTTACAGAGACCTATGGGCAGAAATTATTGAGATTATTTGCGTTTTGAAATTTTGGAATGAGACAGATGTAGGTAGAGTTAAGAGTTTCAGGAATTGAAAAAATTTTGAAAATATTATGGCAGAAGGTTAGTACAGGATTTCTAACTATGTGCCGGTATCTTTGATAAAAAAAGGGGTGAATGCCATCTGGGCCGGGCGCCCTAAAGGGTTTGAAGGAGAAAATTGCACGGGAAACTTCAAAGTCTTTTAAGGGGTAGTCCAGAGAGGAGAGATCTAAGTTGTCAAAGCAAGTTTGAGAATTTTGGATAATCCGCAGAGATGTTTCTATGTGGTCAGTTTGAAAGGCTCTTTGGAAATGTTGTGAAGTATGACTTGGAATTTGAGCCGGATCATTAATTCAAATACCCTCGCTATCCTTAAAAAAGGAGATGTTTTTTTTTCTTCTACGATTAACTACACTTAGATGGAAGAATTTTGTATTGGCGTCCCCGTCGTTGAGCCAGTTTAAGCGGGGACGAATTTTCCAATAGTCTTCGTCTATTTTTAGGATGTTATTATATTCTGATATAAGATCATTTTCTAGAAAGAGTAGGAATTGGCTAGTTGGGTACTTTGGGGAAGATTGGATTCCTTGCAGTCTTGCAAGGATTCTTTTTTTCTTTTTATTAGAGTCTTCGAAGGTGGCTTGCCCAGAGTGTGACTCTATGTTGAAAATAGTCTGTGGCTTCAAGGAGGTGTCTATCTTGCTAGGAGTTTTTGACTATGGTTTCAAACTCCGTATGATAGCACCAGTAGGTTCAAGCCTAAAGAGTTTCTTACTAAAAGGAGGCCCAGATCTTTTAAATTGAAGAAGAATTGGGGCATGATCTGAGTGGGTTCTCAGGAGGTGGGTGATGAAAGCGTCGGGGTATTGGTTGATCCACATGGTGTTGGCAAGACATCTATATCGTTCTAAAATTATCCCACCGGAATTTATTCTACGGTTAGTCCAAGTGTATTTAGCACCATTAAAACCTAGGTCTATTAAATTGCAATAATTCACACAAGACCAAAAACGAGAAGACCGATTAGTATTAATAGGTCTGCCTCCCCATTTTTCATTTTGGGATAGGATCTCATTAAAATCCCCTCCAACTAGCCACGACCCTTGAGAATTATCAGCTATGGCACAAAGGCTATTCCATAGAATTTTACACATATTAAGACATGTACTAGCATATAAAATACTAACAAGACAGGGAGGTTGGATAGGAGATACCTGGAGCATCGCATGGATCTCTTGATGAGATCTGCTTACTATGTTTAATGTAACTAGGTTCCCATACCAAAGCACCACAATCCCTTCAGCAAGGCCTACGGCTGGGACCTCCAGCATATTAGTAAAGTGGAACTCATCACGGAGAGGTGCATGATCAACCATTTTGGTTTCCAATAAGGCAACCATGGCTGGGTTATGAGTGTGCAACAGCTTCCTAAAATTCCTTTTAAATTCATCATTGTTTGCACCACGGATATTCTAGACAACTAGACTCATTGGGCTATTCATTAGGGGATGACTTGATTTGAGGTGACTGTTCCCTACTCCTTCGTGTAGGAGATAATTGACTTGCCTCAGGGATGGGCTCAATACCACAACAAAGTTCCCTGTTGCTTGTAGAATCAGAGAGCGAATGTCGATGGAGCATTTGTAAAGTGCTACTGGATCTCTAAGAATGTATTTCCCGTCCTCCAATTCTTGGAATAGCATGAGAGATGCTTCTCTGATGCTTGAAAGTTCGGTGAACGATCCTCTGACTGGTGGAACTATTAGTTCCCCTACCATCTCTCCTGGTATCTCTTGATCCTCTTGTTCTTGCTTGTTGGGAGGGTGCTGTTGATTTTGGATGTCCATGGGGATTGGATTGTGTTGAGGGATCTGTTTCCATGGGTAAAAGATGGGGTAATTGGTCACTTGATTGACCATAGTGAAGAAGGGGAGCTGGTACAATAGCTCCATGTTGTTGAGTGGGTTGAAGTGATGCGGAAGATTCCAATGGGCTTGCATGTTATGGAACAGTGCAGGCGCTATGGTTGGGGCTAATGGGTCTAGAACATTGGCCAACCACATGTAATTTATATAGTTCCCCATTGCTAGGGCCATCCCTTTCGAAATTAGTTGTGCTAGGAAGTTCGGATTCTGTAGAACAATCCATACTTCCTAGCCATTGATGATCATCGGGAAGGAGGTTGCATGGTCTTGTAGACCCTGTTCTATCCAGCTTTAGGGATCTTGGTTGAGATTTGGTGGTGGTGACACAAAGGTTGTCAGGTGGAATGGGACTTGAGGTGGGAAGGGGGGAAGATTTGCCGTTGATTTCCTTAATAGGAGATATAAGAGAATTTGTGTTTTGAAGAGAATGGTGTGGCCGGACAGTGTGTTTTGCAATGCAAGATATAGGAGGAGTAGTAGAGTGTAAAGTTGGTGCTAATGATTGCAAATCTAATACTAAAGATTTTGCATGCATGAGAGATTGGGAAGATTGGGGAGGAGGATATTAGTGATTGGTGGGATTGTGGAAATTGACATTTGGCTAGAACCGTTTGCCAAGTGTTGTTGTGATTCTTGGCCTTTAGAGGAAGAGGGGGTATTATGCGTGTAAAGAGGTGGATTTGTGAGATTTGAGTTGTCAAGTGGATTAGGGTTATGTTTGCATGGCTTGGGGTTGCCACTTGTATCCATATGAGTGGCTTGTTCAGTGGGGTCTATGGTGCACCTAGGAGTTAACAGATGGGAATGTTTGTCACTAGGAGTGGTGGACTGGTTTTCATCTGAGTTGGAAGATGATTCCTGAGTTATGAGAGAATCAAATTTATTTGAGGTGGGCATTAAATCCTCATCCTTTTTTGTAGGAGGATATCTTTTTTTTTAATATTGTTAGGGTCTTTAATGTCAGTATTAGTTGGAGTAGCAGGGTCATTTGAAGCTTTGTAAACTAATTTTTGAGAGTTGAGATACTTACATGTTGCCACATCATAGATTTTAACATCTATACTGTTACCTGATAGTGTATTTTTTGTTAAGTAATTCTTGCGTTTATTTTCAACAGGTTCTCCTGTTCTTTGGTTTCTCTGCCTGTTAAAGGTGACTACTGGCCATTGATCCTCTGGTGGGAGGAGTGGATTGCTCTCGTCAGTGGCATAGTTTTGTGCCTTATTGTTAAATTCCTGCAGTTGCTCTGACTTTGTTGATATGAGCGTGCATGTGGTAGCTGTGTGCCCAAAGTGGCCACAATTCTTGCATAGGAAATTTACACCTTCATACACAAGCTGTTGAAGGTGTATACCAATTAGTATGCATGGTTGAACTGGCTTGTCCAGTGGTAGTTCAACACAGAGTCGCGCATATCTGCCTCTTAGTGTGGAGCTGGTGCAAGCGTCTATCTTGAGCAGCCTCCCTATAGAGTTACCAATTTTTTTCAGAATTAATCCATCATAGAATTCTGTGGGGAGTTGGGGTAACGAACCCATACTGCCGTATGGATTTGTTTTGCTTTGCCTGCCACGAAATTTGGCTCCCACTGTCTTGTTGAGAGAAAATAACCATTGATGAATCATGGACCATTTTGTAGGGCTAGGGACATATTTTCTTCTTTGGAGAATTTTAAAATTAAAAAAATCATGTCCCAAATTAATTAGAGGAAACGGTTAAGTGGGTTTCCATAGCTTTGTGATTTTTTCTTTTAGATATTGATGTTGGATTCTTTTCCCAACCAACTTAACAATAACAGAGTATTTCCATGGTGCATACATCCTACTACGGTCAGCAGGTGTTAGAGTGATTTCTTTGATCTCTTTAACACTGGAAGTGGGAGTATTTAGTTTGGTTCCTGTGGTCTCTTTATCACTGGAAGTGGGAGCATCGAGTAACATAAGATCTACGTTTGTGTCACTTTGTGAGTCTTGAAGAGAACAATTGGTAGGGGATGGGGGGTGTCTTGGATATTTTGGTTGACATTCGCCATTGATTCAAAAGCTAGTAGCTTTTCTTTGAATGAGGGGATTTGGACAGTTTGTTCCCCACGCTGGGGTTCGTTGGGAATGTGTCATGACCCAAAACTCAACCCGTCGTGATGGCGCCTATCATGAAACTAGGCCAGCCTCAAACCAATGCAATCCAATGCCACAGTGTAAATATTAAAAATCGTTTGCGGAAAACTTTCATCATTTTTAAAACAAATCGTTTATGACATAAAAGTAAGATTCATATTACGATACAATCGTCCCAAAACCACAGTGTCACTGAGATCATGAGCGTCTAAGGTAAATACATAGTCTATTAAAGTGTCTAAGAACCAACAGAAAATACAACTGGAAATAAGAAGGAGAGTCAAGGCCTGCGAACGCCATGCAGATACCTCAGCAACTCCACAACCTGCGACCTCGATCAACGGCTGTTGCTGGGACCATAAGATACCTGGATCTGCACACAAGGTGCATGGGGTAACGTGAGTACATGAACTCAGTAAGTAACAAGCCCAAACTATGGACTGAGAGGTAGTGACAAACTCAACCTCTTCATAACATAACAGAAATATCGTACAGAAACGTAGGCATGCTTTCAGTCAATTGAATAGCTCATAACAGGGAAATAAGCAGATATGAACATGGTAAAGGAGTATAACTCCGCTACATCTACATGCCAATGCACATACTATATGAAATGCACTATGCCAAGTGCCTAAAGTGCCCAATATCTCAATGCTCGTCCACTCAGTACTGTATATGGCTCATACGGCCCAGGGAAGATCCATCCTGTAACATATATATCTCTGACAGCAGTCACTCAATACTGAGGAAGGCCAATCCAGCCTACGGAGAAGATCCATCTCCTGATAATAATAGTAATAACCTCACAACCACTCGGTACTGTATATGGCTCACAAGGCCCAGGGAAGATCCATCCCGAATATATACACATCACAGACCGTCCGTCTCCAGTACCGAGGAACAGGCGAATCCAGCCTCATGGAGAAGATCCATCTCCAGATATAAGTACTTCAGACAAGATCCATGTCCAGGGAAGATCCATCCCTCGATATAACCAGCCGCGCCCACTATGGGTGTGCAGACTCCGGAGGGGCTCCTACGTCCCAAGCGCCAAAACATAGCCAGCGAAGGCATGTATCATTAATTCGCTGTGGCATGCAGCCCGACCCATAACTGTCACTCATAATCAGGATATCGGCCTCACTCAGTCATCACTCTCCAGTCTCACACACACGGGCTCACAATGCCATAAAACTAGCTCGAAACAATGATATGATGTGCCAAATAATAACAACTGAGACTGAGACATGATATGATATGCATGAGCAAGACTGAGTACAGAATATCAATGAATGTAATGAGATGATAGCAAGAAACGACCACTCGGGTCTTAACAGTATCGGCGTAAAGCCCTAACAGGATGTCTAGCATGATTCATAACAACTTTACTTAATCACATGATAGAAACACGGATACCAACAAGAAAGAGTTACTACATGATGCCATGGAATGAGCAAGGCCGCATTCCTCACGGTCCACGCCCATCACTTGGCATGTGCGTCACCTCAATACCATCATATAGCACATAGTTCGGGGTTTAGAACCCTCAGGACCAAGTTTGGAAGCGTTACTTACCTCAAGCCAAGCCAAACTCTAACGCGCGAAGCCCTTGCCTCTCGAATTGGCCTCCAGATGCTCCGAATCTAGCCATGACAATACGATACAATCAACACGAGCTAAAGGAATCAATCCCATAAGAAAATGCTAAGCTTAAGGCCAAAAGTCAAAAAGTCAACTCAAAAGACGGGCCTCGGGCCCACATCTCGAAATCCTACCAAAGTCTCAAAATCCGACAACCCATTCAATTATGAGACTATGCATACAAGTTTCACTCAATTCCGACTCCAAATTGGCTTTCGAATCCCAAAAATTCATTTTATGAAGTTCCACAATTTTTCCCACATTTTCATCCCAAATCTCTACTTAAATGATGAATCCAACGTTAGAATCATGTATTTTAGCCAAAATTGAGTTAGAATCACTTACCCCGATGATTTTCTTGAAAATCCCTCGAAAAATCGCCAAAGCCCGAGCTCTCTAGGTCAAAATATGAAATAAAACCCCAAATATCGTATTTATAATGCACCTCTCGGATTCCCATCACCGCTGATCGCAGAAAATCACCGCTGACCGCGGTAAACCACCGCTGACGCGAAAAATCACCGCCGACCGCGGTAAACCACCGCTGACGCGGAAAATCACCGCCGACCGCGGTAAACCACCGCTGACCGTGCTTCTGGTGGCTGCACAGACAGGCCTTAGTATTTTGGCTATAACTTTCTCTACAGATGTCCAAATTATGATTTCTTTACATTCCGGGAAACTAGACACGAAGGGCTACAACTTTTGTTTTTGAATCCTCTCAAAATTCCTTGTAGATCAAAAAATATAGGCTTGCGAAGTCGGACCAACGAACGTGCGGATTCTCCCCTGGACCGCCTCAACACTCCTTTTTCCGCCTCAGCGGTAGATTTAAGCACCAGAACCATTGCCTGAGTTCCTGTAATGCCCGGACTCGCTCAAAACTCACCCGAAACACCCGAGGCCCTTGGGACCTCAACCCAAACATACCAACACCTCCCATAACATCATGAAAACTTAGTCGAGCCTTCGAATCACTCAAAACAACACCAAAACACCAAATCAACTTCGGATTCAAGCTTAAGAACTTAGGAACTTTCAAATTCCACAAACAACACAGAAAACTATCAAATCAGCTCCGAATGACCTGAAATTTTGCACACATGCCACGAATGAAACAACAGACCTACTCCAATTTTCGAAATTCCATTCCGACCCCGATATCAAAATTTCCACTGCCGACCGAAAACGCTAAATTTCCAATTTTGCCAAGCCTAATCTACCACAGACCTCCAAATTTTATTCCGGACGCGCTCCTAAGTCCAAAATCGCCCAACGGAACTAACCAACTCATAAAAATCCAAATCCGATGTCAAATACTAAGAAGCCAAAACTTGGTCAAACCTTTCAAATTTAAAGCTTCAAGTTGAGAACCATTCTTCCATATCTATTCCGATTAACCTGAAAACCAAAATTCGACAATTTACATGAGTCATAATACATCATACGGGGCTAGTCATGCCCGAGAAGGGGTGAGAGAAGTGAAATTTCTCAAAACGACTGGTCGGGTCGTTACAGAATGTCAGGGGGTTTTGGGGGATGTGAAGAGGCGGCTCCCCATCGGAGTTGATGATGGGGTCATTCATTGTTTTCTACACCGGCGTTAGAATAGGAGAGAGAGAGAGAGAGAGAGAGAGAGAGAGAGAGAGAGAGAAAACTTTAGACTATGAACTATCTTTTACATTGGATTATTGGTCCAGGTAACATTAACTGTTGGTCCTCTGCATGGATTCTGGGGCTCCCACCTTTAAATACCATCATCCAGGGGCCGATGAACCAAAATGACCAAACCCTCAAAGTCAAAGATCTTTGGACGACAAACAATTGGGATCTCTCAAAACTATCCTTTACTCTACCTACAAAAATAAAGAACAAAATCCTCTCTATTAATCTTGACTCCATCAATAACACTAGTGATATTCCCACTTGGGCCCATACCTCAAACGATATCTTTTCCACCAAATCTACGTATAAGCTTATCTCCTCGCTGCATGCCAATAACTTTAAGTTCCAGTGGATCTGGAAGCTCAACTCGCTCCATAAAATAAAATACCTCCTTTGGCAATGTTCCTATAATCGACTCCCCACCCAAAGTTATTTACATCAAATTGGCCTTAACATTGACACTATATGTTCTATATGAAAAGGAGCGGAGGAGACAATTACGCATGTTTTCTTCGAATGCCCCATAGCTATCAAATTCTGGAGCGATGCGCACCTCAACTTTCTTCCCCTTCACCAAAACTCTGAACATTGGCTCACTATTTTAAAAGATTCTAACATAGCATTGGATCAGTGTGATATCTCTTGGGATATTTTCTTTCCATTTGATATTTGGAACCTATGGCTTAATAGAAATAACAACTCTTTTAATAATAAATGCAACCAACTACCGCTTGACATGGTTATTCTGCGCTGGAAAGAATTTAAGTATTGTACCACCCCAAACTTCATACCTCCAACTACTACTATCTCTATCAAATGGCTCACGCCAACAAATTTCTCCCTAAAGCTCAAGATGGTGCCTTCAAAGGGAAATATAAAAAAGAGGCATTGGTGGAATCTTTATGAATAGCCGGGGGCATTGGATTTTGGGATAATACAAATCAGCTATTGCCTACGCGCCTGCCTATATGGAACTCTTAACCCTCAAAACTGGCCTACAACTTGCTTTTGAAAAAAACTTGTTTAACTTAGAAATTAAAACGGATGCAACAGATATATTTTGCCTACTTGTGAATGATACTTGTTTAATATATTCTAACTTGGTTACTGAGTGCAGGTCATTACTGAAGAAACTGGAGAATCCGCTGATCCAGCATAACTTCAGGGAAGGAAATAAAGTTGCTTAATTTTTGGCCACCCAGGGATCCAAGCAAACAAACAATAGCCCACTATCTCTTTTGGAACAACCCCCGAATGCTCTTTTGAAAGCAGTCCATGATGATAGAATTGGATGCACAAAATCTAGGCTAGTATCTACTACTGTATTTGCTAAGTTAGTTGAACTTGGGAATCCTTTTGTAACTTGCATTCCTAATGTAAACAATATGGTGGCAATACCTATGAATGAGCCCGATGGGACTCTTACTCTATGTAATAGTAGTAGTTAATGAATGAAAAGTTCGTATTACAACCACAAAAAATTACTATAAATAGATTACATGAGTTCATTTCCTCAATTTATGTAGAACACTAACACTCCCTGCGCAACGAAGGTCAGATGTTTGATACGTGAACAATATATGTGACAAACTAACAATAGAAATAGAATCAATATTGTTGTAGAAAAACCAATATCTAAGCATGTTCTCTTCTTTCTGCTTCTTCTTCTTTGTTTTGCTTTTGTACTTTTTCCATTTGCGATTGGCGTACTCGCAACAACGTACAGTAACAAGATACATGAGTAAGGTTCAGTTCACTATGATATTTTGATCTTTACTATCGCTCATTCATGTTTGTATGGGGTGAAATTGGTTAATGACAGCTGGTCGAATGACGGAGTGATACGTGGATCTAAAGACAGGTGGGGTGTGAGTCAGCAAACAGTTGGCACCAGATGAAGCGTGCAGTCATTTCTGGAAAGATCCCGAAGACAGGGCGCCGGTAACAAAGATTTAAAGCATTGTCATCGGGTAACATTCAATGGGCAACCGTACAGAGAATATCTGTATTTATAGCCAACTGTTATGCACTCGTCAATGATAAATTTTATATACGGTCAAAATCGAGAAGTATGATTTTGAAGGCTTAAATCGGGCTACAGGCCCGAGTAAGAGAGACTCGAAGTGGTATCGTATCTGGTTAAGGAATACCTACCTCGGGGAAGTTGATCGAGTGTCTAGCACGGACTGCATCAAGGGCAACATTGTCTCGAAGTCAATCAAGAAAAAGCGGGAATTTCTCAAGAACGCGTGGACTTGGGCATTAATTATAGGATAGGGGTTGTACGAAATGGTACAGATCCGTACTAGGCCGTTATACACCTGTACCAATAGAATTCTTTACTTTTATGAGCAAGGTACTATATTGGGATTTTCTCCTCCTATATAAAGGGGACCCTAATCATTTTGTAAGGGCATCAGATCATTCATTGCAATTGAACATTCTTATTCTTCTTGCTTAACGGGCTCTCTGACTATTCTTCAGCTTTATTGCCGTTAATTTATTGTTCATACTTTATTACTCTTAGCTGACCTCCAGGTCCCTGGATAAGTCAAGCTCGAGGCCCCTTATTGCCTCAACAACACTGATTCTGTTCTTTATTTCTTCTTACATAAGCTCAATATTACTTGTATAATCACTAGTATTAGAATATATCACGTATCTTTAAAATCACAAAATATCTTTAATTTTTAAACTCATTTTTTGAGGTAAACAGTTTGGCGCCCACCGTGGGGTTAAAGATAATAGTGATTATTTTAGTGCTAGTTTTCTGATAACACACGTTATTCTTCACTTTTTCTTGTCAAAGTTTCTTTGATTTCAGGATTAATCATGTCTAGCACACAAAATGCACCTGCTCACGACAGTGAGGGACTTGGAGAAAATAGCGGCATAGGGCTCGGTGTACCACCTGTAAACCCTGAAGGAGTGCCAAACGTGGAGCCAGTTGATATCAGCTCCCATAACGCTCTAAATACAGAAGCAGGATCAGACTCCGTAAGGAATGGACGCAGGGAAGCCCAGGCTGGAGGCCAGGAAACACGAGGACTAGAAGAAGGAGGAGTTAGCCTCTAGGTGATATTCGAGATGCTGCAAGCTCAACAAGTCACCATAGCTCAACTTCAGAGTCAGAACAGGACTCCTAAGACCGCCGAACCAGTAAACACACAGCACAAACCTGTGCTTGAGAGGCCCGATGAAAGCAACACAAGGACTGACCCCACAATCATGAAAATGCTTGAGGAACTGACTAAAAGAATCGAGTCAGGAGAAAAGAGGATAGAAGACAACGATAAAAAGGTGGAAACTTACAACTCCCGGGTGCACCAAAAACTGGGAGCACCTCCAGTTTTGAAGGGACTAGACGCCAAAAAATTCATACAGAAACCTTTCCCCTCGAGTGCGGCTCCGATGCCTATTCCTAAGAAGTTTCGCATGCCCAATATACCAAAGTACAATGGGACAATGGACCCAAATGAACATATTACGTCGTACACTTGTGGGATCAAAGGGAATGACTTGAATGATGCCGAAATCGAGTCAGTATTATTGAAAAAGTTTGGAGAAACGCTATCACAAGGGGCTATGATCTGGTATCACAACCTAGCTCCTAACTCTATTGATCCATTTGCTATGTTGGCGGATGGCTTCATAAAAGCACACTCCGGGGCCATAAAGGTGGCTACAAGAAAATCAGACGTATTCATGATAGGGCAGAGGGACGACGAAATGATAAGGGAGTTCGTGTCCCGGTTTCAGATGGAGAGGATGGAACTACCCCCGGTCTCCGATGACTGGGCGGTTTAGGCCTTTATGCAAGGTTTGAATGAAAGAAGCTCGATAGCATCTCGATAGCTAAAGCAGAACTTGATCGAGTATCCAGCTGTGACATGGTCGGATGTGCACAATCGGTATCAGTCGAAAATTAGGGCCGAGGACGACCAGTTGGGAGCCCCCTCGGGCTCAGTTCACCCAAACAGGTTCGCAGTCAACCCACCGAGGGACACAGACCGGGGATCAAGATTCAACAAGGAAAGATATCAACCGTACGTCGAAGACATAAGGAACATTTCACGGTGCAATGCACCTTGGAATGATCGAAGAATAGAGCGAGGCCAAAGCTCCCGGGGATTCGTGGGCAAAATCGGGCCTGACAGGCGCTCGGGGCCAGTAGAGGCTCCCAAATTATCAGAATGCAACTTCAGCATCGACGCCTCAAGTATCGTCACAGCCATTGGCAAAATTAAAGATACTAGATGGCCCAAGCCCATACAGACGGATCCTTCTCAGAGAAACCCCAACTTAATGTGTAAGTACCATGGGCAGACAGCTTAGAGAGGAGGTAGCTCGACTATTCAACGAGGGGCACCTTCGTGAATTCCTTAGTGACCGGGCCAAAAACCATTTGCGAGAAAGAGATGCAAACAGGAAGAATGAACCCGAAGAACCTCAACACGGCATTCACATGCTCATCGGTGGAGCCGATGCCCCGCAGGGACCTACATTCAAACATACTAAAATATCTATCACAAAGGAACAGCGGACTCGGAGCTATGTGCCCGAGGACGCCCTATCATTCTGCGAAAAGGAAGCAGAAGATGTATCCCAACCTCACAACCACGCCCTGGTAATCTCTATCCTTTTGAATAAAATTCAGGTTACACGTGTTTTAGTCGATCCAGGTAGCTCGGTGAACATAATCAGATCGAGGGTTGTGAAATAACTCGGCCTACAGGATCAGATTGTACCTGCGTCCCGGGTGCTGAATGGCTTCAACACGGCAAGTGAAACCACGAGGGGAGAGATTATCTTGCCTGTAAACGTAGCCGGGGCCATACAAGACACCGGGTTCCATGTCATCGAAGGTGACATGAGGTATAACGTACTCCTCGAGAGGCCATGGATACACAATATGAGGGCAGTACCTTCGACTCTCCATCAGATGATAAAGTTCCCAATAGAAGAAGGAGTGAAAACAGTCCACGGAGAACAACATGCTGCAAAAGAGATGTTCACCATCGAGGAAGTGGTGCCGATACCAGAACCCTTGACCTCAGAGACATCGATCTCCAAAGGAAACCAGGTGGCTAAGTAGTAGTAACAGCTCCGAGCATCAACGGAAGCGGAACAACAGGTAACCGAAGGCGAAGAAAGGAATTCCCCAGATCCTCAAACCCCCGTTGTTCCCGGAAGGCCCGATGCTGCCAAGCCAATCGCTGAAAAGAAAGGTACACCTGAGAACGGGGTTAGTCCCCGCTCTCAGGAAAAAACTCATTTAGTTTCTTGTCAATAATATAGATGGCATTGCTTTGATATGACAAGGATTCCGCTCGAGGGATAAACAGGTAAAATAATTGGAACTTATATTTATGTTATGACTGGGTAAGTCCCTATGCGCAGAGGACCATTTTAACTCCTTTACAGGAAATAGTAAACATTTCGAGGCAATACGGCACGAAGCTCATTCCAGAAAGGTGTTCCCGCGGAGTTGGGGCGACTGAGATTCTCGGCCTTTGCAATGTCAGATCAGGGCATCAGAGTCATCCCCGACCAGGCCAGGATCCTCAGAGATATCATGGTCACGGACAGCAAGACCTCGAAGTCGTTGGTAAAAGAACTTATAGGCTCGGCGTAATTGAGGCTCTCAAAGGCTCATCCTCTCGAGAACGCCCCTTCCTACACGAAGGTCGTAGGTTATAGAAGCATATGTTGCACTCTTTTTCTCTTAGCTCGAATTTTGTCCCAAATGGGTTTTACCGGCAAGGTTTTTAACGAGGCAACACCTATATGCTACCCGAGGAACGACCAACAAGTATTCAAGGCTTCTTTTCAATCAGCCTCGAATACTGGGGGGCATCACCCTCGGAGGTTACATTTTTGGGAAAAATATTTCACCCTTAAACAGGCCTTGATAGGAAAACCTTGTAATGGGCCAAACGGTCAAACGAGCCGCGTCCATATAGAATAATCGAGCCCGCGCAGCTAAACATGTATGCATGTATCGACTATTTGAAGAAACACTCAGGTTACATCAAAAATACTTTGTGTCGTATACAAGCTCTACACTTACAATCCTACGGGAAACGGCTTAAAAGCTAAAACATAGAAGCACCCCGAGTACTCGGGGACTGCCATCGAAATTCGAATTAATAAGACCTCAAAGAGGCACTCGAAATTCGAATTAATAAGACCTCAAAGAGGCACCCCTTCAAAACAAAGGCCAAGGCCAATATTCTCGGGGTTTAACTTCTCGAACAAGTTCAAAAATCAGGGAACAAGTCCAAGTGGCATACCCAAAGGCTACGGCCATATAAAAGACTACGGTCATATAAAGGCTACGGCTAAATAATGCGGCTCGGAGACGTCCGACTTCCACTATAAATTAAAAGGCCTTCAAACACTTTGTAAAAGCTGGTTAAATCAGGCTACCCTTGGCAAAAGCAAAATACAAAGGGATTCGATAAATTCAGCCCTCAAAAATTCCAAGGGTTTTGATAACGTTGGCCCTCGGAAACACCTCAAGAGGTGTTCGATTATGTTTACACAAACAAATCATTACTAAGGTTTCGATATGTTGAACCTTCGAAAAACCTACAAGTACAAAAAAATACATGCTAAAGCATAATTAAATTTTCACGAAGTCTTTTAAGCCGAAATGAGGGGAAAATTATATAGCCATACTAAGAGGCCGAATCAGCCCAACTTAAAGAGCCTAAGGGCCGAGATATAAGAGCTTAAGGGCCAATCTTTAAAGAGCCTAAGGGCCGATGTATAAGAGCCCAAGGGCCAACTTCGAAAAGCTTGAGAGCCGAAAACTTATAGCTCGAGACTCCGATCCGAACTCAAGGATTCACAATATCCCGAGCTTACCTTGGATTGATTTAATTTAGCTCGAAGATTATTATATCTATCGATAAAAATCTAAGGGTTTATGACACCCCGAGCCCTAAAAACCAATCTTCGGATTGGTCATTCAAACGAAGTCTTCCATAAATAAAGACAATGTTAAATCTAGTTCAAACCAAATACAAGACAAAAGTTCCCCTTGTATTTCCAAAAAATGATTACAGGGAATATTTACACAAGGGAGGTCTACAAGAAAGCAAAATGGAATAACCTAAAAACTATTTCGGGGTCACATCCTTAGCAGCTGCATCTTTAGGAGTCGCATCTTGGGGAGTCCCATCCTCGGCGGCTTCATCCCTGTCTCCTTTACCCTCGGAGGCACTGGCTGAATCATCCTCACCGGTAAGTAGAGCGACCACCTTTTCTTCCAAAGCCTTCTCCGCTTCAATATCGGCCGAAAGGTTGAAGCCGCGGGCATGTATTTCCTCGAGGGTCATCCTCCGGGACTGTCGTCTAGCATGGTCGAGGGCATTTGCTAATTTGACCTCCGCCGTAGAAGAGATCTCCCTTGCCCAAGAATTAGCTGCCTCGGCATCGGCTCGATACGAAGCCATAATTCGCAGCATCGGATTTGGCCTTGGCCAGCTCAGCAGCAGATCTGATTTTAAGTTCCTCGATTTCAAGGCCCCGAGCTAGGCTCTCCTCCTTCGCGCCTCGAAGCTGGCATTCAAGTTAAGCTAACTGCTCTTTTAGAGTTTCCTTCTCAGAAGCGAGATCACCCATACCTCGCCTCAACCCTAGGGCATCAGCTTCTTTTATCTTAAGCTCCTCCTAGAGCTACACCTCCACATCGGCTTTCCGACTGAACTGCGAAATTAACTATGTCAACCACTAAAACAAAACGAGGGTGTAACAAACTCTCGGGAACTTTCTTACCTTCTCAACATACTCGGCTCGATCTTGGCACACCCGCGTCAACTCAGCTCGAATATTGTGGATCTCCAGTTCTTTTTTAGCATATAAGGCTTTGACGACGTCCCTCTCCTCCAAATTCTTCTTAAACTCGATCTCACACAAGCAAGATCCTTTCGGGACTTGGAAAATGCCCTTTTATGGAGCACCGAAGCCTTCACAAAGAGGGAGGAAAGAACATTCAGAACAGCTAAAACAACGGCGTAGCCATAAAAAACAAAAAACTTACTTGTTCAAAAATGAAGAAAGCATCTGGGTCGGGGCCGTCTTCAAGCCCTGTGAGGCATTCTTGAAAGATGTCATGCCCTTCATGGTTTACTTGCACTCTAGAAGATCTCATATTCACAGCCTCATGGATTTGCCCTTTGGAGAACTCGGGGCCAAGGGGAGAATCATCCATGTTGATCACCTCGAGTGATCCGCTCGGGCATTTTCTTTTATTTGGAGAGGCTCAGGGTTAGGACGTTCGGCCTCGCCCTCTAAGTAATTCCCTAAACGAGGCGCCTTCTTTCTGGATATTGGTTTGGGGACTCTGTTCGAACTCCATTCAGAGATCTCTTCAGCTCTAGAGTGGGCCTCATCGCCCGCCACCGGCTCGATAGGCTTCGAAGCATCGACATTCTTTCCTTTACGGTTTACCAACAGGCAATCATCATCTTCTTCCTCCTCCTGTTCCCGAAGGTGTTGGGCCATTTCCGAAGATAAGGCCGCCGTATCGGCCTTAGGCATTCAAGCCACGCTCTTATTTGGCTTCGGGGGATTGTCAGATGTTTCTTTTCTTCTTTTTCTTTCTTTGGGAGGTTTCAGAGCTTCCACTTCACCAACTGGGGCCGACCTCAATGCGACGGCTTCCCCAAGACCTGCATAAAATTAAGGTCAGTGTCCCATAATAGAAACACTGATAAACAAACGAAGAACTCACCATGGTTTTTTGCCTCCCATCAACCCTTGGCGAAATCTCGCCAGCAATGCTCCGAGTAAGGGGAGGCAGAGGCCAGCTTTCGGACCCAGCCCTCGAGGTCCGGGACCCCACTAGGAAACCAAGCGACAGCTACACCATCACAAAGAATTTAAGTCAAAGGAAAATATAAAGTCAGGAAAAGAAAAGAAAGCAGGGTATACTCACGATTCATGTTCCACTCCTCGGGGAACGGCATCCAATCGGCAGGAATGAGATCGGAGGTTCGGACTCGGAAAACCTGGCTCATACACCCACGGTCTTTGTTCTTATCGATACTAGCAAACAGAGATTTTGAGGATCGGCGTTGCAACTTTATCAAGCCCCCCCCCCCCCGATAAAGTCGAGGACTATACAATCTAAGCAAATGATCGAGGGTGATGGACATCCCCTCGATTTGGTTCGGCAAGAACCTGAGTAAGTAAACAATTCGCCAGAAGGAAGGGTAGATCTGGCTGAGCGTCACTCGGAACCGTTGGCAAAAGTCTAGGATAACCGAGTCTATAGGACCCTGGGTAGGAATTGCAGGGCCCAATGCAAACGGGTAAGTATATACACTTAAATAACCCGCTTTATATGTGGTTATATCTTCCTCAAAGGAAGGAATCACTATTTTCTTATTGTCCCATTTGCAATCCTCCTCTACTTTCTTGAGCCCGGCCTCGGTCACAAGACAAACATATCGAGACATGGGCTCACATCAGCCTGGTGTCGAGACAGGTCTCTCAATTTTAAAATCGTCTGTTATTTCACATGGCGGGGGAATACACTCCTCGATACTAGGAGGCACTACCAATTTACCTTTGGTTGATCGAGAAGATAATGAAGTATTTTCCTTTTGAGGAACAAATTTAGAAGTTTTAGCCATCTCTAAAGCGAAAGATTTGAGAAGATGGAAAATGTTGTTAGAAAAGAGAGGGGAGAGTTCAAGGAAATTGAAAAAGTCTAAATGAAACTTTGGAGACACCGAGGGAATAAAGTTTGTAAGGTTATGGGTTTGTCTATTTATAAGGATCGTTTAAATGTGCTAAGGAAGCCAAAAGGCCGACCGTCAGCCGCCTACAATTGATAGTTTTGGGAATCGTACAAAAAGCAACCCTTCGGTCACTTACACCGCTTATGTAATGATGTTGACATGAGGACCTAGGCATCGGGAATTAGTTTGTCAGTTGAGTTTGAGTGGACACTCACTCGATTATTGAGCCCAAGGGCTACCCGAGTTCGAGCAAATTCTAATTCGGGGACTATCCATAAAGCCTAAGGGCTATCTTTATTTTCGAGTTCGAGCAAATCCTCACTCGACTACTAGGCCCAAGGGCTACCCGAGTTTGAGCAAATTCTCATCCGGGGACTATCTATAAAGCCTAAGGGCTATCTTTACTTCCGAGTTCGAGCAAATCCTCACTCGACTACTGAGCCCAAGGGATACCCGAGTTCGAGCAAATTCTCATTCGGGGACTATCTATAAAGACTTAGGGCTATCTTTATTTCAAGTTCAAACAAATCTTCACTCAATTGCTAAGCCCAAGGGCTACCCGCGTTCGAGCAAACTCTCACTCGGGAACTATCTGTAAAGCCTAAAGGCTATCTCTATTTTCAAAAGATCGAGCAAACGCTCACCTGATTACTAAGTCCAAAGGCTACCCGAGTTCGAGAAAATTCTAACTCGAGGACTATCAACGAAGCCTAAAAAGGCTAGCTTTATTTCAAAAATCGAAGACCCTGCTCTCACTCAACTCGAATTCAGAAGTCCCGGTGACCTAAGTTTCCATCTAATCAATCCAAGCTTATCCCGAGGGATAACAAAGAACTTTAAGAAGTATCATATTAATCAATTAAAAACCCAAGGGTTTATTATGTTCCGGGTCCAGTATTCGGACTAATCGTTAGAGCCATACACTCGGATTTTTCACAAACGAAGACAGAATGGAGTTCAACACAAATCAAAGGCAAAATGAAGAAATTCTCATATTAATAAAAGATGTTTACACAGCCCACGAGGGGCCCTTACACAGAAACAAAGAAGCAAAAACAACAGCCAAAGGCCTAATCTACTTTCGAGGGTATATCCTCATGAGCGACATCTTCGAGAACCTTCTCCTCGGGGACTCCATTTTGATCTTTAGAGCGGCGCCTTCGAGAACCTCCTCCGAAATAGCAATAGATGAAGAAAAGGCTATAGCCTATAAAAGAGCAAAAGCTTTTAACAAGCGAAGAAAAATGTGGCCTGGTAAAAGGCTTGGCGAGTATGGGTCTCGTCAGCACTACTATTGTGAAGCCACTTCTTGAGACATTGTACTGGTGTGGGATGCAAAAGTTAGTTGATAGTGCCGCCTCACTCCACGGAAAGCAAAAGGAATGAAGCACCACACCAGGTTGAAGTTAAGAGAGATGAGCAGCGGTATAAAGACCACATATCTTCTGATACGGGAAGAATTTGGTGCCCTTCTCTCATTGTTTCGTGTTGGCCCAAGTTCAGGTGAAGTTTTGAAGAATGACAAATGAACTCAGTCATGGACCAGGTCCATCATGTAAGACACAGTGTTTATCAACCTATACATGTGAGATACACGTGAAGGAGATAAGTCTCAAGGATAAAGCAGCAATATCTCCTGAACTGATCGAAAAGGTTGCATATTGGATGAGGAAAGAAAGTATCCTCATGGGAAGAGGACACAATCCGGATAAAGGATAGGGTTGGAGTTTGTATTGTTCAAGGACTCAACTTCGATGGAAGATCAGAAATTGAGTCTCAATCAAACTCTGATTACTAACTCATTAAATAACAGTAATTGTTCTCTTTTACAGGTGTTGCACAAACGCAGAAGTGAAACTTAATTGAGAGAAAAAGAGCGAGGCAATTTTGCAAGCAATTTATGTGAGATTCAAGTGTGCATTCCTGAAGCTACTTGGACAAGATAGAAGAACCAATTCCATTGTGTTTATTCTTATTCTAGTTCAATTGTAGTAGGTGGTTTAAAGTTGTACCTTTCCAGCTTTTGTAGAAGCAATTGTAATAGGTACGTTGAGTATTCATGTTATAGGCTAACTTGAAGGTGTCGCAATAGTTGAGGCTGTGTGCCACACTGGGATTAGAGTTTAATCCTTAGGTTTACAAGAGTTTTGTAAATGCTGTTTTGGCTCAGTGATTTTAGTAGAAGTTTGGGAAAATCCTACTGAGTAGTAGGTCGTGGTTTTTTTCCACCTTTTGAGCCAGGTGTTTTCCATGTAAAAATCTCTATGTTCTTTATTTTATGCACTCTTAATTCCATAAACAGTAATATTAAGTACACCTAGAAGAACCAGGTTCTTCTAAAGCGAAAATTGGGTACCACAAAAATCACCCCCCCTCTTGTGTGGTATTGACGTTTAGAACATCAATTGGTATCAAAGCAGGTTATCCTTGAAGAGGCTAACACCTTAGGAGAAGATCAACATGAGTGCACCACCTGGGAACTGGGAAGGGCAATCCACTGCTAGGCCTCCACTTTTCAATGGTCAGTACTATTCTTGGTGGAAGAACAGGATGTGAGATCACATCATAGGGGAAGACTATGAACTCTGGGACATAGTCACTGATGGTCCCCTAGCAACCACAAAGAAGAATGCTGAAGGAGTTGATGTGCCAAAGAAAAGGGCTGACTGTACTGCTGTAGACCTGAGGAAGTGGGAGAAAAATGCTAAGGCCAAGAAATGGCTTGTGTGTGGACTAGGACCAGATGAGTACAGTAGGATCCAAAGTTGTACTACTACTAAGGAGATATGGGACACCTTGCAAGTGGCCCATGAAGGAACACCTCAAGTGAAAAGATCAAGAGGAACACTGCTGTATTCTTAATATGAGAATTTTACTATGAAGGAAGGAGAAACTATCCAGGAAATGTATACTAGGTTCACTACACTGACAAATGAACTTAAGTCTCTTGGAAGGGTTATTCTTGAAGAAGACAAGGTTGAGAAAATTCTGACAAGGGTTCTGCCAGTCACATGGAAAAGCAAAATCACTGCTATTCAGGAATCCAAGAATATTGCTACTCTCAGACTAGATGAACTGATTGGAAATCTGACTGCTTATGAAATGAGAAGGAAAACCATGAAGATGGATACCCCCAAGAAAGAGAGAAGCTTAGCTCTCAGAATTGCTGAAGGTTCAGATCTGGAAGATGATGAGATGGCTATGATCACTACAGATTTCAAAAAGTACCTGATGAGAGAAAAGGGTTCTTCAAGAGGTACAACCTTCAACAAGACAAGAGCTCCTGAGAAACAGACCAATGAGGGTTGCTACAAGTGTGGTAAGACTGATCACATGATCAAGAAATGCCCTCAATGGGAAATTGAGTGGAAGAAAGAAAGAGCTAAACGAAGGAACAGGAAGAAGGAACAGGTTCAACCAAAAAGAAACAAAGGTTCAACCAAGGCTATGGTTGCTGCTTGGGGAGAAACCTCAAATGAAGCTGAAGAAGAGCAAGCACTGATGGCCATCGGAGAATAAGATGATGAACAAGAGGTGAGTATTCTTCATCTCAAAGACAAGATTAAATTCTTGTCTAAAGAAAGGTTGGCTGAGCTATTACTAGACTTCATTGATGAGTCTGAAATAATTAACAATGAGAAGGAAGTTCTGTCTAGGGAATGTGTGATCCTAAAAGCAAAATGCAAAATTCTAAAGTCTAGGGCAAATGAGAGTGATAACAAAAATTCTGAGTTGAAGAACCAGGTTCTTGAACTTGACAACAGTGTCCTAGAACTTAGGTTTGAAAACTTAAAACTGAAACTAGGAACAGGAAAGAAGAAAGCTGATCAGACATATCTCACTCTAGAAGAAAATTTGGGAAAAATGAAAGATGAATTGTATAAGAAAGATGAATTCATCAAAGTCTTAAAGGAAGATCTAGGAAAGGTGAAACATGAACTAGACAGAACTTGCAAGTGGAACAAGGCTTCTGATGCACTCTCTTGGTTGCAAGAGCATCACAGTAGCAACAAGAGAGGACTTGGCTATGGGACTCAAGCACCAAAATGGGACCCTAAAAGCAAGTACCTCACACTTCCTGAAAACAAAATATGCACACACTGTGGCAAGACTGGTCATTACAAAAATGAATGTGATGCAAAAGTAAAGGTCAGTCAAAAGAACAAAGCCTTTGTTCAAGAAAAAGGTAAGCTGCCTGGATGGGCAAGAAAGAATTTGATTCACCCTTTTTCTTATAGAAAGGGACCCAAACTAGTTTGGGTTCCTAAGACTAACCCCGTGATTTCCTTTAGCTAGGTCCAAGTGAAAGGGATGAGCCGAAATACTGGTATATGGATAGTGGCTGCTCAAAACATATGACTGGGGACAAGGACCAGTTCCTTTCACTTGAGGACTTAAAAGGAGGTAATGTCTCCTTTGGTAATGGAATGAAAGGTGAGATCATTGGGGTTGGAAAGGTAGGCAAAACAGATTCTCATTCCATAGAGAATGTCTACCTGATAGATGGCTTGAAATATAGCCTAATAACTGTGTCACAATTGTGTGACAGAGGTAGCCTTGTGGCTTTTACCTCCACCAAATGCTTTGTGATTAACGTTATCACTGACAAGATTATTTTGCAGGGAAAAAGAGTTAACAATATTTACATTGTAGATTTGTCTACTCTCTCAGAAAATGAACTCACTTGTTAAGTGTGTTGGATAATGATCCCCTCCTGTGGCATAAAAGACTTGGTCATGCAAGTCTAAATCAGCTTAACAAATTAGTCTCTAAAGACTTGGTGATAAGATTACCTATTATCAAGTTCAAGGAAGACAAAGTTTGTGAGGCATGTGCAAGGGGGAAGCAGGTAAGGTCATCCTTCAAAAGCAAGAAAATGGTAAGTACAACCAAGTCGTTGGAACTGGTCCATATGGATCTATGTGGTCCAATGAGAACCATGAGCAGAGGTGGAAAGAAATATGTAATGGTGCTAGTTGATGATTATTCTAGATTTACCTGGGTTCTATTTCTAACCTCCAAAGATGAAGCATTTGACATGTTCTCTGCATTTGTTAGAAAAACTCAGAAACAATTAGGAAATCAACTTGCCTCCATTAGGTCTGATCATGGAACTGAATTTGAAAATTCCAAGTTTGCTGAGTTCTGTGATGAAAATGGTATAGATCATAACTTCTCTGCCCCTAGGACCCCTCAACAAAATGGAGTAGTTGAAAGAAAAAATAGAACTCTTGAGAATATGGCTAGAACCATGCTACTTTCTAGTAAATTGCCTCACAGCTTCTGGGCAGAGGCTGTAAACACTGCATGTTACATAACAAATAGATGCATGACCAGACCTCTGGCAGAGAAGACTCCCTATGAGTTACTTAAAGGGAGAAAACCAAACATATCCCATCTTAGGGCATTTGGTTGCAAGTGCTATGTGCATAATAATGGAAAAGACTCCCTAGGAAAGTTTGATCCCAGAAGTGATGAGGGAGTATTCTTGGGATATTCTTCACATAGAAAAGCATATAAAGTGTTTAATAAAAGAACTTTGTGTGTAGAAGAAAGTGTGCATGTAGTATTTGATGAAACTAACATTCTTTCTGAGAGACAGGAACATGAAGATGAAGCCATTGGATTGGTAAAAGACTTGACTGAAGCATCAGCTCAGGTCAAAGTGGCACTAACAGAAGGAACAAGTGATAGAACAGGTTCTTCCATACAGGGCAACCTGACAGGGGGAAGAAATCAAAGTGGAATTGAAATAAATTCCTTGAAGGAACCTGTTCATGATCCTGTTCTTCAGCAAATGGCAGAAACATCTAGCGGAAGCCAGTTGGTTGTGAAACCTCACAAGTGTCAAAGTTCTCATCCCATTGAGAACATTCTCACTGATCCAACATCTGGAGTTAAAACTAGATCACAATTAAAGAATCTGTGTGCTTTTGATGCTTTTCTATCTATCATTGAACCTAAAAATGTTGTTGAGGCTTTGCAGGATGCAGATTGGGTGAATGCAATGCAGGATGAGCTTAACCAGTTTGAAAGGAGTCAAGTTTGGCACCTAGTACCAAGACCCAAGGACAGATCAATCATTGGTACAAAATGGGTCTTCAGGAACAAACTTGATGAAGATGGAACAATTACAAGGAACAAGGCAAGATTGGTGGTCCAAGGTTACAGCCAGGAGGAGGGCATAGACTATGATGAGATTTTTGCTCCGGTTGCAAGACTAGAGGCAATCAGACTTCTCATAGCCTTTGCAGCACATATGGAATTCACTCTTCATCAGATGGATGTCAAAAGTGCCTTCCTAAATGGCTACCTAAAAGAAGAAGTGTTTGTGAAACAACCTCCAGGGTTTGAGAGTAAGGAATGTCCTGAGCATGTGTACAAGCTGGACAAGCTCTCTATGGACTCAAGCAGGCCCAAGGCCATAGTATGAACGACTATCAAAATTCCTGCTGGAGCATGGTTACAAGAGAGGTAAATAGATAGTACCTTATTCTTAAGGGAAAAAGGTAAGGATCTACTTGTTGTGCAAATTTATGTTGATGACATAATCTTTAGGGCCACCACTGACAAGCTAAGTAAGGACTTTGCAAAATTAATGGGGAGTGAGTTTGAAATGAGCATGATGGGTGAGCTTAATTTCTTCTTAGGCTTACAGATCAAACAAAGTCCAAATGGAACCATGATCCATCAGCAGAAGTATACAAAAGAGCTAATCAAAAAGTTAAAAATGGAGGAATCTAAAGAAATAGACACACCCATTGCAACTGCTACTAAATTAGATGTTGATGAACCTGGTTCATCAGTTGATCAAAAGTTGTATAAGGGTATGATTGGTTCACTCTTGTATCTACTGCTAGCAGACCTGACATTGCTTTCAGTGTAGGACTTTGTGCTCGTTTTCAGGCAAATCCAAAAGAGTCTCACTTGACTGCTGTCAAGAGGATACTGAGATATCTAAAAGGAACCACTGATCTGTGCCTTTGGTATCCTAAAGGTAGTAATTTTGATCTAGTAGGATATGCTGATGCTGATTATGCAGGTTTCCTAGTGGATAGAAAGAGCACCTCAGGTATGGCACACTTCTTTGGTTCATGTCTTGTGTCATGGGCTACCAAAAAGCAAAACTCTGTGGCCCTATCTACTGCTGAAGCTAAGTATGTTGCTGCTGCTTCTTGTTGTGCTCAATTACTATGGATCAAACAACAGCTGGTAGATTTTGGAATTGAAGTGGGATGTATTCCAATATTCTGTGATAACACTAGTGCTATAAGTATGACAAAGAACCCTGTTCATCATAAGAGGACTAAGCACATAGATGTTAGACACCACTTCTTAAGAGATAACTATGAGAAAGGATTGATTTCAATAGAATTATGTGCTACTGATAAACAAATAGCTGACATCTTTACTAAAGCACTGAGTAGAGAAAACTTTGAGAGGAACAGGTTGGAATTAGGGATGATTAAGATCACCCAATATGTCCAGTTCAGAATGCATAATGAAAAGAAAAAAAATGAAATTTTTTTTTGGGTAGGAATTCTAACTATTGTGTAAATATCTAGATCTATTCTTACTCAGTTTCATACTTTAATCAGTATACTCCTGTGACATGTGTATATATGACTCACTGATCTCTTACAAAGTTTTTTCTATTATGACATTTGAGGCATGTTCAAGAGAGTTCTACTTGAAGAACCTGGTTCATCAGTATATGCTTATGAGAAAGTTCAGGTATGTTTTCTATACGTTGCACAATTAGAAAGATTAATTTTTCAATCATGAGCAGAAGTCCTACATTCATCAAATTCCCAGAAATTCTATCCGTTGAGCATTGAACCAGTTTCATTCTCCTAGAACTCTAAAGAAAACGGGATTTTTGCCTAAAATCTAGCGTCGCCTATTAACCACTAAGAGACCAGAATTCTAAAGTGATTAGACTTCTAATTGACTCCTGCAAAAAGCTGTCGTTACTGAAATTACTTCTAATCATCTTTAAATACTCACCACACCCTTCTTCATTATTTCATAACCGTCAAAAATCCTCTCTAGTTCTGATTATCTTTTTCTCTCCAAAATTCCCAAATCTTCTCCAAAAATAATTCTCCATGACTAATCCCCAAGATAATCCTGGAACTCCCCCACCAGTATCCCCTTCTAATACATCCTCATCTACACCCCCTAGTGAAACCCCAAAACCAAGGTTCCGCCGGCAGAAAATGTTAGCTAGAAAAACTGTAGCTTCTGGTTCTTTGAGAAAAGCTCTAAATGAGAAATTGAGGGCTAGCCAGAAGAAGGAAAGTTCTGCTAAAGAATCTGACTCCAGCTCTGAGTCTGAAGCTTTTATCTCTGCCAGCGAAGGTGAAGAACATGGTTCCTCTGACACTAACAAAAATCAAGAAACCCCTGGTGAGGTAAATACTTGTTTGGTATTCTCTGATGTAGTTGAAAAGGTTGAAAATAGGTTTGTCTTGGTTGGTCCTGTCAAGGATGTACAGGCTGCTGATTCTAGTAGAAGAGGAGGTAAAAAGAAAGAAAAAGAGGGAAAAGGGAAAAGCAAAGGTTGTGGAGAGTTCTGAGGTTGCAGAAGAAGAAGAAGAGGAGATGGAACTGGTCCATCAGGAAAGAGGAACAACTGAAGAGGTTCCCACACCCAAACCAAAAAGTTCCAAGACTTCTTCCAAGAAGTCTTCCTCAGTACCTGTACCTGCTGAATCTTCTTTAGCCAAAAGAACTAGGTCTGCTGTGAAGGGTAAACAAAAGAAAATTGTTGAAGAAGATGTAGAGTGGAGTGGTGGTAAAGAAAAGGAGGAATCTGAGAAAGATCAAGATAGGTTTGCCATCTTTGGCAGAAGGAAAATTTTGAAAGGAAGGTTGTTGAAAGACCTGGATGAGCCAGGTATGAGAAGATTGATGGATGCTCTTAGTGCACAAGGGTGGAAGGACATGGTCCTTGAGATGGATGGAAGGCTGGCTAGAAATGAGTTGATAGAGTTTATGGCCAATGCCACTGTGAAAAATGGAGTAGTCTTCAGCTTGGTGAAGGGTGTAAAAGTGGAGTTTGATGCAATCAAACTGGGTGAGATTCTGGACATACCAAGTGAAGGGTATGATGACTATACAAGGCAGAGGTGGCCATGTCTGGATTCTCTCCCCACTGCTCTTCAAATTACTAGAAATTTCTGTGATGCTGCAAATGCTGAAGATGTACCTGAAGCCAGATTTGTTCAGAAGAGTGAGATGAGACCTGAGCACAAGGTCTTATTTGAATTTGTGAACAAGTGCCTGCTGCCCAGACAGGAGAGGAGGCATACTGCCAACTATATGGACCTGGTGCTTATGGAATGCCTTGTGAGAGGAAGCAGATAAATTGGCCTGCTTTCATTGTCAAACTACTAGACAGGGTCATTAATGGCTCCAAGGCACATGCAACTCCATATGGGTTCATACTGACTACTGTGCTGGACAGGCTAAGGGTGCCCTTGAAGAAATGGGAGATGGCATCAAGCAAGGAGCATTTTGGTGTTAGGACCTTATTGGCTTGTGACTATCCTGTCAATGCCACCCCAGTTGAACCTGGTTCATCTCTGAAAACACCAGTGAATAGCAAGGTTAGGTCTTTGGTTCAAGAGTGTGGGACTAAGGATGCTGAAATTGCTAGGCTTCAGGCTCGTGTTGCTGATTTGAAAACTGAAAGAGATGGCCTTCGAGCTGAGCTAGCAAAAGAAAAGGAGAAAAGTGAAGGAATGCTTAAGAATATGCTCAACCTTCTCCAAACCCAGCCCTCTAGTTCCTCCAAGCCTTAGGTCCTCCAGTTCTTGTTTTTGAACCTATCTAGAACCCCCAGTGACCCAGATTCGGGACTTTTTCTATTTTTGTTGCTCATGTTTGGAAGTTTTTCTTTCTCTTTGTGGTCTGTTTGTGGAAACATATCCTAATCAATGACAATTTGCTTTTTCTCTTGTTCTATGAAGATTCTGATCTTAATAGTTAATTTTGTTTGTTGGTTGTCGATTAATTGAACCATGTTTTCACTTGCAGTTGCCCAAGTGGCCATGAGTAATTATTAAAATCTGGGATTCACATTGTATGCAACTTTTTGATGATGCCAAAAGGGGGAAGAGATATTGTGCTTTAATCTTTATTCTGAATAATGTGATATTTATAACCTGATTAAACCTGGTCCTTGATGATAAGTTAAAATTTCTTAGTTAAAGTGTTAATGATTAACTGAGTTCCACAGGTTCTCTGATCAGTAAAAGCACAGAGTTTGTCATCATCAAAAAGGGGGAATTTGTTGGCCCAAGTTCAGGTGAAGTTTTGAAGAATGACAAATGAACTCAGTCATGGACCAGGTCCATTATGTGAGACACAGTGTTTATCAACCTATACATGTGAGATACACGTGAAGGAGATAAGTCTCAAGGATAAAGCAGCAATATCTCCTGAACTGATCGAAAAGGTTGCATATTGGATGAGGAAAGAAAGTATCCTCATGGGAAGAGGACACAATCCGGATAAAGGATAGGGTTGGAGTTTGTATTGTTCAAGAACTCAACTTCGATGGAAGATCAACAATTGAGTCTCAATCAAACTCTTATTACTAACTCATTAAATAACAGTAATTGTTCTCTTTTACAGGTGTTGCACAAACGCAGAAGTGAAACTAAATTGAGAGCAAAAGAGCTAGGCAAATTTGCAAGCAATTTATGTGAGATTCAAGTGTGCATTCCTGAAGCTACTTGGACAAGATAGAAGAACCAATTCCATTGTGTTTATTCTTATTCTAGTTCAATTGTAGTAGGTGGTTTAAAGTTGTACCTTTCCAGATTTTGTAGAAGCAATTGTAATAGGTACGTTGAGTATTCAAGTTATAGGCTAACTTGAAGGTGTCGCAACAGTTGAAGCTGTGTGCCACACTGGGATTAGAGTTTAATCCTTAGGTTTACAAGAGTTTTGTAAATGCTGTTTTGGCTCAGTGATTTTAGTGGAAGTTTGGGAAAATCCTACTGAGTAGTAGGTCGTGGTTTTTTTTACCTTTTGAGCCAGGTTTTTTCCACGTAAAAATCTCTGTGTTCTTTATTTTATGCACTCTTAATTCCGCAAACAGTAATAGTAAGTACACCTAGAAGAACCAGGTTCTTCTAAAGCGAAAATTGGGTACCACACAAATTGCCCCCCCCTCTTGTGTGGTATTGACGTTTAGAACATCATTTCGGGCCAACAACAACAACAACAACAACAACAACAACTCAGTATAATCTCACTTAGTGGGAAAAAGCTTTGGAAAAGAGCCATGGCATAACTGATAAAGTTGTTGCCGTATGACCTTGTGGTCACAGGTTTGAACCATAAAAATAGGAGGTTAAAAGAAGGATATAGAGAAGGGAAAGGGCTAAAAGTTTTTTAAGAAAGAATGAGTGAAGTTTTGGTTCAAGCAATTCCTTATTTATAGAGAAATGACGGCGAAACTAACGGCGCATTCGATGTTTTTGGGGAAACGGACTGGCGGTGCATTCAATGCTTCTGGGGGAATGAACCGACGGGACGTTTTGATCACTTCGAACGCCTACGTCACGAGCATGATGTCATCACAAGAGGCTCGAGAAAATCGAGGTCAAAGTCGTTTCATATCATTCCATTCTAAGAAACACGGGGACTATCTGTATATGGTGAAAATCGAGAAGTATGATTTTGAAGGCGTAAATCGGGCTACAGGCCCGAGTCCGAGAGACTCAAAGTGGTATCGTATCCGGTTAAGGAACACCTACCTCGGGGAAGTTGATCGAGTGTCTGGCACGGACTGCATCGAGGGCAGCATTGTCTCGAAGTCAATCAAGAAAGAGCGAAAATTTCTCAAGGACAGGTGGACCTGGGCATTAATTATAGGATAGGGGTTGTACGAAATGGTACAGATCCGTACTAGGCCATTATACACCTATACCAATAGAATTCTTTACTTTTATGAGCAAGGTACTATATTGGGGTTTTCTCCTCCTATATAAAGGGGACCCTAATCATTTTGTAGGGGCATCAGATCATTCATTGCAATAGGACATTCTTATTCTTCTTGTTTAACGTGCTCTCTGACTATTCTTCAGCTTTATTGCCTTTAATTTACTGTTACTTTATTACTCTTAGCAGACCTCGAGGTCCCTGGATAAGTCAAGCTCGAGGCCCCCTATTGCCTCAACAATACTGATTCGGTTCTTTATTTCTTCTTACATAAGCTCAATATTACTTGTATAATCACTAGTATTAGAATATATTACGTATCTTTAAAACCACAAAATATCTTTAATTGTTAAACTCATTTTTTGAGGTAAACAATTTTAATCTCATTCAAGAAGAGCTTCATTTGGGGATCTTGTTTCCCTGAATCAAGCTATAAATAGGGGGATTAGCGTCCATTGTAAGGACAAGAAACTAGGTACACAAAAAGCTATAATCTATTGTCTTACTACGCTCAATTTGAACACTTGAACATTGTATTCACTCTTGTCCTCGAAAAGACTAAGTTCTTAGTCATGCTTATTATCTCCTTTAATTTCTTTTGATAAACCTATCTTTGTTTTCATTTACTTATCATTTTTGGGTCAAATCGATTCACTTGTCTATAAACCACGTTATAAATTCAGTTGTACCGTTTTACGGGTAAACAATGTTTAACATATAATCTTCTCTGTTTGATTTAATTTCCATCATTCAATCTTTGTTGATGGTTACTGCGGCCATGTAAATTAACACACTGAAGACTGCAGTAAAGACGAGAAAAGAATTCTATAAATCTACATATATATTGTTAGTTATCAGACACAGTGAAGTCTTTGCGCCATCTAATTGTGTAAGGACCCCGTATTTTTGTCATGACCAGATTATTGCATAAGTATTTCTGCTACTTTTAATACACGTGAAATATATGTGACGCATGCAATCAGGCTAGAATATTTTGGTACAGTTGGCCGTCGGTGCTTTGGTGAGGCAAAATGAAAATAGGTTGCTTCCTGATGCATGGTACATCCTTGTCCTATACTCCATGATAAGAACTTTCTCGGAAAGTTCACACACAATCACTTGTAAGTTATTATAAGTATATCAAAGGATCTCTCTGCTGTTATAAATAAGCCAATCTCCCTATCTAGACTTAATTACCCACAACACATCAAGTAAGAATATTATAAGAAAGAAAACATCATCTATAACAATAGAAAACATAACATATCCAAGATGATAGTGGAGATTGAGGAAGTCATGAGCAGCTACCAAGCACTGCCTCTGCTTTCACTCAACCATGTGTCTTTGTTGGTGAGAGATGTCTGGAATTCTGTGCGCTTCTATGAAGATGTCTTGGGCTTTTGCCTAGTTAAACGCCCTTCTTCTTTCAATTTCCATGGTGCCTGGTTAGCCTCTATATACCCTCTTTCTATTTTCACCTAAGGTTCACTCCTTATATTTCATGCATGTATGTCTAGTGTTTTATGTACATTATTATTCTAGGCCAATGAAAAAATTAATCTTGCTATGCGCCCATTTCATACCATTATTCTTTTATCATGGTAGAGTAAAGCACGTCCATGTTACAACAATAATAATTACCTCAGCTATTTTGTTTAACGTTTAAAAGGTTGTACAACTATGGAGTTGGGATTCACTTGCTTGAGAACGTAGCTATGGAGGATTACGATGCCATCAATGAACCTCGACCCATTAATCCAAAGGATAACCACATTTCCTTCCAGGTAAATTAACTTTTAATTTCATTAATTCTTGAATGATGCAAACAGTGCAAGAGCTAGTTTGGGGAGAGGCGGTTCGATTGAATCGCCTTTGCTGGAAAGTTATACCGTGCAAATAGGGCTAATTAAACCTAGTTTCTTGGTTATATATAAGTTGTTGAATGAGAAAAATTGTAGTAAAATAATGAAAATTGCTTTAGGTCGCATGTTCAAATCTCAAACGTAACGTAACATTTCAAATCAGTTCTTGTTTCATTAGTATTAATTCTTAACGCACTATATATGTAACCAAACAGTGCACTGATGTTGAGGTGGTGAAGAGAAGGTTGGAGGAAATGAGAATGAGATATGTGACTGCAGTGGTAGAGGATAACGGCATAAAAGTAGATCAGGTGTTTTTCCATGACCCAGATGGCTACATGATTGAAATATGTAACTGTGAGAATATTCCACTTTTGCCCATCTCTTCCACTTGCCCACTCAAGCTCCACAATATTGGCACCAGCCATAACAAGTTCACAGCCACCAGTTGTGGATGTGAGACTGCAGAGATGATGGAAAGCTTAAGCAAGGACATGCTCAACTTTTCTTTCTAATTAAATATTGTATATTTTCAGTTAATCTCTAATGTGGTTTGTTTGTTACTACTTTAATTAAGTGGCTTTTCCACAAGCCGTGTTTAAGTTTGTCTGGCTATATACAAGTTAAAACTGGAATGGAAGTACTTCTAATTTCAAATTTTATTTGTATATGTACAAATTATATATATAATATTAATGATGATAGCAATCTAAAGAAAGGATAACAATTTGGCTTAACTTAGATATTTTTTTTTCTTTTTCAGCTTTGTTTTTTTCCTTTCCTTTTGCAGTATTTAGATATCTTGTGTTTTGATAATTTTTGTCTTTCAATTTTCTCTGTAATATGCTACTCATGATTTGCATGGAAAAAATAATTAATAGCCTCGCGAGTCCGCATTAAGACATCAACAAAAATATATCAAGATCTATTCAGCTAGGTGCATATTTATATTAGGTGTTTTCCTATATTTTTCTTTTTGGATACAAAAATCATACTCTTCAACACTCGCGCAAGGAAACTTCTTCTCAGGTGCCAACATAACAAATTTTTCATGACGGTATAGAAAGTACAACCTTCTAAATTATGCCTAAATAATAAAGTGGCGTATATTGATAAATACGCAAATTTGGAGAAGAAAATGAGAAATCGAAATCCTAATTTCAGAGAAAGAGACGATTTCATATTATTGAAGAATAAGGGAAAGAATAATATGTCTTTCTAGTTGTACACGTGCACAACTTTTTTTATTTATTTACAAAATACACTAATATTACAAAATAGACTATGTAAGGAAAATAATGTGGGATCCGGATCAAGATTGGGCCTGTATTTTTTTTTTTCTACTATCTAATAAAGCGGCATAAGCACACAGCAGGTCAACATGCCTGCCTGTATGCTTGAGGGTATAATCGTCTTTTCAGTTTCATTTTGTGTCTTTCTTTTACTTTAACAACAACATGTCAAGGCCACCGCTGGATTGATCGCTATCATCAACTTTACCAAATTGCTCTGTCTACTGCTTCACATGCCTGATAGTCTGAGAGTAGGCCACGTCTTATTTGCTTTTGGGTAAACGCTGGGCAAACACAAAATTTCACGATTCCTCATGTAGAATCTTTCATTATAAAAACAGATCTTCATACATAAATCACAAACTTAAATGGTCCGGATGGAAAGAGTAGGTAAACACACAAATATATATTTACTTTTATGCTAATCCATCTTTCATCAACTTGTCTCATCTCCTGTACTCTAGTTATCTTATATGAAGTCTGCTGTTGGTATTGGATAGAAAGATTGCCAAGCATGTGTTCTAATGCTAATAGAATGATAATCTTTTACATTATTAAAGCGATTTTTGTCTAACATATAGCTTTCCTCAAGATGAAGATGTAATTTTGGAGATTCTTTCATTTCCTCCTTTCGGCATAAATGTGAATTTCTTCAGCAAAAAACCAAGAATTTTGGATTATGTTGCACAATGCACTAACCTCTTGAATTCAAGAAACCTAAGTCATTAAACTATACTCCAAAATGAATTCTATAAGGGAGAAAATGGAGCAAATTAGGGTAAACATTACATGATTAAGTCATAATTGGCTCATTTACAGGGATGATCAAATAATACTTACTGTGCTGCTATTATCCATTGGGTTCTTGAAGTTAGAATAATCTCATCGATTAAGCAAATTAGGTAAACATTACAAGATTAAGCTATAATTGGTTTTACATTTGCAGGGATGATCAGACCATACTTATTACGCTACTACCATACTTTGGGTACTTGAAGTTGGAACAACCTCGTCACTTGCCTATTTTCAGGACTGACGGGATCATTATGACAGCTTAACTCCATTTGCGATCATGTCAAATTTCTCATGTATTTGCTCCATAGAGCTTACACACCCATGGCTTCTACTAACCCACACCGATAAAATTCCGCATTAGAAATCAAAGCTTTACAATTCGAGAAAGATGAAAAAGACATGATATTCAAATTTAAGGCTTCACTATCAATAAATATTCTTCAATTTGATATGCACAGAAAGCTCAATTTTTAAATATAACATCGTAAAAAGCAAAGCTATTCAACAGAGCATATCTTTTAACCTCATTTAAATTTTTAGAGCATTTGGTATTACTATTAATATTTCAACATACAAATGCCCTAACCACGAAGTCAAAATCCGCAATTTCGTCTTTCTCCTATATTGGTAGGTTCTATGTTTTCATCCGGTCCCAATGATCTCCTTGATTTACCATTCTCCCATAGTTACAAAGAGATCATATTTATATCGCTAGGGATTGATCATATTTTCTCTTTGTATTAAACATATAAAATAGGTCCATCTAAAAAAGTAAAATAAAACACAGCAAGGCGCCTTCAAGAACGTTCTAAAATGGATTATCTAACAAGTTGCCTGGACAACAAATAAGGGATAATCACATAGACATGCCTGCTTGGATTTAAAGGGTTGTTTGGTCATTTTAGTTGAAATAGAACATAATGATTGGTCAAAAAAAAATATTATGTAGCTCATATATAAATTTTCGAATATCTTGACTAAGTTACCCTTTTCATCATCAATCATTATCCACTTTCCCATACAACAGCATTAATTTGTACTCTTCACGTGGACCCCACGCCCAGCCTACCCAAACTGTTTCACCTCCATTTGCCAAAATTCATAACATGTGTTCTTCTCTCTATGTACTGTTGCACACACTTATTAATTTATTAAATTCAAATGTTTTATTATCAAAATTTATTTAAGGTCAATTTGATTACTTTTATAACAAATGAGAGATTACTTAATTTAAAATTAATATAGTGTCACCAATACACAATGATTGAGTGCATTATTTGTATTAGGATAAAACTTTATGAAAACAAGTCCACAAAATTGTAAAGCAAAATTTAGAGAAAATTCACATACAAAAATTAAGAGAGAGGATTTAGATTGAACCCAAAAAAAACACTAATTTTGTTACACAATTTGAAAGTTTCTATGTGATTAGTTTTTCAAATGGTTTTTATTTTAATTACTGCATTTTTTCTTGAATTTTTTATTAATTATTTTTACTCAACACTTTTCATTTGAAACTTGATCATGCAAAGAATTGTGAATTTATATGTTTACATCAGTTTTTATCTCTGTTTTAGTTTTTTAATATCTTTCAAAGAAAGATCTTAAGATTATTAGAAGATTTTTCTTAGCATCGACCATAGATAAATTGTATCATACTTGAAATATTTACAATATTCTTGAAATACCTCATCTAAATAAAAAATAATATATTAAAATACGTGGGAAAAAATGAATATAAACCAATATAATAATAAAACGTGCTAATTGAACTAGGAGGAAACACAAAGTTGAAAGATCAAGATATCGGCCTATCCCAAAGTTGAAAATGAATTATCACTCCTATCGGGAGCTTTCACCAATTCAGCATTGTTTTTGCAGTTAGTACATAGTGTATCTAATAAGGTGAGGTCCAAAAATCATAAAATTAAATTTTCACTCAGAGAAAGATTTTCTTAGCTCAATATTGGAGTTTAGATTGAGCTGAATCATAAAGAGAAGATTGAAAAGGGAAACGAAATTTCACAGCTACTAAATTACGGAAAAGCATAAATACAGTACCCGAACAAACAAATGGCATTGATTTTGTTAAACGACGTAATAAATAGAGTAACAAAATACTTTTGTAAATTATATTACTAATAATTTTAAGTGATTTTGGCATATCTCTGATCTTTAGCAGAGAACCAAAAACATACATACATATACGGATTGTTCACATAATTAATTGTGATTTAGAAAAAAAGAAAAAAGAATACTCGACTGTTATAAGCAGCTCCTAAAGGCATAGGTCTATTACCATGTACAAAACCAACATGAGAAATTTACAAACAAAAGTGAGTGACATTTAAGATTAAGAACAACACTAAATAACTGTTGGGCCCGGGCATACCGTCACTAGTACCAATATACGCAGTATGGTGACAGCAAACGCAGTCCTCTTTTTTCATCTCTCCCCATAACTCCATTCTTATCGAGACAGGAAAAACCAACAAACTATTTCTGTATCTCTTATACCTATCCTCTACAGACCGCTGCATCTATCTCTTCAGATAAATTAAATGGGGACTGGTTCATCCAAGAACCCGGATACCAGCTCCCATGGCAGCAAGGATGACCTAGGCGGAGGACAACTCTACGTCTCTCTCAAAATGGAAAATTTCAAGCTCAAAGGCGAACTCGTCCCTCACATCTACGGCTCTGTCCCTCTCATCGGCTCTTGGGATTCTTCCAAAGCTGTAATTCATCTCCTACCTCATTTCTATGTTTCTATCTTCTTTCTTATAGTCGCTAATTATGCAATTCAAAATTTAATCATCAGCTTCCTATGGAACGGGAATCAACTTCTATGTGGGAATTGAGTTTCGTGGTTCCTCCTAATCACGGTTCGCTCCTCTTCGCATTTTATTGTTTCGCATTTCCTCTAAGTTGTTGAATTCGTGGAATAAAATCAATTTATATTTTTGCGGTTTGAGAATTATGTAGAGACATTAGACTTCAATTTCCTCTTGAAGCCAAAATACAATAACGCCCCCTGTACAGTGGAGGAAGGTCCCACTCGTCATCTAACTGGTGGAACATTGCGAGGAGATGTGCGTTCAGCAATTTTTAGGTTGGATGACGAGGAGGTTATTGAATATAGAGTGTTCATTAAAGCAGATAGAGTTTCACCATTTGATCTTGCAGCAAGCTGGAGAGCCTTTCAGGAATACCGTAAGCCTTCAACTGTTCGAGGTATACCAGATGTTAGTATGAACTCTACAGCCGATACGGGTCCCGAGGTAGGTTGAGGTGCATTAGCCATGCTTCTTTTTTAACCTTTTAAGCTAGAAGCCTTTGGATAGTCTCTCCATGCATGAGTATTTAAATAGTCTCGTTGGAATTTAAGTGTTTTTTTGCTTTATCATACGATGCTTTGATTTGAAGTTGGTAAACTGCAGTATTGCAAAAACTAAAGGTAGTTGATGACTAACCAAGTCAATTATGCTACTTATCACAACAAAAAAAGCAACTCGACTACGCTATATGCACATATTTGAAGGCATGTAAATAGAATGATTTGAGCTATGACTAGTCAAATATAGTGTTTGGTCTTGGGATTAAAACTGTTATAACCATCAGTGCTCATAAGTGCTATCATTTTCTGTTCTTGACTGTCATGGAGTTACCTTTCTTGCTTCAAAAATGGTAAATCATGAATACTGCTTAGGAGGCTTGTTATCTGTTAATCGTTAACAGGGTGATATGAGTTCCACGTAACTTCATGACGTTCCATCACATTTTAAACATTCTTTCTGGGCAGAATGGCTCATCTGCGAGTCTAGAGCTCGATCTAGAACACTATGTTGTCCCTGCTCCAGCAACCTCTGCTTTGGTTTATGCGGCTAACTTGACAGCAACTCCTAGGTCGCTAAATCGCACCAAGGTATTTTCAGGGACTGATGGATCTACCAGCATGTCCGGTTCCTCAAAAGATGGTCATGCTCCAAATGATCGACCTGTTGCAGTAAAGGTTTTCATGTTGCCTTTGTTTCTTATTTGTGATTTCATTTGATTGTAAGACATGAGATTCTGTTCTTTGCACTCCATGCTTATTACACGGAATATACTCCATAACATAGTTACATATTGATATGAAGAGGTTTACTAATAGTCCTGAATTCTCTTTCTGGCTGAAGTACTTCCGTTCTATAATTAGCAGTCATTACTATAACAGTGAGTTTGGTCTAGGATTTAGTTTGTATGGGATAGTGATCATCATTGTCTCCCAAAAGATATTCAAAGGCTAGAAGATATTCAATGGCAGTCTAGCTAATCATCTTATCCCACCAAAATTCTTGTATGAAGAAAAGTTAAACCATCTATGCGTGTACAATTTCATGACCAATTATATATGCACATTTTAGTTTTTTGCCATTGTTTTTGGCTGCCTGACATCCATCTGCGTGCGCAATGTCTAGGCAACTTAGTTTGCTTACCTTTTGGTCTTCTTTTTCCATCTATGCTATCATTTGACTTCAACATTATAGCTTGTTGTTTGAGAAGTCATGTTAGTTTTGAATTCTGCTGTCTTGGTATCATTCAGGAGATGGAAGTAATAATCCCAGATCCAACTAGAGTTCCTTCAAGTTCTGGCATGGTTGAATCCAAGTCTATGGGAAATTCTTCATCTTTGCAAAAGCAAGATAGCCACAGGGGACTCCTTGTAGATAGGGGTGTGGGGTCTCCTAGACCAGTTAAATCACCCAGTACAAGCACCTTCACTCTTGATATGAAGCCTGACTCAGATACCAAGGTCTGTAGCTATCTAATAAAGAACAGCAATGAATAGTGTCATAAAATGTCATTCTAGATATGTTACTTTTACACATCTGATCTATTATTCACTGTTAATTCTTAGAATATGATGCCGGCAGCTGCAGGAGCTGTTGCAGCTGCAGCTATAGCCGATCAAATGCTTGGACCAAAGGAAGACAGACATCTTGCAATCGTCCTGGTATCCATTTTGTCAGCTTTGGTTCCCAATGCTTGTGCATTTATTTTACATTTTCTTTGTGGAATTATACCGTATATAATAGCTGTCCTGTGCAACTCTAGTAGAGGAGTAAGCGGTATCTTAAGACTTGCATTCATGCAGGTAGGCTTGCCGGCTCGTGGAAAAACTTTTACTGCTGCTAAACTTACTAGGTATCTTCGATGGTTAGGTCATGACACCAAGCACTTCAATGTTGGGAAGGTAAGTCATGATTTAAGATATTCTGCAATCTCTCGCGAATTTGTAAAAAAAGTAACAATCTCTTCCTTTTGTGGACAGTATCGGAGACTGAAGCACGGAACTAATCAGGTAGTTTTATTATCTTGAATTGAACTTTTTCTCCTAATTTATGGTGTTAAAAGTTGCACTCCGTCATCTGGTAGCTTTTTTGTCCACGATTTGACCGTATAAAATGATTTCTAAAAAGTTGTGAATTTAACTTGAAAAAGTGGCAAAGTACAATGATCATCCATATTGATAATTAGAATCCACATTGTTTAACCAGGAGTACAAAGCAGCTTCAACTCCTTGTTTGTTAAAAAAAGTAGCCCTTTCACATCTCTTTGAACTCTTCCACATAAAATGCGATCAAGCTGCATGTACAATATAGGACTCATTTGTTTGCACTTAATGAAGGTCTGAATGTGAAGCCCCAGGGTTGGCTCAATTGGTGAAGAACTTGTGTCTTAGGTCACAGATTCGAGCCCTACGCCAAACGAATTAACTCCGGTATTCAAGTGGAGAAGGGTAGAGGGGAGGGCCCATCATACTCGAGTTTCGAAGGCTGTGGTTGCCAAAAGGGTTGCCTCCAGATGGATTTCTCAGTCAGAAAAGAAAAAAGAAAAAAAATGGAAGTCTCAATTTTAGTTATTCAGATCTCAATCATTAAGTATGTTTGTGAGAACATAGAGTGACCTTATTTGGGATAGGAAATTTATCGTATTGTAGGAAGTGATTAATAGATTGCAAGTGATTACCAATCTTAACTTCCATCATATTTGCTCGGATCATTTGTTGACTTAGAATGCTTCACAAGGCCACTAAGAGTCGGATGGTTCAATCAAGCCGAATTCTAAGAGTTCTTGGCATTCCTTCTTTGCGAGTTGAAATGTTCGGGGTTTATTTCAGAGTGACTCGCTTTTGTTTGGTAGATTTTTCATTTTTTTCTTAAAAAGCAATTTGATTATGAATTCTTCATTTTTCCATAATGGATGGTTGCATTTGCTAAGAAAATTCACATGTGATTCCACACTCGGTTGTTGTTGCTCTATCTCCTCAGCAATTTGGTGGTTTGTTCATCTTCAACGATTGGGCATAATCGAGGAATTTTAAGATAATGCTTGAATTGTGATGTACTTTCAAGGTTTTGCACCTCTCAAGGACTAGGGCTGTTCAAATCCGAACCATAACCGTTAACCGAACCGCAAAAACGGCTTATTGGCTTATTGGTATGGGGTTATCGGGGTAATGGTTGGTGAACAGATTGAAATTTTATAATTAATGGCTTAACGTTTTGGGGGTGGATTACTCAATTTCCTTATCGGATAAAGCGTTAAGCCGTTAAGAATTTTTATATTTACACTTTTACCCCCTATGTATGTAAAGTAATATTTGAAACCCTAAATTCCTAATTTATCAAATCTCAATTCAGCCCGCATCAGTCAGTTTCTCGCAACAGTCGGTCTCTGTTAGTTTATATGAGTCCACCAAACTATAGAGTACCTGGTCCTCTATGATTTTCCACTAAGAATACTAGGAAACAGTAAGTAAAAGAGACACGAGATTTTTACGTGGAAAAATCCCACTCAAGGGGACAAAAACCACGACCTACACGCTTTCAACTTCACTAACTTGTAATTACACTATTACAAGCCACTTTGTAATGACTCTATTACAAAGACTTTAACTCAACTAACTCGTAGTACACTTACGACAAGCCACTTTGTCACTCACTAGTTACAAAGACTTTAACTTATGACTAACTCTAGTCACAACACAAACCTTCTAAGGTTTGCGATTTTTGGGTTTCCTAAAACATAGCTTCTAAGAAAGCAAGATAGGAGTTACAATGAAGAGCAAATAATAAGATTACAACTCAACTACGGATGTACATAGACTCATTGTGAAACTGATCCTTTAGTGGAGTTGTCTTTTTGTTCTTGACACACTTGTGACTTTAATGCTGGATTGACTCTTTAATGCCTGAGAGAATATCACTAAATGCTCAAGTGAATATCTTGTGCCTTGCACCATGTTATTATGCTACCAAAGACATCACAAGGATGATGTCAATTCTTAGTACAAGCCTCTTCAATGGGAAGTGACTGCTGCACTGTCGCGTGAACAGTAGCAGGCAGTCACTCTCTGCAATTGCGTTCCAGCTGTTGACTTGTACTTCTGTCAGAGAACACCAAGGGATCAGGTCCCTGTCGGATCACTCTCTGCAATTGCATTCCAGCCGTTGACTTGTACTTTTGTCAGAGAACACCAACGGATCAGGTCCCTGTCGTATTCCTCTTTGTAGTAGTTTATTAGCTGGAGTTCAGACTGAACTTCGTTCATTTGAAATGTGTACCAAGTGAGTCAGGTTCCCTATTTGGTACTTAACAGTAAGTTTGTTAGATCATCAAAACACAAGAAACATAAGGTGAAGACATTAAAAACACATCAATTTCCCCCTTTTGATGATGACAAACTTAGGCATTGATAGTATCTATTTAGAGCAGAAATAACCAGATGAGGTACCAGGAACTACCCAAGGTTCTTCCTTAATCAGATCCCCTGTTTCAATCAATTGGTCACCAAGTTCACCCTGACCTTTTGCTTTTGATTCCCCCTTAATTAGATCCCCCGTTTCAATCACACTACACAATCTTCCCCCTTTTGGCATCATTAAAAATACACAAACAGGCAAACAACATAAAGAAGTCCAGTACAGCCAACTCATGCCACATATGTGCACACAATATGATAGAAAAGAGAAGCCAAAGGAAAACAATATTGTACAAGCAAAAAGAGGAGTTGTTTCATTGATATGAATAATGGACCGAGCAAAACAGGAGCAGTAATAGTGAAATCCAGCCTGCCATCAGCAAAAGGATAAACAAAAATAGAAACAGTAGCCACAAAACATCATAACAGAAGATAACTGGTCACTAGGAGGAATCTAAGGGGCACTAGAAGAGGAAGACTGGGAGAGGGAAGCAACAAGTGTCTTGAGAACCAGGTCCAATCGGGCATTTGCAGACAGCTGCTCTTCAAGCAGTTTTTCGCGAAGCTTATCATTTTCCTTTGTCAAGCGGTCAACTTCTTCATTTGTGGAATTAATGAAACCGGGTCCTTTAACAGCTTGACTGAGCTGAGTTTCTAGTATGGCGTTCTGAGCCCTCAATCTTCTGATCTCTTCAGAAGCAGCATTTTGAACATTGATCAGCTGAGAAATAGTCGAAATGTTTCCACCAACCTTTTCTACGCACTCACATTCTTCCAGAGTAGTTTTAGAGAAGGTTTGCTTACGTGTGCCCACTCTGGGATTACCCAAGGGAACCTTGTAAAACTTAAACACTTTGAGTGAGGAGGAATCCATATGGGAGCCCATGATTCCCACCTTTAAAGTTTGCCACCTTTTGCATATGATCTATCATGATTGCTGGCAGGTTGATCGGGACAAACTCATCCAGAGCTTCCATTAGAACCAGATCAGACTTTGTAGCAATAGACTGCCTCTCAGAGCAAGGTAAAAACACCTTATTAACCAGCTCAAAGAGAAGCTGATACTCGGGAAGCAGCACTTTCTTATGTACCTGTTCCCCTGCTGAATAGCTTGCTCTTTCATGATAGCTCTCCTAAATTAGCACCACAGATACCTTTGACTGAGGACATTCCTTCACATGGAATTTGGAGAACCTTCCCCAATGCTGAAGCATCAAGTACAATGTCTACTCCATTTACTAGCACACAGATGTGATCCCCCTCAACAGTGAAGAGAGATGCGTAGAAATTTTGTACCGCATCTTCGTACATTATAGGCATGTTCTCCTGAAACAAGTGCTCCCATTGCTGAAATTCCAGTATCTCCAAAATTTGTCTCATACCTGCCATCTCTGAGATTGCCGGATCAAACATACGACCCCACAAGACTTTCTGAGTTCTCAATCTCTCCTGCCAAAGACCACTGTCAATAGGTATGGTCTTCAGAGAACCAGGTTCCCCTATAGTTTCCCGTTTTCGTTTTCTAGAGTCTTCAACCGATTTCCCTTTCCAACTTACAACCCCACAGTATCTCCTTCAGACATAGCTTGCTCAGCTACACTCTTCTTAGACTTGCTACTACCCTTCACGGATGTTTCACTTTGTTTTTCAATAGCGTCATCGGAAGCTCCATCCACAGACTTCTGGATTTTTAGAGATCGTTTTACTAGGGAACCAGGTTCCTCTAGAGCATCTTTGTCAACCTCAGCCACTGGAATACTTTTGTTAGTCACAAGCTCCCCTTGTTTCATCGACCTCTTCCTTTTTGTTTTGACACTCCTCTTACCTTTCTGCAAGGTAGACTCGAAAGCCTCTTTCTGCTGCAACCTGGAAGTGGGTAACTTGGAAGAGAATTCTAAGGGTTTAGGATAAACAAGAGGTTCCTGAGTTGATTTATCGGAAAGAGAATCAGGTCCTCCAACAGGTTTTTCTGTGACTGTTTCATTCTTTCATCGCCTAAGAATGGAGTTTCTTCCCCATGATACTCAGACAAAGGATAGGCTCCTTCGTTCAACAAACTCTCAGCAGCAATAGCCATGATATTGTGCGCTGCTTCCTTTTCTGGTGACTCTGTGAGAGCCACTGAGTCCAAAATGGAGGAGTTCAGATACTGATCAGGATCATCCTCAGAGACCTCTGACATCTGAGAGGGAACACTTCCTGAGTGTTCTTTGGTGAGATCAGAGGAATGAGAATTCATGGGGTTTTCAACACATGGAAGGAAGACAAAGTTTGACAGAGAAGAAAGAACTATAGGAAGTGAGGAGGGACCAGGTGTGGGTGCAGTAGCATTGGGAAAAGTGGAAGAGTGAATTTCTGGTGATGATTGTAAGGATGATACGGGAGTGAGAGTGGTGTTAATGGTGGAAGAAGGAAGCGATCGTTCGATTGCCACTGTAGGAGGATTTGGTAAGGAAGTGGAGTGAAAAAGAAATGAAGAGAAGATCACAGGGATACACAAGAGATGAAGGTTCATGACTTGCTGTGAGAAAGAAAGAGAGTTTTATGGGAAGAAGAGCTAATGATGAGAAGAGAGAAACGGGTTCTGAAGGGTTTTGAAAACGACGGTAGGTTTGTGGGAAAATGTTATCGTGCAGAGGAGGTGAAGGGATTTGAAAGACAAGACATGATATGCAGACATTGAAAAGTTGGATGATGTGGCAGTTGAATTAATTTTGTTAACCTTTTTGAGAAAGCATGCAAGATAACACATTACTACTAACCTGTGGTACAGGAACCTGATGCCCGAACGGTTTTTTTTTTGAAAAAGATTTTAGCAGCTCTTCTTTCGCAGTTCATCATTGTACCTTTAGCTTCTATGATCGTCATGCGTTTACCTGCAACAGTATCGATGTGAGTTAGGCTTGGCCAGAAAACACTTTAGCTAGTTTTACCTATAAGAGATTTTCATAGCCAATTGATGAGGTATCCGGTTCTCAATTAAGCTTCAACATCCCCAGCTTTACCCTGTTTCTTTCAAAATGTTCCTCGCTCAATGCCTTAGGTGAAGATATCTGCAACTTGATGTTCTTGTGCAGCAAAGTCTCATACAGATAAGTCCCCCTTGCATTATTTTTGAGACAAATGTAGGCATCAATGAGTTTGATCCTCTTGATGGACCAGGTTCTTTTCCAATTTAAGAGCGTCTGCATCAACTGTTGAGGGACCACTGGGTTGTATTTCCTCGTATCCCATGAGATGATTCAATCGAATGAGTCATTCCAGATGTGCTCTTCTTGACCGCGAGATAACTTTGTTTACTTCAAAATGGTGCATTTCCTCATGGGAGCTGAGATTTTAATTGGTAGAGGAACTGAGTGCGTTTCCCTGCACTCCTTGTTCTGCTACTTGTGAAGTCTTTTGCACTACATCTCCAACTCTTTCTTCAGCTTTAGTTGATAATAATTGAAGTACCAGGTTCCTTTTGAGTAGTGAAGGAAAGAGTTTCATTGTCTTCACCTGTCTCCTTCATCTGACTCATCATATTACCCTTGCCATTTGAAACATCAGATATCTCCCAGGAACCAAAAGTGGTTCATTATCTTGATCATTACTGTTTCCTCCCTCGTTAGAAGAAGGAGTCTTGTTGAATAGCTCATGACCACTTTCTTCCATACATTGTGTCCGCTTGTTGTATAACTTGTAAGCTTTGCTTTGAGAAGAATACCCCAAAAATATTTCTTCATTACTATTGGCATCAATTTACCAAGCTGATCCTTTCCATTGTTGAGAACATAGCATTTGCACACAAATGTTCTTAGGTGAGTCAGCTTGGGTTTCCTGCCAGTTAGCAACTCATAGGGGGTTTTGTTCAGGAGAGATCTGATCATGCACCTGTTCATCAAGTAGCACTTAGTGTTTATTGCCTCTGCCCAGTAATTTTTGCTATTCCACTGACAGTGAGCATTGTCCGTGCCATGTTTTCCAGAGTTTTGTTCTTTCTTTCAACAACACCATTTTGCTGTGAAGTCCTTGCGTAGTCAAATTTTGTTCCAGGGTCAGATCTGATGTAAGCTACTTTCAATCCCATCTTCACTTGGATTTTCTTGACAAAGGTTACAAATACCTCGGAGTCTCATCTTTTGTCCTCAGAAACAGTGTCCAAGTGAATCTTGAGTAGTCATTCACAATCACAAAGATATACCTCTTTTCACTCCTGCTTAGTATTCTCATAGGACTACACAAATCGACATGATGGTTTCGGTGTGATGACATCCCTTTTTGGGCTTAAAGGATGATTTCATATGTTTTCCTCTAGCACATACATTACACACTCCGTGTTCTTTGAACTTTGAATTTGCCAGACCATGGACCAGGTCCTTCTTCATCAATTTATCCAGAAGTGAGGAACTTGTATGCCCCCAATCCTTTATGCCAAGTCTTCGAATCATTATCAACTGCATTCAAGCAGCTCATATCACCAGCTTAGACACGAACTTCTACCTTGTTTTCTTCCCGATACCTAGAATGTACCCCTTTTTTCCATTTCCAAAGGGTACATTCCCTCCTTGCAGGGCTTTCAGTGAGAGAAAATCCATGGTGTTTCCAGTCATGTGCTTTGAGCATCCACTGTCCATGATCCATTGCAGTCCGCTTCCTCTCACTGTTCCCTGCATATCTAAATTATGGGTTAGATTTAGGAACCCAAACTAGTTTGGGTCCTTGTAATGAGGAAAAGGGTGGATAAGAGCCTTTCTAGTCCATGCAGGCAATATGTGATTTTTGCGAGTGGTACCTGGTCCCTCTTTAGCAGTGTTTTGGAAAGCGTTAAGCGCAAAAAAGCGATGAGGCCTCGCTTCACCGTAGCGAGAAGCGTGAAGCGTGAAGCGAAACACGTTTTTTTTTCATGTGAAGCGCAATTTAACACAAATAAAAAAATAAAATAGGCATAGATAAATGGCTAAGAACTCATTAAAAATAACATATTAAGCACTAGCGGTTAATTTTGACGAACCGGAACAGTGAGCACTAGCAGAAAAACAGAGCAGAAAACAAAAAAACAGAAAACAGAGCAATAAAACCAGAAAAACAGAGCATAAACCAGAAAAACAGAGCATAAACCAGAAAACAGAGCATAGTTTTAGGGCACAAAAACAGAGCAATAAAAAGTGAAAAAAATAGAAAGAAGAAGAGAAAAATAGGGCAGAAGAACAGAGCATAAATTAGATGTCTAGAACAGAGCAATAGAAAGTGAAAAAAATAGAAAGAAAAAGAGAAAAAAGGAGTCGAACAGAAGAAGAAGAAGAAGAGAAAAGAAGAAACTTATAGAGAACTGGAGAAGAAGCAGTCGTTGGAGCAGCAGTCGTCGCTGGAGTTGGAGCAGCAGAAGAGTGTGTGTTTATTTGGCAACTGACGGTTTATTTGGCAAAATTTTTTAAAAAAACTCTAGCAGATGCCTTCACGTCGCTTAAGCACGCTTTTTTGCGTTTTTTCCATCGCGGCACTTCTCGCTTAAGCAGTTAAAGCGTGCGCTTTTTTATGTGAGTCGCTTTTATAGCAGAAAAACAATAGAACAACGCCTCGCGTCGCTTCAGCGCTTAAAGCGAGAAGCGAGCGCTTTTAATAACACTGCTCTTTAGTAGTCACTTTTTCAGTTAACAATTTGTTTTTCTGAACAGATTGAAACTTGGCTTGGCAATTTTCTTTGAAGTGCCCATTGTTCCCACAGTGGGTACAAAGCCAGTTATCAGGAACTGTGACATACTTGCTGTGAGGGTTGTAAGGAGTTTTCTCCTTTTGAAACCCGATTCCCTGCCTGTTTTCACTATTGTCGAAGTACATGGTAGTGACAACATCAGAGGACCAGGTCCACTTGAGAGATTTCTCAAGATCAATTTTTACTTTCTTCAATTCAGCTTGAAGCTGCCTATTTTTCTCGAGCTCACAACATAGACTAGTTTTAACATCATTTAATGCTTGATGTGTGACTCACTAGCTACTTCTTTTTCTTTCTCAATACTTGCAGGCCTAAGTTCTGATTGGAATCCCTCAATAGTTTCCTCTAGGTCAGTGATTATCACTAAAAAGTCATCTCTCTCTTGCTCAGTAGCTGCAATTTTCTTTTCTAGAGTGTGCTTTTCATTGCTAAATCCTTTTATGGTTTCCTTCAAATCAACAACCACTACCATCAAGTCATCTCTCTCATTTTCTACACTACTTATTTTTTCATTCAAAGCTTCCTTTTCTTTTTCAAGATTAGCTATGGTCTCATTTAGATCCACTACACAGACCACCAGATCATCTCTAGATTGTTCAGCATCTCCTAGCTCTATGGTCAAGATCTCCTTATCATTAATATCAATTAGAATATTTGCTTAATGACCGTAACTTCTTAGAAGAGTAGGATTTCAGATTTCTCTGAACATCCCTGAAATTTACCTCATCATTTTCATCCTCTTCATCATCATTAGACCGAGCCATCAGCGCAAACAGTGAGTCATATTTTGTTGCTTCAGTTTCTACTGCCATCATGGAGCTGTTTTCTGCATTTGGTTCCCTTTCTGATTCGCTGGAGGAGTCTCCCCAAGCAGCAAGAGCATGCTTCACAATATTGTTAGCTGCGCTTTTTCGACTGAATCGCTTGTCTGGCACCGAGTTTGTCAGGGTTTTGTTTGTATTGCTCCTGTTTCAGAAGTAGACAATCTTTGATGAAATGCCCTGGCTTTCCGCACTTGTGACAGAGATCATTGTTCCTTGCTTTGCTTGAACTGCCCCTCTTTGGTATACCACCATTTCTTCGAACCATTTTTTGAATCCTTTTAGTAAGATAGGCCATATCACTATCTTCTTCACTTGAGTCACTGCTTTCAGCCTTGAGCACCAGGTTCTTTTTCTTCTTTGGCTCTCTCCTTTCACTGTCTTTCTTTCTTTTCATCTCGTATGTCTTCAGATTACCATTCAACTCATCCATGGTTAGAGTTTGTAGATCTTTAGCTTCAGTGATGGCATTCACCTTACTCTCCCAAGAGCGAGGTAGACCACTGAGAATTTTCCTTACAAGCTTGTTTCTGGGAATAACATCTCCAAGTGAATGAAGCTCATTTATGATGGATGTGAATCTAATGTGCATATCTTGTATAGACTCATCGTCCTTCATTCTGAAGAGCTCATACTCAGTGGTGAGCATGTCAATCTTGGACTGTTTAACCTGAGTAGTTCCTTCGTGTGCGGTTTGCAATGCCTCCTATATTTCTTTGGCAGAATCACAAGCTGAGACTCTGTTGTACTCATCAGGTCCTATGCCACATACCAAGATTTTCTTGGCACGATAATTCTTTTCTACGGCTTTTCTGTCAATATCACTGTACTCTTTTCTGTCTTTCGGCACCATTGGTCCAGTTTCTCCAAGCTTCTTCATAGGAACATGTGGACCATCACAGATGATGTCCCATAGTTCTGAGTCTTCAGCCATTATAAAATCATGCATACGAGTCTTCCACCAGCCGTAGTACTGACCATTGAATCTAGGAGGTCTGTGGGTTGATTGTCCTTCCTCAAGATTGGGTGGAGCAGTCGTTGAGATCCTTTCTAGGTGTTAACCTTTTAGAAAGAACCTGCTCTGATACCAATTGTTAGTTGATATGAGTCCACCAAATTATAAAGTACCTGGTCCTCTTTGATTTTCCACTAAGAATACTAGGAAGCAGTAAGTAAAAGAGACACGGGATTTTTACGTGGAAAAATCCCACTCAAGGGGACAAAAACCACGACCTACACTTGTAGGCTTTCAACTTCACTAACTTGTAATCACACTATTACAAGCCACTTTGTAATGACTCTATTACAAAGACTTTAACTCAACTAACTCGTAGTACACTTACCACAAGCCACTTTGTCACTCACTAGTTACAAAGACTTTAACTTATGACTAACTCTAGTCACAACACAAACCTTCTAAGGTTTGCGATTTTTGGGTTTCCTAAAACATAGCTTCTAAGAAAGCAAGATAGGAGTTACAATGAAGAGCAAATAACAAGATTACAACTCAACTACGGATGTACATACTCATTGTGAAACTGATCCTTTAGTGGAGTTGTCTTCTTGTGCTTGACACACTTGTGACTTCAATGCTGGATTGACTCTTTAATGCCTGAGAGAATATCACTAAATGCTCAAGTGAATATCTTGTGCCTTGCACCATGTTATTATGCTACCAAAGACATTACAAGGATGATGGCAATTCTTAGTATAAGCCTCTTCAATGGGAAGTGATTGCTGCACTGTCGCGTGAACAGTAGCAGGCAGTCACTCTCTGTTGACTTGTACTTCTGTCAGAGAACACCAAGGGATCAGGTCCCTGTTGGATCACTCTCTGCAATTGCGTTCCAGCTGTTGACTTGTACTTCTGTCAGAGAACACCAAGGGATCAGGTCCCTGTCGTATTCCTCTTTGTAGTAGTTCATTAGCTGGAGTTCAGACTGAACTTCGTTCAATTGAAATGTGTACCAAGTGAGTCAGGTTCCTTATTTGGTTCTTAACAGTAAGTTTGTTAGATCATCAAAAGACAAGAAACATAAGGTGAAGACATTGAAAACCCATCAGTCTCTCAATTCAAATCTCAATGTAGAGTGCATATGCATAAGCCACAATCTTGAACTATATGATCAACAAAAGATGTTGATCATCATTGCCATCTAAGAGAAAAAAAAGCTTTATTTTACAAGAATTGTCTATTGAGATTGAGAAGCCTATATCTCTCTCTGTACATGAATTGTTATTAGCAGCATTGATAAAACCAACTGGATTATATAGATGCTCGACTAGAGAGAAGCGAACACCGAGCAGATGTAATGCTTTACTCCAAATTTTCCTTTATCTCTAATTCTCAACTTCTTTTTTTATTGTCTATTTGATTTAGTCGGTAAACCGTCCGATAATCGCTAATCCGACACCAATCTGCCCAATGTCTTATTGGATGGCTAGCGGATTAATACATTTATAAACTGATAACCGATAAGCTAAACCTTTAACGTAAGTATCCGTCCGATAAGTAAGCACCCTTATCAAGCATAAAGAAGAGAGAAAAACAAAAGCACCCGGCTAAAGTTTTTCACAAGACTAGCTAAAACATTCTGCGAACTCACGTGAGAAGAATATAAGATGAAAAGAATCTTATCCACACTCGTTCCTTAATCCCGCAAGATTGCGAGAAGTATTGAATAAAGAAAGAGGAATGAAATAAAAGGTAAATCGCGTTTTTAAAGCAAGAGCTTAGAAAAACGAATCACCAATGTTTATTTTCAGCATATAGAGCCCTTTAAATAGGCCTTACATTGAGTAAAATTGTTGAGGTTACGGAAAACTAATCCTAATTAAATTAGAATAAGAATAAGGTTAAGAAAAACATATCCTAACTAAAATAGGAAAAGAATTGGGATACCAACTAACAATCCTAGTTTGACTAGAACTACAAGTATACTCCTACTAAAGCAAAAATCAAATTACTAGGAAACAAGAAATAAGAAATCCGAATCTTTAAGGAAAGAAATCCTAATCTTGAATGGTTTCTTGGACTTCTTAAATTTCTTGAGATTCTTGGGCCTCAATTGGATTAAGGCTCATTAGCGTAAGCATTTTAAATTCGTGGCCCAATTCTCCAAATCCATTGGCACATTCGGGAGCCCAATATGCCTCCATTGTTGTAGGTAACATGGTCTCCATTTGTGCTCTCTAGCATCACGATTTGAGCTTGTATATTCATCATTTTCCCCTGGTCAAAAGGACTCGCCCTCGAGTCATCGGAATAGTAGGGATCAAGATCTGCTACATTGAAGATATGTGATACTTCAAAGTCACCGGGAAGCTCCAAGCGATAAGCATTATCAGCAATTTTTTGCAGCACCTTAAAAGGTCCGTTAGCTCGCTTTTGTAATTTCGGGAACTTGTGCTTTGGAAATCTGTCCTTAATCAAATGAACCCAAACTAGATAGCCTTCCTTGAACACCACATGTTTCCTATGTGTATCAGCCTTTTCTTTATATTTAGCATTTTGTTTCTCGCTATGTGCTCGGACTTTCTCATGTAGTTTCTTGAGTTGCTTAACTCAGATCAACAATATCCCCACTAAAAAAATGAGTAACCAAGAAGAGAGGAAAGATCAAGTGGTCCAAGAGGATTCTTACCGTAGAAGACTTCGAATGGACTCTTTCTCGTAGTGCAATTGGTTGACTTGTTGAAGACAAACTCAACAATAGGAAGTAACGATTCCCACTCTTTGAGATTCTTCTTTATTAATCCACGAAGCAAATCACCTAAACTCTGGTTGACAATTTCGGTCTGCCCATTAGTTTGGTGATGATAAGAAGTGCTAGGTGTTAGCTTAGTACCTAGTTTAGCCCATAGCGTCCTCCAAAAATGACCTAGGAACCTCGAATTCGTATCTGAGACAGTGGTTCGGGAAATTCTATGCAATTTCACAATATGATCAAATAAGAGATCAACAATATTTGTTGCATCCGAGGTCTTATCAACAACAACACACCGAGTATAATTTCACTAGTGGGCCATCTTCAAAAAATCTGTCAACAACAACGAAGATAGAATCCTTAACCCTTTGATTCCTTAAAAGGCCTAACACAAAGTCTATGCTAATATCTTCCCAAGCTTGAATAGGAATTGGTAGATGAGTGTAAGGACCTGAATTGCTTTTGTGCATTTTTGCCTTTATACAAGTTTCACATCTTTTAACCAGCTTGTTCACATCCCAAACCATCTTAGGCCAATAAAAGTTTTCTGGAGCTAGGCGTAGAGTCTTTATTGGCCTAAAGTGACCAGCTAATCCTCCCTCACGGGTCTCACAGATTATAAATTCACGCAACCTCCCTTGTGGAATACAAAGCTGCTTACCTTAATAAAGATAGCCATCCCTACTCACGAACATATGATGAGGACCCTCCCAACATTGACTCTAAATAGCTCCAAAGTCCGGATATGTTGCATATAATTCCTTTATGTACTCAAAACATGCAATAGTGTTTTGCATGACAGAAACAAACAAGGCTTGCGACTTAATGCATCAGCTACTCGATTGACCTTCCCAGCCTTATGTATAAGAACTAAGTAGTAGTAAAAAGTTTGTATCCAATTTTCATGATATTATGCATGGATCAGGCATATTCCACGGTGGAATCTGATAAGTGAGATCTCGAGTAAATGTTTGCATAATCTTCTTCTGTCTGAAGAAATGATTCATCGAAATAATGAGTCACCATTACTATCGACACAGCCGAGACCGCCAAATGCTCGGGCCCAGCGCCAATAGTCGCATGAGTTCTCCACGTCTATAAAAAGGTGATCATGTTGCATCAACATCTGAGTATCCACCAATCTGCACATGGCCTCAATCATCGAACAATAATCCTTTGCCTGGGGCTGACTTTATGTAACGAAGAATTCGGACGACTACATCCCAATGACTATCAGAGGGAGAGTCATAAACTGACTCACAACACTCAAAGGAAAAGTCTAGTAACTGTGAGGTAATTTAACTTGCCAACCAACTGCCTATATCTCGCTGGATCGCTAAGCGGCTCCCCCCGTCCTGGCAGAAGTTTAGAATTTGGATCTAAAGGAGTGTCAACGGGTCTACAGCCTGTCATTCTTGTCTCCTCAAGAATGTCTAGGGTATACTTCCGTTGTGAGTTAACAATACCTGACCTAGAATAAGCTACCTCAATACCTAGAAAGTACTTCCCGGATCCTTAGTGTGGAAGTGCTGAAAGAGATTGTTGCTTAAACTTAGTAATACCATCCTGATCATTGCCGGTAATAACAATATCGTCAATATAAACCACCAAATAAATGCAGAGATTTGAAGCAGAATGTCTATGAAGCACAGAGTGAGTACTTTCACTACGAGTCATGCCAAACTCCTAAATAACTGTGCTGAACTTACCAAACCAGGCTCGAGGAGACTGTTTTAGACCATAGAGTGACTGGCGCAATTGACATACTAGGCCATTAGACTCCCCTTGAGCAACAAACCAAGTGGTTGCTCCATACAAACTTTATCCTCAAGATCACCATGGGAAACACATTCTTAATGTCCAACTAATAAAGAGGCCAATGGCAAACAACCATTGATATAAACTGACAAACTGATGCTATTTTGGCCACATGAGAGAAAGTATCGCTATAATCAAGCCCAAATATCTGAGTATGCCCTTTGGCAACAAGGCAGGCTTTAAGCCGATCAATCTGCCCATCCGGACCAACTTTGACTGCATAAACCCAACGACAACCAAATAGTAGATTTACCTGAAGGAAGAGGAACAAGCTCCCAAATGCCACTCGCATGTAAGGCAAAATGGTCGTGTTGCCACTTAAACTTGCACCTGTTTGCAAATTCGGTACACGAACTTATATTTTTTCCATTTAAATACTCAAACTTGACGAAATGAGTATTAATAAACCACTTTGACGGTTGACTATGCTTATGTGGCAGAAACATAGGCGATGTAGCCAAATACGTGCCAATGATCTGATAAAAAAAAATCAAAAGGAAAGAAAAAAGTAAAAAGAAAAAGTCAACCACTTTAATTCCT
>NC_031995.1:43994931-44026105 GCF_001879085.1 Nicotiana attenuata | reverse complement strand
TTGGTTTTCTCCCTTTAAGTAACTCATAGGGAGTCTTCTCTACAAGAGGTCTAGTCATGTACCTATTAATGATGTAACATGCAATATTTACAGCCTCTATCCAGAAGCTATGAGGCAGTTTACTAGAAAGAAGCATAGTCTTAGCCATATCTTCAAGAGTCCTATTCTTTCTTTCAACTACTCCATTTTGTTGAGGAGTCCTAGGGGAAGAGATATGATCTATACCAAGCTCATCACAAAATTCAGCAAACTTAGCATTTTCAAATTCAGTTGCATGATCAAACCTAATTGATGCAAGTTGATTACCTAGTTGTTTCTGAGTTTTTCTAACAAAGGCAGTAAACATGTCAAATACTTCATCCTTAGATGTTAAAAATAATGTCCAAGTAAACCTAGAGTAATCATCAACAAGCACCATCACATATTTCTTACCGCCTCTGCTCAATGTTCTCATTGAACCACAGAGATCCATATGAACCAGTTCCATCGACCTGGTCGTGCTTACCACTTTCTTGCTTTTAAAAGAGGATCTTACCTGCTTCCCCCTTGCACAAGCCTCACAAACTTTGTTTTCCTTAAACTTGATGTTAGGCAGCCCTATCACCAGGTCCTTGGAGACTAATTTGTTGAGTTGACTTAGACTTGCATGTCCAAGTCTTTTGTGCCAAAGGAAGGAGGGGATTATTGTCCAACACACTTAAGGAAGTGAGTTCATTTCCTGAAAGAGTGGACAGATCTACAATGTATATATTGTTTACTCTTTTTCCCTACAAAACAATCTTGTTAATGGTAAGATTTATCACAAAACATTTGGTAGAGGTGAATGCTACCAAGTTACCTCTGTCACACAATTGTGATACACTGATTAGGCTATATTTCAAGCAATCTATCAAGTAGACATTCTCAGTGGAATGTGAGTCTGTCTTACCTATCTTTCCAACCCCAATAACCTCACCTTTCTTACCATTTACAAAGGAGACATTACCTCATTTTAGGTTCTCAAGTGAAAGGAACTGGTTCTTACTTCCAGTCATATGCTTTGAGCAGCCACTATTCATGTACCATATTTGGCTACTTCCCTTCACTTGGACCTGCAAAACGAAATCAGGGGTTAGTCTTAGGAACCCAAACTAGTTTGGGTCCCTTTCTATAGGCAATGGGGTGAATTAAATCCTTTTTAGCCCATCCAGGTAGCCTATATTTCCCTTGAACAAAGATTTTGCTCTTTTGACTGGCCTTTTCTTTTGCATTACACTCATTTTTGTAATGACCAGTCTTGCCACAGTGTGTGCAGATTTTGTTCTCAGGAAGTATGATGTACTTGCTTTTGGGATCCCACTTAGGTGCTAGGGTCCCATAGCCAAGTCCTCTCTTATTGCTACTGTGATGCTCTTGTAGCCAGGATAGTGCATCAGAGGACTTATTCCATTTGCAAGTTCTGTCTAGTTCATGCTTCACCTTGCCTAGATCTTCTTTTAGGACTCTAATTTTCTCATCTCTCTTGTACAACTCATCCTTCATTTTTCCTAGATTTTCTTCTAAGATGAGGTGTGTGTGATCAGCTTTCTTTTTACCTGTTCCTAATTTCAGTTTTATATTTTCAGATATAAGTTCTAAGACAGTGGTGTCAAGTTCAAGAACCTGGTTCTTCAACTCAATATTTTTACTATCACTTTCACTAGCCCTAAGTTCCAAATTTTTGCACTTAGCTTTTAGGATCACACATTCCCTAAACAGCTATTCCTTCTCATTGTTTATGACCTCAGACTCATCAATGAAGTCTAGCAGTAATTCAGATAGCTTTTCTTTGGACAAAAATATAATCTTGTCTTTGAGATGAATCACACTTACCTCTTGTTCATCATCTGATTCTCCAATGGCCATAAGTGTTTGTTCATCTCCAGCTTCATCTTCTGAATCCTCATCTGAGCTTTCTCCCTAAGCAGCAACCATAGCCTTTGTTGATCCTTTGTTCTTCTTGGGTTGGACCTGTTCCTTCTTCCTGTTTCTTCGTTCAGCCCTTTCTTTCTTCCATTCAATTTCCCATTGAGGACAGTTTTTGATCATGTGATCAGTCTTACCAGACTTGTAACAGCCCTCGTTGGTCTGTTTTTCAGGGACCCTTGGTTTGTTGTAAGTTGCACCTCTTGAAGAACCCTTTCCTCTCATTAGATACTTCTTGAAGTCCCTCGTGATCATAGACATTTCATCTTCCTCTAGATCTGCACCTTCAGCAATTCTGAGAGCCAGGCTTCTTTCTTTCTTGGGAGCATCCATCTTCATGGTCTGCCTTCTCAGTTCATAGACAGTGAGATTTCCAATTAGCTCGTCCAGCTTGATAGTGGCAATGTTCTTTGACTCCTGAATAGCACTGATTTTGCTTTCCCAAGTAACAGGCAAAACCCTTGTCATAATTTTCTCAACCTTGTCTTCTTCAAGGATAATCCTTCGAAGAGACTTAAGTTCATTTGTTAGGGTTGTGAACCTTGTGTACATCTCTTGGATGGTTTCTCCTTCCTTTATTGTGAAATTCTCATATTGAGAATACATCAGTGTTCCTCTAGACCTCTTCACTTGAGGTGTTCCTTCATGAGCCACTTGCAAAGTGTCCCAGATTTCCTTAGCAGTGGTACAGCTTTGAATTCTACTGTACTCGTCTGGACCAAGTCCACACACAAGCATTTTCTTGGCCTTAGCATTCTTTTCCCACTTCTTCAAGTCCTCACCAGTGCAGTTAGCTCTAGTCTTTGGCACATCCGCTCCTTCAACATTCTTCTTCGTTGTAGCCAGGGGACCATCAGTAACAATGTCCCAAAGTTCATAGTCCTCTCCGATGATATGATCTCTCATCCTGTTTTTCCACCACGGAGTAGTACTGGCCATTAAAGAGTGGAGGCCTAGAAGTGGATTGTCCACCCCAGTTTCCAGGTGGTGCACTCATCTTGATCTGTTCCTAAGGTGTTAACCTCTTCAAGGATAACCCGCTCTGATACCAATTCATGTTTTATACTTCAACACCACACAAGAGGGGGGGGGTGATTTGTGTGGTACCTAATTTTTCGTTTAACCTGATTATAGAAGGACCTGGTTCTTCTATGTGTTCCAACTACTACTGTTGCGGAATAATAAATACAGAAATTAAAGAATACAGAGTTTTCGTGGAAAACACCTGGCTCAAAAGGTGAAAAAACCACGACCTACTTTCCAGTAGGATTTTCCCAAACTCTCCACTAAAATCACTGATCCAAAAACTGCATTTACAAAAAAACTTTTTTGTAAACCTAGGATTAACTCTAATCCCGTTGTGGCACACAGCCTCAACTGTTGCGACAACTTCAAGTTAACTCTAACTTGAACTCTAAGTACCTAATACAATTGCTTTTGGATAAAGCTGAAAGGTACAATATTAAAACATCTACTACAATTGAACTAGAATAAAAAGACATACGCTTGGAACTGGTTCTTCTATCTTGTTCAAGTAGCTTCAGGATTGCATGCTTGAATCACACATAAATTGCTTGCGAAATCGCCTTGCTATTTTGCTCTCGATTCACATTTAACTTCTGCTTATGTGCATTACCTGTAAAAGAGAACGACACTGATATTTATTGAGTTAGTAAGTAGAGATTGACTAGAATACAGATGCTACTCTTCCTTGGTGGAAGAGTTCTAGTTGGTCTCATCCTCTAATTCTATCTATTTCTTAAGCCATGTTTCTCTTTGTGTAAGGAGTCTTTCTCCTTATCCAATATGCAACCTTTTCGATCAAGATCAGGAGATATCATTTCTGGTAAGTTAGGTTTATCTCCTTCACGTGTATCTCACATGTTTGAGTTGATCATAACTGTGCTTCACAAGATGGACCTGGTCCATGTCTAAGTTCCTTTGTCAGTCTTCAAAACTTCACCTTTACTTGGGCCAATAACTATGACTAGTTATGAGCCTCTACTTCAAAAATGTGAGTAATTAAATTTTTGGGGTATTCTTAGAATAATATAAATGTCTAATAATAGCTAACAATGGAAAAGAATGTTGACCACACTAGAAAAAATTAACACCTCACTGATGAGTCTATTGAATCTATTTCTAGTCGCGTGCTTCGTCATCTACAAACTCAATGTCTATTATATGACGTGGCAGGCTCAAGCGTGCTAAGTACCACCAAACAATGACCAAAAAGTCTCGTTGAAAATCCCCTAAGTGGAGGACAAAACTAGTGTGGACTATATAAATATAATAAAATGCAGTAATTAGGCTATTCAATTCACGTAATAAATACTTTATTTGCTCCAAACTGAAACTGGTTCTGAAAACTAAATTTAAAGTATACTTGATAATTGAAAGTTGAAATAGAATGTATACTTGATAACTGAAAGCTAACGGAAAGATGAGTCACTTTTTGAGAAATAACTTTGCTAGAAACTTTACATATGGTGGCGCTGCATATATGAGCATCTAAGAACACGTACGGGGACTGTTAAAGCTGTTGTGGACCTCTAATTATGCTTACTCAAGCTGAACCCATTTGTGGGACCATCGAGTAGCTCAATCAAGCTCAACCGATCTAAGCACATTAGTAAAGCCTCTTATTATGTCACGACCCGGATTTCCCACCCTCGGGATCGTGATGGCGCCTAACCTTTCAGAATGCTAGGCAAGCCAACAGATAAAGAATTAAATACGCTAACACTACCCAATTCAATAATAGCAGCAATTTAAACCAAGGCAAATTAAGGGAGTGCGGAATCTCATAATAATACAAGTACTAATACACGACTACCCAAAATCTGGTGTCACAATCCACAAACTTCTAAGAGTCACTACAAGTACTGGCTGAAAGAAGAACAACTATCTTTGAATTAAAGTAAAAACAGTGAACTGGATTAACTGGAAGGGGACTTCGGGGTCTGCGGACGCTAGCAGATCTACCTTGGGCCTCCTGTAGGACTGAAGGCAGCACCTCAACTCGGGTCAACACGGTCTAGTACCGAAATCTACACAAAAAGTGCAGAGTGCAGTATCAGTAGAACCGATCCCATGTACTGGTAAGTGCCGAGCCTAACCCCGGCGAAGTAGTGACGAGGCTAGGACACTACAATAACATGAACTTGTGCAGTTAAATAATATACGAGAGAATAACAACAAATGGAAATTAAGCAGGCAATAACGGGAAGGGGGAGCAACATACTGAGGGGAATATCAAACCCTGAAAGTAGAACCGTAAAGAAACGCAGTAAATAACATGCTTTGCACCAACGAAAGTAATAACATAGCAAACAAGTGCACAGCATCACCCTTCGTGCTTTTACTCCCATAAGAACCAATAGAAACGGCACAACATCACCCTTCGTGCATTAACTCTCTCATAGCATGTCACGGCATCACCTTTCGTGCATTATCGCCCTTCGTGCTTTATCATTCACTCACAAAACATTGCACGACATCACCCTTCATGCTTTATCACTCACTCACAAAACATTGCTCGACATCACCCTTCGTGCTTTAACACTCTCCCTCACCACAACAATGAACAATACCAACAGGGAGATAGAGTTATCATGAACCAATCTTACTTTCAACATTTAATTCCACAATACCAGTCTCAACTCTGAGTTAATACTCAACCAGTACCCAATTTCGTAAAGCATGATAAGAGTTGCTAAACACATGGAATAACAAGTCTAAACATGAAATATATGATCAAAGAGTACAACAGTTACATGAATAAGGCTAATTTGATATTAAACGTTGTACTTAATATCAAAACACGTAACAAATAGGCAAGTAATACATAATCCCTCAAGCTAAGGTTAGTCACGACACTCACCTCGCCTCCGCGGGCACTCAAAGCTCAATCACAACTTTTCCCTTCACACAATCCTCCGGACCAACAGAATCTAGCAAATTACCAATCAAACGATTCAATTTAAGCCTTAGGAACTATGCACGATAGCAAGGAATTAAATTTAGGTCTTTTTTTTAAAAAGACAACAAAAGTCAACACCCGGGCCCGCTTGGTCCAAACCCGAAATTCAGACCAAAACCCGATTACCCATTCACCCCCGAGCCCGGATATACGACTGGTTTTCAAATCCGACTTCAATTTGAGGTCTAAATCCCCAAACTTTGAAATTCCTAAGTTCTAACCAAAAATCCCCAAATCCATTATGAAAACCCTAGATTCTAGGATGAAATCTTGTAAAAAGAAGTAAAAGAGTGAAAGAAATGAGTTAAGAATCACTTACTTATGATTTGGGGAAAAAGAAGGGTTTGGAAAACCGCCTCTTATGTTTTAGGGTTTGAAAAATTGAAGAATGAACGAAAAATCCCGTTTATATAGCACCCTCGACCCTCACTACGCGGTCCGCGAAATCCCCAGTGCGGTCGCGAAATCTCCACCGCGGTCCGCGAATTTCCACCGCGGCCGCATTTATCTACCGCGGTCCGTGAATTTTCACCGCGGCCGCACTTCCAATATCCGAGACCTGCAACTCTGCAACTATCCAATACCAGATTTTCTAAGTCTAGACACCCCGTAGCCTATCCCAAACTCACCCGAGCCCCCGGGGCTCCAACCCAAACATGCACACGAGTCTTAAAACATCATACAAACTTGCTCGCGCGATCAAATCGCCAAAATAACACCTAGAACTACGAATTTAGCATCAAATTGCGTGAAATTTTAAAGAAAATTTCAAAACTTCTATTTTCTCAACCAAAGGTCCGAATCACGTCAAATCAGTTTCGTTTCTCCGGGACCGTTAAAACACGGGTCCGGATCCGGTTACTCAAAATATTGGCCGAAGTCAACTAATATCAACATTCAAAGGCAAAAATTATTATTTTCTCAAATTTTCACATAAAGGCTTTCCGGGAACGCGCCCGGGCTACGGTCGAAAATCGAGGAGAAATAAAATAAGGTTTTGAAGGCCTCGGAACACTGGATTAGGTTCTCAAACACAAGATAATCTTTCGGGTCATCACATTCTCCACCTCTAAAACAACCGTTCATCCTTGAACAGACAGAGAAAAATACCTAAGCTAGGGAAAAACATGGGGATATCTGGTCCGCATATCAAACTCGGACTCCCAGGTAGCTGTCTCAACAGGCTGACCTCTCCGTTGCACACAAATCGAAGGATAACTCTTCGATCTTAACTGACGAACCTGCCGGTCTAGAATAGCTACTGGCTCATCCTCGTAGGTCAAATCTTTGTCCAACTGGACAGTGCTGAAATCTAACACGTGGAATGGACCGCCGTGATACTTCCGAAGCATGGATACATGAAATATTGGATGAACCACTGATAAGCCTGGTGGCAATGCAAGTCTGTAGGCCGCCTCTCCCACTCGATAAAGGATCTCAAAAGGCCCGGTGAACCTAGGGCTTAACTTGCCCTTCTTCCCAAATCTCATTACACCCTTCATGGGCGACACCCGAAGTAACACTCTCTCTCCGACCATGAATGCTACATCACGAACCTTACGGTCAGCATAACTCTTTTGCCTGGACTGCGCTATACGATGCCTATCCTGAATGACCTTAACCTTATCCAAGGCAACCTGTACTAAATCTGTACCGAATAACCGAGCCTCCCCCGGCTCAAAACATCCAACCGGCGATCGACACCGTCTACCATACAATGCCTCATAGGGAACCATCTGGATGCTCGACTGATAACTGTTATTGTAGGCAAACTCCGCTAACGACAAGAACTGATCCCAAGAACCTCCAAAGTCAATAACACAGGTGCGAAGCATATCCTCCAAAATCTGAATGGTACGCTTGGACTGTCCGTCCGTCTGAGGATGAAATGTTGTGCTTAACTCAACCCGCATACCTAACTCATGCTGTACTGCCCTCCAGAAATGCGAGGTAAACTGCGTACCTCGATTAGAAATGATAGACACAGGCACACCATGAAGACGAATGATCTCATGGATATAAATCTCTACCAATCGCTTCGAAGAATAAGAAACTGCCACAGTAATGAAATGCGCTGACTTGGTCAGTCTATCCACAATAACCCAAACTGCGTCGACCTTCCTCTGAGTCCGTGGAGTCCAACAACAAAATCCATAGTGATACGCTCCCACTTCCACTCAAGAATCTCAATCTTCTAAAGCAAACCACCGGGTCTCTGGTGCTCGTACTTTACTTGTTGGCAATTTAAACACTGAGCTACATACAAAACAATATCCTTCTTCATCCTTCTCCACCAATAATGCTGCCGCAAGTTCTGATACATCTTAGCGGTGCCCGGATGAATAGAATACCGGGAACTGTGGGCCTCCTCTAGAATCAACTCACGAAGCCCATCCACATTGGGTACACAAACACGACCCTGCATCCTCAAAAATCCATCATCTCCAACTGTGAACCGCTTAACATCACGGTGCCGCACTGTGTCCCTAAGGACAAACAGATGAGGGTCATCATACTGTCGCTCCCTGATACACTCAAACAAGGAAGACCGAGCGGCTGTACAAGCTAGCACACGATTGGGCTCAGAAACATCCAACCTCACAAACTGATTGGCCAAAGCCTGAACATCTAAAGCAAGCGGTCTCTCAACGACTGGAATATACGCAAGACTGCCCATACTAGCTGACTTCCTACTCAAAGCATCGGCCACCACATTGGCCTTCTCGGGATGATGCAAGATGGTGATATCATAGTCTTTGAGTAGCTCCAACCACCTCATTTGCCTCAAATTGAGCTCTTTCTGCTTGAACAAATACTGCAAACTCTTATGATCCGTGAACACCTCACACGACACGCCATATAGATAGTGCCTCCAAATCTTCAGCGTGTGAACAATGGCTGCTAACTCTAAGTCATGAACTAGATAATTCTTCTCGTGAATCTTCAGCTGCGGCGAAGCATATGCAATAACCTTGCCACCCTACATCAATTCCGCACCAAGTCCAATACGAGATGCGTCACAATATACTGTATAGGGCCCTGAACCTGTGGGCAACACTAACACCGGTGTCGTAGTCAAAGCTGTCTTGAGCTTCTGAAAGCTCGCCTCCCACTCATCCGACCATCTGAACGTGGCACCCTTCTGAGTCAAACTGGTCGTTTGGGCTGCTATAGATGAAAACCCCTCCACAAACCGACGGTAATAACCCGCCAAACCCAAGAAACTCCGGATCTCTATAGCTGATGTGGGTCTAGGCCAGTCCTTGACTGCCTCAATCTTCTTAGGGTCCACTTGAATACCCTCTGCTGATACAACGTGACCCAAGAAAGGAACTGAACTCAACCTAAATTCACATTTCGAAAACATAGCATATAACTAGCTGTCTCTCAGAGTCTGAAGAATGGTCCGAAGATGCTACTCATGCTCCTCCCCATTGCGGGAGTATATCAAGATATCATCAATGAAGACAATCACAAATTAATCCAAATAGGGCCTGAACACTCGGTTCATCAAATCCATTAACGCTGTCGGGGCATTTGTTAGCCCAAATAACATCACTAAAAACTCATAATGCCCATATCGAGTTTGAAAAGTTGTCTTAGGGATATCAGATGCCCTAATCCTCAGCTGATGGTAGCCAAACCTCTAGTCGATCTTCGAAAATACCTTGGCACCCTGAAGCTGATCAAATAAGTCATTAATCCTCGACAATGGATACTTGTTCTTGATGGTGAATTTGTTCAACTGTCGATAGTCTATGCACATCCTCATCGATCCATCCTTCTTCTTTACAAACAACACCGGTGCACCCCAAGGCGAGACACTGGACCTAATGAAGCCCTTATCAAGCAAATCTTGCAACTACTCCTTCAATTCTTTCAACTCTGGCAGGGCCATACAGTATGGCGGAATACAAATGGGCTGAGTACCCGAAGCCAAATCAATGCAAAAGTCAATATCCCTGTCGAGTGGTATCCCTGGCAGGTGTGCTGGAAATACCTCCGAAAATTCACGAACAAAGGAATCCATGGAAGGAACCTCTATGCTGGAATCACGAACATAAGCCAAATAAGACAAACACCCCTTCTCGACCATACACCGAGCCTTAATTTAAGATATAACCCTACTGGAAGAATGACCAGGAGTCCCTCTCCACTCCAATCGAGGCAACCCCGGCAAGGCTAAGGTCACGGTCTTGGCATGACAGTCCAATATAGCATGATAAGGTGACATCCAATCCATCCCCAAAATGACATCGAAATCAACTAGATCAAGGAGTAGGAGATCTACGCTAGTCTCAACACCTCCTATGACAACCACACAAGAACGATAGACATGATCAACAACAATAAAATCCCCCACAGGCATGGACACATACACGGGAGCACTCAAAGAATCACGAGTCACAACCAAATATGAAGCAAAGTAAGATGATACATACGAATAAGTAGATCTCGGGTCAAATAATATTGAGGCATCCCTAACCGTACCTGTGATAACAGCATCGGATAACTCAACCTCAGGCCTGGCTGGAAAACATAACATCGGGGCTGGGCCTCACCACTCTGAACTACATCTCGTGGACGGGCCCTGTCAGGCTGGCCTCCACCTTTAGCGGCCTGACCTCCACCTCTAATGCCTCGACCTCCACCTCTAGCTTCCTGACCCCTACCTCTAGCTGGCTGAGCGAGCGGTGGGACACCCGGTGCCGGAAACATGGCACGAGAACCCTGATGCTGAGAACTGCTCAATGCTCGAGGACAAAATCTAGCAATGTGCCGCGGATCGCCAAAGGTATAACAAGACCTCGGCTGCTGAAACTGATGACCTTGACGGCCTGGGTAACCACCCTAAAAACTCTGGAGCGGAGGTGCACCAATGGGAGCTGGTGGTGCGCTGTAGGCTGGCTGATCAGAATGCTGCATATGAGGGCCACGGCCACCTGAAACACCGTGAGAAACCAATAGGGCTGAATGAAACGGCCTGGGAGGATGGCCTCTACCAAAAGACCCCCTGCCTCTAGACGAGGCACCACTGAACCCACCGGAGTGACGAGGCCTCTATCCGACCCCTAACCACTCCCCTAAGCTAGAACCATCTCAACTCGTCTGGCCACATTGGTCGCATCCTGGAAAGAAATCTCAATCCCTGTCTCCTTAGCCATCTGCAATCTGATAGGCTGAGCAAGACCCTTAATAAACCTCCTCACACTCTCTCTCTCGATGGGAAGTATAAGAAGAGCATGATGGGCCAGATCCACAAATCTAGTCTCGTACTGAGTGACGGTCATAGAACCCTGCTGAAGGTGCTCGAACAGCCTCCGATAGTCCTCTTCCTGAGTGATAGGAAGGAACTTCTCGAGAAATAGCTGAGAGAACTAGTCCCAAGTCAAGGCAGGCGACCTAGCTGGTCTAGTCAACACAAAACTATTCCACCATCTCTTGGCGGACCCTATCATCTGGAATACGGCAAAGTCGGCCCCATTGGTCTCCACTATCCCCCTGTTCCACAACACCTCATGGCAGCGGCCAAGATAATCCTGTGGGTCCTCAGAAGCTGTCCCACTGTAATGAACCGGGAAAAGCTTTGTGAACTTGTCCAACCTCAAAAAAGCCTCAAAAGACATAAATGATCCACCAGCGGCCTGAGCCGCAATAACTGGCTGAGCTACTCCCACTAGCTGAGCTGCTGGAGTCTGAAATTGAGGAGCCATCTGCTCCAGAGTTTGGGTAGCGGGAGTCTGGGCTCCTCCCCCAGCTTGAGAAACGGCTGGTGCTATATGGAATGTGCCAGTCTGAGCTACACTCTCTATAAGGCCTACTAGACGGACCAAAGTGTCCTGAAGCACTGGGGTGGCTATGAACCCCTCTGGGACCTGAGCTGGTCCTGCTGGAACCGCCCGGGATGGAGCCTCCTCATCAAACTCTACTTGAGGCTCCACTGCTGGTGCTGTTGCTCGAGCTCTAGGCTGAGCCTTGCCCCTGCCTCGGCCTCTAGCATGGCCTCGGCCTCGGCCTTTTCCCCTCGTAGGAGCTGCTGCTGAGGGCTTGGGCTGCTGCTCGGCTTAAGAAGCGGTACGTGTCCACACCATCTGTGGGAGAACAAGAGTAGAAGAGTTCAATTAGCAATGAGAGAACAACATCGCACAACAGAGAAGAATCGAAGTGAATTTGTTCCTAAACTTTGTACCCTCTGGGAGATAAGTACAGACGTCTCCGTACCGATCCCCCAGACTCTACTAAGCCTGTTTGTTAATCGTGAGACCTAGGTAGCCTAGTGCTCTGATACCAACTTGTCACGACCCAGATTTCCCACCCTCGGGATCGTGATGGCGCCTAACCTTTCAGAATGCTAGGCAAGCCAACAGATAGAGAATTAAATACGCTAACACTAACCAATTTAATAATAACAACAATTTAAACCAAGACAAATTAAGGGAGTGCGGAATCTCATAATAATACAAGTACTAATACACGACTACCCAAAATTTGGTGTCACAATCCACGAACTTCTAAGAGTCACTACAAGTACTGATTGAAAGAAGATATAACTGTCTTTGAATTATAGTAAAAATAGTGAATTGGATTAATTGGAAGGGGACTCTAGGGTCTGCGAACGCCGGCAGATCTACCTTGGGCCTCCCGTAGGACTGAAGGCAGCACCTCAACTCGAGTCAACACTGTATAGTACCGAAATCTGCACATAAAATGCAGAGTGCAGTATTAGTACAACCGACCCTATATACTGGTAAGTGTCGAGCCTAACCCTGGCGAAGTAGTAACGAGACTAGGACATGACAATAATATGAACCTGTGCAGTTAAATCATATACAAGAGAATAACAACAAATGGAAATTAAGCAGGTAATAACGGGAAGGGGGAGCAACATACTGAGGGGAATATAAAACCCTAAAAGTAGAACCGTAAAGAAACGCAGTAAATAACATGCTTTCCACCAACAAAAGTAATAACATAGCAAACAAGTGCACGACATCACCCTTCGTGCTTTTACTCTCGCCCTCACCATAAGAACCAATAGAAACGGCACGGCATCACCCTTCGTGCATTAACTCTCTCATAGCATGGCATGATATCACCTTTCGTGCATTATCGCTCACAAAATATGCTACGGCATCTGCCTTCGTGCTTCATCACTCACTCACAAAACATTGCACGGCATCACCCTTCGTGCTTTAACACTCTCCCTCACCACAACAATGAACAATAGCAACAGGGAGATAGAATTATCAAGATTCGGTCTTACATTCGACTTTAATTCCAAAATACTAGTCTCAAATCTGAGTTAATACTCAACCAGTACCCAAATTTCGTAAAGCATGATAAGTGTTGCTCAACACATGGAATAACAAGTCTAAACATGAAATACATGAATAAGGCTAATTTGCATGCTATGACTCGGCAACAACGCATAGGTACTCTTCACCTTACCTATACGTTGTACTCAATATCAAAACACGTAACAAATAGGCAAGTAATACCTAATCCCTCAAGCTAAGGTTAGCCACGACACTTAACTCGCCTCTGCGGGCACTCAAAGCTCAATCACAACTTTTCCCTTCACACAATCCTTCGGACCAATAGAATCTAGCAAATTACCAATCAAACGATTTAATTTAAGCCTTAGGAACTACCCACGATAGGAAGGAATTCAATTTAGGTCATTTTTTAAAAAAGTCAACAAAAGTCAACACCCGGGCCCGCTTGGTCCAACTCGAAATTCGGACCAAACCCGATTACCCATTCACCCCGAGCCCGGATATACGATTGGTTTTGGAACCCGACCTCCAATTGAGGTCATAATCTCCAAATTTTGAAATTCCTAATTTCTACCCAAAAACCCCCAATTCCATCATGAAAACCTAGATTCTAGGATGAAATCTTGTAAAAAGAAGTAAAAGAGTGAAAGAAATGAGTTAAGAATCACTTACTTATTATTTGGGGATAAAGAAGGGTTTGGAGAATCGCCTCTTATGTTTTAGGGTATGAAAAATTGAAGAATGAATGAAATATCCCGTTTATATAGCACCGTCTAATCCTCACTACGCGGTCCGCGAAATCCCCAGCGCGGCCGTGAAATCTCCACCGTGGTCCATGAATTTCCACCGCAGCCGCGTTCATCTACCGCGGTCCGCAAATTTTTCATCGTGGCCACACTTCCAAGATCCGAGACCTACAACTCTGCAACTATCCAATACCAGATTTTCTAAGTCTAGACACCCCGTAGCCTATCAGAAACTCACCCGAGCCCCCGGGGCTGCAACCCAAACATGCACACGAGTCCTAAAATATCATACAAACTTACTCACGCGATCAAATCGCTAAAATAACACCTATAACTACGAATTTAGTATCAAATTGCATGAAATTTTCAAGAAAGTTTCAAAACTTCTATTTTCTCAACCAAAGGTCCGAATCACGTCAAATCAGTTCCGTTTCTCACCAAATTTCACAGATAAGGTATAAATATCATAACGAACCTATACCATGTTCCGAAACCAAAATACGGACCTGATACCAACGAGATCAACTATTAACCATTTTCTAAAAACCATTATAGTTTCTGTTTAACAATTTTCATCAAAAATTCATTTCTCGGGCTAGGGACCTGGGAATTCGATTTTGGGCATACGCCCAGGTCCCATATTTTACTACGGACCCTCCGGGACCGTGAAAACATGGGTCCGAGTCCGTTTACTCAAAATGTTGACCGAAGTCAACTAAAATCAACTTTTAAAGGTAAAAATTATTATTTCTCGAATTTCCACATAAAGGCTTTCCGGGAACACGCCCGGAATGTGCACGCAAATCGAGGAGAAATAAATTAGATTTTGAAGGCCTCGAAACACCGAATTGGGTTCTAAAACACAAGATGACCTTTCGGGTCATCATAGATTATGTTCCCTCAAGCTCAACCCATATATGAGGCCTTCGAGTAGCTCAATCAAGCTCAACCTATTTGAGAACATTAGTACCTGCAAGCATGTGTTAGCTAACCCTGGCGACCATGGCACTCGTGCTCGGGGAGATTGACGACTTTTCCCTTTCTAATATGATCACAGTAATTTGAATCCGAATTGAAAGTTTGAACAATATAAGCAATTTCACATAAAAACTGTCACAACCCCAAACTCGCACACATACAAGATAATTTAACAGAAATAGCCGCTAAAATATTAAATTAGCTAATAAGCCTCATGATATCATTAATCCTGAATAACAATCTCCAAAAATTTACTAAAACTAGTGAAACTGAGTCATAAGCTCTAAGAAGTAAACTAGAAACCTCAAAAGTACAATATTGTCTGATGTGAAGATAAACAGTAGAAAAGACAATAGTAGAAGGTAATTCCGGGGCCTGCGAGTATCAAGCAGGTATACCTTGAAGTCTCCGAGATATTTGGTCAAATTAATGACGTCCGGCATGAGCAGATGTACCTGGATCTGCACAAATATGCAGAAGCGTAGTATGAGTACACCATAATGGTGACGAGGCTAGGTCAAGACATCTACTAGACAAAAGAAAATAGAACGAAGTATAATATAATCTAATAACGGAAAGTAAAGAAATAGATGACAACAGAACAGTACGATGATATAAGGCTAACAACGAATATTAAACCAAATAAGGACAACAAAGAGTGAACATATGATAGGGATAACAAGTGATAAAGTACCCTAAAAGTACAAGTAAAACGAATGAAGGAAATAATAATCGTTCAAATCAATAAGTCTTTTCACATAGAATATACAACAAGAATCACAACTGAGGTAACACCCTCATATTCTCATTTCACAAGTCACAATCACAATCTTTCTTATATCACCGCGGGATCCTTGCATTTATTTAAAAAATATTTTTTCCGAAATAGCTACATGCGTTTTAGCCCCCTTATCTCACCGTGTGGCTTCAAGTAATTCCCTTACTAGCAACACGCATATAAATTCCACCTTATCTCAATGCATGCATTTCAATACCCACCCTTATACCACCGCCATGAGTATCCATATCACAACACAGTACCCAACTCGCAAAACATGAGCCCATATGCCACAATATTACAAAATGAAGGTATTCCCGTGAAATGGTAACATCCAATTCAAGTACGTAGTGTAAACTTAACAGTGAGTATAACTCAACAGTGGGGAGGATAGCATGTAACAACATATACAAATAAATGCATATAAGAGCAACTTTGACCGTGGAAACTAGAACCTGTAATAACACTTCAATTAAGACATGTAAGAATAAAAATTGACAACAAAAGATAGAAAAAGTAATAATATCTTCAATTAGAGTCTTATAAGTAAACTAAGAATCTAAGTCGGTCAAATATCACATATGAGCCCGTGTGCACACGTCACCTCGTGTACATGTCTTCCACATAATGCAAATAGTACAAACAACCCAAATCCTAGAGGTTAGTTCCCCCGCACAAAGTTAGACAAGATACTTACCTCAAACAAGCTAAATCAATCCACTAATAAGACCTTCCCGCACAAATCCAACTCCGGACGGCTCAAATCTAGCCAAATTAACTTAATATCATAAATAAAAGCCATAGGAAGCAATTCCGAATAATAAAGATTCAATCTTTAATGAAAATAAAAAAATTCACTCAAAAAGTCAACCGTGGGCTCGCACTTTGGAACCTGACCAAACTCACAAATTCTGAACATCTATTCTGATACGAGTTCAACCATAACAAAATGATCCAATTTCGACTTCAAATCGACCTTCAAATCCTCATTTTATATTATAGGAAAGTTTTTTTTTTTTAAAAAATACACATTTCTCCATTTCAAATCACTAATTAAATAGTAAAAACAAAGATGAAATCATGCATAATGGACAAATCCGAGTCAAGAACACTTACCCCGATCCAAATCGTGAAAGTTCCCTCCAAAATCGCACAAAATCGAGCTCTGTAACTCAAAAGGTGACAATGAAACGAAACCCTCAATTAAGCTATTTTTTCCCAGCGAATTCCGCATCTGCAAAAAAACATCGCAAATGCGGTATCCCATTAAGTCCAGGAAGCCCGCTTCTGCAAACCCAAAATGCACACCTGTGTGTCCGCTTCTGCGTATAAAATACCGCATATGCGGTCCCTCACCAACAACCCAAACTCTGCTTCTATGGTTGCGCAACTGGGTGCACCATTCTGCACCTATGGACCTAGCCCCCAAGTCAAACCTCGTATCTGTTGCCATAGATCTGCTTCTATCGCCCATGTAGCGTAGTTATGAAAGCACCAGACTTCATCAATCTCAGCAAATTCTTCTAAGTTCCAATTGGTCCGAACTCAACCCGATATACACCCAGGGCACCTGGGACCCTGCCCGAACATACCATCAAGTCCCAAAACATAACAAGAACCTACTCGAGGCCTTAAAACACAAAAAACAACATCAAAAATACAAATCACACCCCAATTCAAGCCTATTGAACTAATGAACATTTCCAAATTCAAAAATTATGCCGAACAAGCCTAAAATACTATGACTAACCTCAATTTTTGCATGCAAGTCCCGAATGACACAACGAACATGTACCGACTCCCGGAACCACAATCCAAATTCGATATCAATATAGTCAACTCTTGGTCAAACCTCTCAACCTTCCAAACTTTAACTTTCCAACTTCCACCAACAAGCACCAAATCAATATAAGGACCTACAAATCAATATCTGGCATACGCCTATGTTCAAAATCTCTATACGCAGCTATTGGAGCCATCTTAATACCATTCCGGAGTCGTATACACAAAAGTCAAACTCCGATCAACTCTTTCAATTTAAGATTCCAACCTTGGGACTAAGTGTCCCAAATCAATCCAAAACTCACCCAAAGACAAACCAATCACCCCGACAAGTCGCGTAACCATAAATACACATAGAAGAGGAAATAAATATGGGAACAGGACTACAACATACAAAATGACCGGCTGGGTCGTTACATTCTCCCCCTTTTAAAACAAATGTTCGTCCTCAAACGAGTATAGATACATACCTGAAGTGGTGAAAAGGTGCGAATAACAGCAATACATGTCATGCTCAGTCTCCAAGGTCACCTCCTCGACTAGTTGAGCTCTCCACTGAAGCTTCACTACAACAATGTTCTTTGACCTCAACTTCCGTACCTACCTGTCCAATATAGTCACCGGCTCCTCAACATAAGTCAAATCCTTGTCCAATTGTACTGAGTGGAAATCTAATACATGGGACAAATCACCATAACACTTTTAGAGCATGGAAATATGGAACACTGGATGAACTACCGATAAGTTGTGTGGCAATGCAAGTTTGTAGGCCACCTCACCAACCCTCTACCGGATCTCAAAATGACCAATATACATAGGGTTCAACTTACCCTTCTTTCCGAACCTTATCACACCCTTCATGGGTGAAACTATGAGCAAAACTTTTTCTCCCACCATAAATGCTACATCACGAACCTTTCAATTAACATAACTCTTCTACCTAGAATGTGTTGTATGGAGCCGATACTGAATCAACTTTACTTTCTCCAAGACATCCCAAAGCAAATCAGTACCCAACAACCTAGCCTCTCCAGACTCAAACCAACCAACTGGAGAACGACACCACCTACCATATAAGGCCTCATAAGGAGTCATCTAAATACTCGATTAGCAGTCGTTGTTGTAGGCGAACTCTACAAGCAGTAAGAATTGATCCCACGAACCCTCGTAATTCATAACACAGACACGTAGCATATCCTCCAAGATCTGAATGGTACGCTCGGACTGCCCGTCCATCTGAGGTGAAATGTTGTGCTCAACTCGACCTATGTGCCTAACTCACGTTGCACAGCTCTCCAGGAATGCCATGTGATTTGCGTGCCTCAATCGGAGATAATGGACACTGACACATTATGAAGACGAATAATCTCACGGATATAGATCTGAGCCAGCTGCTCCAAAGAATAGATAGTCACAATCGGAATGAAGTGTGCAAACTTGGTAAGTCTATAACAATAACCCACACTGCACCAAATTTCTTCAAGGTTCGTGGGAGCCCGACAACGAAATCCATGGTAGTACGCTCCCACATACACTCTAGAATCTCATGTCTCTAAAAAAATCGCCCGACCTTTGATGCTCGTACTTTACCTGCTGACGGTTCAAGCACCGAGCCAGATACTCTACTATATCTTTCTTCATTCTTCTCCACCAATAGTGCTGCCTCAAATCCTGATACATCTTAGCAGCACCCGGATGAAAGGAATACCGCGAATTGTTGGCCTCCTCAAGAATCAACTCACGCATCCCATCCATATTGGTCACACATATCCGGCCCTACATCTGCAACACCCTATCATCTCAAATAGAAACCTCTTTGGCATCACCGTGCTACACCATATCCTTAAGGACAGGCAATTGGGGATCGTCATACGGACGCGCTCATACAAAGACCAAGAAATCATACAAGCAAGAACCCGGCTAGGCTCCGAAACATCCAATCTCACAAACTAATTGGCCAAACTCTAAACATCCATGGCTAGTAGCCTCTCTTCGGTCGGTAAATATGCTAAACTACCCATACTCTCCGCCTTCCTACTCAATGCATCGGTCACCATATTGGCCTTCCCCGGATGATATAGTATGGTGATATCATAGTCTTTTAGCAACTCTAGCCATCTGCGCTGCTGCAAATTAAGGTCCTTCTGCTTGAAGACGTGCTGGAGACTCTGATGTTGAGTATAACCTCACATGGAACGCCGTACAGATAGTTCCTCCAAATCTTCAATGTACGAACAATGGCTGCCAACTCTAATTCATGCATAGGGTATTCAAATTATGAACTTTCAACTGTCTAGATGCGTAGGCAATCACCCTACCGTCTAGTATCAACACCGCACCAAGCCCAATACGCGATGCATCATAATACATAGTGTAAGACCCTGAACCTATAGGTAACACCAACACTGGGGTCGTAGTCAATACAGTCTTGAGCTTCTGAAAGCTGGCCTAAAACTTGTTGGACCATCTAAAAGGGGCACCTTTTTGGGTCAATCTAGTCAATGATACAACAATGGATGAGAAACCCTCTACAAAGCAGCGATAATATCCGATAAAACCAACAAAATTCCGTATCTCAGTAGCTGAAGACGGTCTGGGCCAACTCTGAACTGCCTCAATCTTCTGCGGATCTACCTTGATCCCCTCACTAGACACAACGTGACCCAAAAATGCCACTAAATCAAGCCAAAACTCACGCTTAATTTTTTTTGCGTATAACTTCTTCTATCTTAAGGTCTGGATCATGATCCTCAAGTGCTGCTCATGATCCTCCTGGCTACAAGAATACATCAATACGTCATCAATGAACACGATGACGAAAGAATCAAGATATGGCTGGAACACACTGTTCATTAAGTACATAAATGTTGATGGGGCATTAGTCAGCCCAAATGACGTCACTAGAAACTCATATTGACCATGCCGAGTCTTGAATGTAGTCTTGGGAATGTCTGAATCTCGATTCTTCAATTGATGACACCCTGACCTCAAATCAATCTTCGAGAATACCCGATCACCCTGAAGCTGGTCGAGCAGATCATCAATACGTGGTAGTGGGTACATGTTCTTAACTGTAACTTTGTTTAGCTACCTATAATCAATATACATCCTCATAGAGTCATATTTATTTTTCACAAATAGAATTGGAGCACCCCAAGACAAGACACTTGGTCAAATGAAATCCTTATTAAGCAACTCCTAAAGTTGTTCTTTTAATTCCTTCAACTCTATTGATGCCATACGATATGGTGGAAGAGAAATGGACTGAGTTCCCGGCACCAAGTCAATACCAAAATCGATATCCCTATTGGGTGGCATGCCCTGTAGGTCTGTCGGGAACACATGTGGAAATCTGTCACTACCGGAGCTGACTCAACGGTAAGAGTATCAGCACTAACATCCCTCACAAAGGCTAGATATTCTTCACACTCCTTCTCAACCATTTGATGTTCCATTAGAAAGGACACAACCCTACTAGGAATATAATCCAACATACCCCTCCAGTCTAATCGCAGCAAAACTGGCATAACCAACATTACAGTCATTGCATGACAGTCCAGAATAGCATGATAGGGAAACAACAAGTCTAGGCCCAAGATCACATCAAATTCTACCATGCTGAGTAGCAATAGATCAGCTTTGTTCTTATAACCACCAATAGTGACTAAACACGACCGATAAACACGGTCTACAATAATAGAATCCTTCATAGGCATGGACACATATACAGGATCACCCAAAGAATCACGAGATATATCAAATTACGAGCAAAGTGAGATGATACGTATTAACAAATGGAACCTAGACAAAATACGATCGATGTATCACTATGACAGACCAAAACAATACATGAGATGATTGCGTTCGATGCAACAACCTCTGTCCTACCTGGTAAAGCATGTAAATGAGCCTGGCCTCCTCCTCTAGGGCGATCTCTACCGCCTGACCTCCACCCCTAGATGGCGGTGCAGGTGGAGCAGCAACTTGAGCAACAACCATAGTCTGTGAATCATGTGGCCCCTGTGGAATCCATGGAGCCAGTGCAGCCTGCGGAGGTACACCCCATATGAGCCCGGGGAAGTCCCTCACCTTATGTTTGGTATCCCCACACTAAAAAAACTCTCGGTACGTATTCATACTGAAACTAACTCTAACCTGGTCGGCTAGACCGACCACTGAAGGCACCCCGTGCAAGAGGTGCACTGGAAGGTAGTTGAGCGTGATGGGAAACCTGAGACATCGGAACAGCCGGGAGCAATGCTAGTAGCTGGAAGTGGTAAATGAACTGGGTGACTCACATAAACCCTACCATGACAGGCTGAAATTGGAGTGCGGGCACCACTAGAATCTCGATGCCTCCCGGCCTCACTCTCTTGGCCCCGCATACCCTTCATCCTTCAAGTGATCTCTAAAACCTGCTAAAATGGAGTATCCCTATCCAATTCTTGAGCCATGCTGAATCTAAGACCATAACTGAGCCCCTCGATAAATCTACAGACTCGCTCTCTGACTATAGAAACCAAGGTAGGTGTATGTCGGGAAAGCTCACTAAATCCGATGGCATGCTCTAACACTGACATAGTCCCCTAACAAAACTGCTCAAACTATGTGTGTCATGCATCAGATGGCCTACCCTTGTCGTAAGCTTGCCACTACCTATATATTGTTGCTGACACCTAAAATTTATTAAAGTCTACTCCTCTCACCTCCACAATACCCATGGTGCGGAAAATACAGACGCTTATCTAGAACACATTGTGCATCCTCAGTAACTGCACCACTGAAAGTAAGAGGGTCATACTTCTAGAACCTTTCAAGTTTCTTCTACTCTTCCTCAAATGACACTGGCCAGACCTCAGGCAGAGCCAAAATAACGGGATGTGCTGGCATGACGCCCAGAACCTGATCCATATGGACCCGCTGCTTTGGAGTATGGTCCTTAAGAGTCTAAGCTCCTCCCCCAACTTGAGATGTAGCTGGATCAACCAGGATCAATCCTACCTGAGCTAGAGTCTAGGGTCTCCTGAAGTCCAAGGATGACAACAGGCATCTCGAGTGCCTGTCCCCTAACCGGAGCTACTGGTGGCTCCTTAGTCGCTGCTCTGGCAGGTGCTCTGGCTGTAGCATGTGCCCCTCCTCGGCCTCTACCCCATCCCCAACAAAGAATGTTGACCATGCTGGAAAAATTAACACCTCACTGATGAGTCTATTGAATCTATTTCTAGTCATGTGCTTCGTTATCTAAATCCCATAGCAAGAAAATGTGACATGTAAAAGACAATAGAACCTAGGTCTATCAAAGTGTAAAAAAGATGGTCACACACCATTAAATTATTTGTGATGGTTGTATTTGATGCCTATGTATTCTGCTGGTCTATGGCGGCATAGAGCCTAGTTGGTCTGCCATCTGCCTGAGCTCTTCTCTTACCTACAAACACTAACTACTGGGTTATTAGACCAAAATGGAGGAGGTGAAATGAGAGTAGTAGTTGTAAAATCTTCTTATGTAGCTCTAACCTTCTTGAGTTGGGGACAATCTCTCATGATGTGGCTCAGATCATTGAAACGGTAGCATCTCCTTTGATCAAATTGACATAATCCATAATGTATTTTCTGACAAGTAGTTCATTGGGGGTAAGAATAAACTGTCTGTCTCTGAGTAGGTGTATTGTGCTCCTAATACGCCTGATTTCGAGTATGTTGATTCTACCTGGAGGGAGTCGGGTACGTAGAGGATTGAGCCATTGATTGACTCTGAGCTGTGTGATTTTTATTCTGTTCTCCACCTATCTGCCCGCTATAACCACTTACAGCCTTTGACTCTTTGTTAGCCTCCCGGGACTATTTAATAATTCTATAAAAACCCTCCTAGGTTGGCTATATCCACTACTTATAGAAAATACTTATTATACATGTGTGAAGCCATATCTCTGGTTGTGTACAGATTAATACCATCCACAAATCTTTTGACCCTTTTTCTATAGGGGTCAATATGGGGTCATGCTCTGCTAACCTGTTAAACTCCATTTCTATCACGACCCAAGTTCTCCCGCCGTGAACTGTCATGACGGCACCTAGTCTCTACGACTAGGTAAGCCTAATATTGAGGAAATAAGATAAAAACACAAGGATAACAGCTAACAAATATAGTTAATAAGCAGAAATGAGGCCACTTGGCATATACAATAATCACTTTTCCAAAAACATGAAATGTCACAATGTCGCAAGCTTCTAAGAAGTCCAAACTGTTCTATACATCATTTATACGGAAAAGAAGAAAATGAACATAGGGGATAGAAGGGGACTCCGAGATCTACGGACGCAACAAATATACCTTGAAGTCTCCTGAAGCAGCAACCACACAGCTAGACTCGAGGCTGATAGCTAGTACCTGGATCTGCACAACGAAAACATGTGCAGGAAAGGGAATGAGTACACCACAACGGTACCCAGTAAGTGCCAAGCCTAAACTCGGTCGAATAGTGACGAGATCAGGTCAGGGCCCTACTGTCGTGCCCCCTTTTTCCATCCCTTTTTGATGGGGAGAGGTCCGGGTTTCGACATTCATGGGGTGTAATGACTCATTTCCTTTTGGGAATTGGGTATTTGAAGAGTCGTCACCTAACGGATTACGGTGCGTTAGGACACCTAGAGCGATTAACTCTTGGGTTGGTTTGCATTACCAGAGATTGGGGTAAGGGCTCGAAGTAAGCTCGAGGGGAAGGTGTTAGGCACCCCTCTTGGTCCACAATTGTGGGTCCCGACCGAACTTATATTCAGAAATTAGTCCATTACAAATAAACAGTTGGATCAAATAAGTAGCAAGTAAAGCACGTTAGATAACTCAAGTAATAAGATAAAGATTCGAACAAGTTGCAAAAAAAAGTTTAAATAAAAGGGATTTTTGGTGAAGGAGGGGCCCTAGGTTGGTTAGCCTATAGGATCACCCCACACAATGTCCGGTAAGCACTCCTCGATGAGAGGCTACACGTGACATTAGCGCGTAGTCATCATATCCCATGTCTACCCTTCCTATCCCCTTATTGGTCATGCAAAGCGAGTCCTTGGTCAGTAATTCCTATCGCGTGCTGCTACCCGTCCCTTCTTAATGGTCCTGGAGGGAGTTAGGACCTTTACCTATAGGTGGTTCTAGACATACCCCTAAGGTTTTAAAAGGCGAAAATTCTAAGGCGACAGTCAAAAGCATTTAGGACTTTCACACATAATGGGAACAATTAAGAGGCTCAAAGTTCCCTCCTCAAACAAACACATAAGCAGCACGACTCAAGCACAGTTAAGGTCTTTTATTAATCAATGTCCTAAAGCAGGATATCTAAGTGAATATGCAGAAACAGACAAACCCTTTTTAGACACAGAATTTACACCCTAGTAGTTGCCTAGGGACTCTTTTTAAAAGCCTGTTAGGATCAGAATACATCGAGCGATAGGGACAGTTTCAGAGAATGCAGTTTTCAAAACGCCCTAAAGGCTTGCCTATACGCAGAATACTGATGTCTATATTAATACGGAAACAAAACGGGGTTTTGAAGTAAACATCCTTTAATACCTATAGGCATGATATCTAGTGAGATTGAGGCAGTTTGAAAGAACTTGTTTCAGGAAATGCTTAATACTTAATAGAACCAATTCTAGGCGTGATCAAGTCGATTTATTAGACTAGACAGAATTGCGAGTAGAGCTACCTATATGCATGATATCTAAGCGTAACACTGATTTCAATGATTTGTAGGCATGGAAACATTCATAATACTTGTTATAACTGAATTCGGATTAGGTCCTATAGGCATGGCATCTATTACTAAACTGATTTTAAGACATGATTGTTTGGAACCTATAAGCATGGTTTTCTAAACATGGCAGAATGTAAAACCTTATAGACATGATTTCTACTTGATGAGCAAGCAAACTTAAAAGTGAAATCCTATGGATGTGATTTCTATTAGGCGAAGCAATCAGATTAAAGAGTAAAATCCTATGAGCATATTGTTTATTCAAAGCAAACAGACTTTAAAAGTAAAGTCCTAGGAGCAGGATTTCTACCCGTATTACCCCATAAAGTATGCATCTACCCACCCCTTTTTACTAAATACCCCAATATCTGTTTACAAATTATTACAGGACAATGAATGAATTACATAAATAGAAATAGAAAATCAAGAAGCTATTCTATAGGGAGCCTTCAATTAGGCCCAGATTTTCCAAAGCCTACAATGGCCTCTTACGCCTCAGTTCCATAGACAAACTAGTGTCTAGGTGCATCAAAGTTCCCTAAGGATCTCAAGGATCCCGGGCAGTGCTTACACCTGGACTTAGTAACCAAAGATTGAACAAGTGCAGTGTGGTAAGGCCAGCCTCAGTATGCCAGAGTTCAGAGGGTTCTCAAAAGGATCCCAAAGCAGTACACATACTAGAGGGGGCAGAACTTATTGACTAAGAGTGGAGTGAAAAGTGATGGACTCAAGTTGAAAGACTTTAGTAAGAAACTGTATTTAACAAAAGTCTTTTTGAAAGTAATTCAGTAAAGCAACAGAGATTGTTTGAAAAAAAAAGAGATTGGAGTAGTTAACAAAGTCCAAACACCTTAGGATAGGTTCATACACAGCCAGGAGTCATAGCATCAAGGCAGGTTTGGTAGTCACAAACAGGGGTAAAGGGGCTTGGGAATACATAAGACACACAGAGTTAAGCAAAGACCTAGGAATTAGTGGTCATGCCCAGAAGTAGCTAGCTAGACATAGTCACAAAATCAGACATAAAGAACAGACTTACATGCAAGGGGATAGGGATTTGGGAGATCCATGGTAGTAAACATATAGCAAGCAAGAGATAACTAGTGTAGACATGTAGAAACAAACGGAAGGGGAAACATATTGATTTCAAGGGGAGGGGAAGACATGATATCATTCTAATAATGTAACCCTTAACTACAAGATTCACAACAGAACCACAAATAGAAGCAAACCAGAAACAATAGGAACTGAAACAATAAGAGAATCATGTTGTTGTTGGAACTTTGAATTGAAACTAGGACATACCAGTGAAGAGGAGAGTAAGCAGAATGAAAGAACAAGGGAGCACAAATGGTTAGTCTTGGCTTGCAGCCGGCTAACTTAGAATAGTAGCAAGTAGCACAAGAGAGAGAGCAGAGATTTTTTAAGTATGAGAGATAGTTTTGAACCCAAGTGTTCATGTTCGTGTGTTGTGCTAATGAAAGACTAGAGTATTTATAGTTTGAGAGCAGGTAGTAAATAAGGTAAGAATCATAGTAGCATAGTAATTAAGGAACTCAGAATCAATCAGTCAGTAAATCAAGGTAAGTACTCCCTTAAGTTAAGGGAATTAATTCAAACGGTAAGAACCAGTAGCATATAAGGCAAGAAAATCAGTATATGACTAATAAGGAAAGAATCAAAGTTCAGTAAGCATAGGGTAGCCAATTAGGACTATGTTCAGAAAACTCCAATTAAGGAAATGATTCAGTAAGAATAAAGTACCACAGCAAATAAGGTAGTGGAATCAGTCAATTTAAACAGACGAGGTAGAAATCTAGGGTTTAAAAGAAAATCTTTCAATCAAACCATAAAATAAGGAAATCAGAATCAATCAAGAGGAAGTTATGATTCTATACTCAACATATAAATAGAGAAGAACAAACAGACGTAGCAAACAGGCAAGGTCAGCAATATCAACAGAAGGAGGCAAGTCTTAAACAATCAAGATGAATACAATCACATAGAGGTGATATAAGTAGGCTAAGGACTCAGTAAAACCTATTCGAAGCACGGTAACCACAGAAACTTAAAAAGAATCGAGTAGTCATGCTAACACACAGAACCAAAGCAAAGAAGATCTTAAAAAAAATTAGGGCTTTTAAAATAGGCGAGTTGAAAAAGCAGTAAGAACATAGAATCAGTCAAGATATGCAAGGATAGAAGTTTCAAACATAAAGAATCAGTTTAAGCAAAGTGTAGAAGAAGTTCCGAAAACCCTAGCTTTAGAAGAAGATGAAAATGGCTTGAAATCGATGATTTTTTGTAAAAGAGATTCGAGAACAGTATAGAACATCAATGGAAAAGACTCAAATCGTTCAAAAGTTGTATAGATCTAAGAGATGTAAGCAAAAATAGGGTTTCAGAAGAAACCCAAGTACAGATGAAAGAACCTGTCAAAACCTCAAGGATCGTAACAAGTATAGCAGGATTTCACTCGGAATCATACTGAAATAGCCAAGAACAGACCAGATGACAAACCCTAGATGAAAGTCGGTGTGACCCAGGGCCCTTGAAGGCCTTAGAGAAGATGAGCATGGCAAAGGAGGAGCCATTAGAGGCTTAGGGTTAAAGGGTGGTCGCCGGAGAAGACCGGAGAAGGGAGACAATTGACAGAGGCTAGGGTTAGGTTGAGAGAAGAGAGGAGATGAGAGGATTTGAGGGCGGCGGAATCTCAGAAATGAGATAGGGTTAGGGGTTGTAGGAATTAAAAAGGTAAGAAGTGATACGGGCCGTTGATCTGGGAGATCAACGGCCAGGATCTAATGGATTCCGGGTCGGGTAGATGTGTATAGGGTATGGGTCAGGCTATTGGGTAGGATATTGGGCTGGGGTTGGGTCCGATTTAGGCTACAATTGAAAGCCAAATCTGGCTAAAATTTAAATAGCCAATTTTCCCTATTTAATTTATAATAAATAATAATCAATTTTTGGAAAATAATTTTATGTACCAAAATAATTTAAAATATATATTTATCATTTTAAAAAATATAGGGACCAATTTTACGCATATAAAAAGTAATTATACATTAAATGGGCTAACATTGCAATTATATGCAATTTTAGCTTTAAAATACCAAATGCAATTATAAAAATGCATAAAAATATATTAACCATATTTTGGCATAAGTATAGAAATTAAATGAATAAATCATCATAAAAATAATTTGGGAAATAATTATTGGGATTTTATGAATAAAAAGGGGAGGAAATAAATCAATTTAAATCCTTAAAATCATGGAAAAATTATAAAAACCTTGTGCATGCTTATATATGCATATATATGCTATTTCAAAGGTGTTTATGCATATAAAAAATACATAAGGAAAAATTGGGTATCAACACCTACTGGTTTAAATATAATAAAATTTAACAGAAAGAAATATCGCGGTAAAGAAATAAATACTGAAATTTTAGCAAAGAAATAAGCATAGAAGAACAACAACTCAAAACACAGCAATAGCAACAGGGGATCTACCGGGATACCATCCTGTAGTACCAAACGTAAATGCGTAGGGGGGTCTCCCGGAATATCGTTCCGTAGTCCCAAAGTAAATATGTAGTGCTAGGGGATCTCCCGGAATACCGTTCCGTAGTCCCAAAGTAAATATGCAGCATAGGGGGAATCTCCTCGAATACCGTTCCGTAGTCCCAAAGTAAATATGCAGCTCAACCAAACAGAGATAACAGTTATAGCAAAAAAATCACAATTTAGACTAAGTCCGAATCAAGGAAGAACAGGAAATTTCACTAAATCATGCTACACAGAGTTCAGATAGGCAATTAAGACAGTTAAAGCATGTAGGCATGCTTTCCTAAACTAAACAGGATAGTTACATATACTAGTGCTTCTCAATTAAAGGAAAAATAGATATTTGCTTAATGAAAACGAGGTTTTTCAACAAATAGCCCGTGTACGCACTCGTCACCTCACGTACACGGCGCTCATATATCAAACAGTACCAAATCCTAAGGGAAGTTCCCCCACACAAGGTTAGGCAAGCCACTTACCTCAAACTAAAGGCCACTCAAAGCTCAATCACAGCTTTGCCTTTCAAACACGCCTCTGAACCAACAATATCTAGCAAATTACCAACCAAACGTTTCAAAATAAGCCTTAGCAATCACCCACGATAACAAAGGACTCAATTTAGGTCATTATTGAAATAGTCAACAAAAGTCAACACCGGGCCCGCTTGGTCCAAACCCGAAATTCGGACCAAACACAGATTATCCATTCACCCCCGAGTCCGGATATACAATTGGTTTTGGAATCCAGCCTCAATTTGAGGTCTAAATCCCCAAATTTTGAAATCCCTAATTTCTACCCAAAAGTCACCAATTCCACCATGAAGACCTTAGATTCTAGGTTGAAATCTTGTAAAATGAAGTGAACGATTGAAAGAAACTAGTTAAGAATCACTTACCTATGATTTGGGAAAGAAGAAGTCTTTGGAAAATTGCCTCTTGTGCTCTAGGTTTTGAAAATTTGAAGAATGAATGAAAAATATTGTCCAAGTCTCATTTACCCAGCTGCAGATGTCGCAAATGCGACCCGGGCTTCGAAAATGCGTAGCCCGCAAATGCGAGAAATCCATCGCAATTGCAAAGATTCCCACAGTCCTGCCTTCTTCACAAATGCGAAGAATGATTCGGAAATGCGAACTAAGCTGGTCGCAAATGCGATCAAATGATCGCAAATGCGAAGGAATGTTCGCATTTGCGAACATGAGCTGGCCCAGCTTCTCTTCGCATTTGCGATGAGAAGCTCGCAATGCGTTTACTCTTTAGAGATCGCAAATGCGATGATTGAACTCGCATTTGCGAGGTCTGAGGCCTGCAACAAAAACCAGCGGTGTTCTAAGTCCTATTTTCACTCCATAGCCTATCCGAAACTCACCCGAGCCCTCGGGGCTCCACACCAAACATGCACACAAGTCTTAAAACCTCATACGAACTTGCTCGCGCGATCAAATCGCCAAAATAACACGTAGAATCACGAATTTAGCACCAAATCAAATGAAATTCTCGAGAACACTTTGAAATTTTTATTTCCTCAACCGGACGTCCGAATCACGTCAAACCAATTCCATTTTTTATACCAACAAGATCAAACACTAAGAACTTCTTGAAAACCATCAAATTTTCAGACTATCAATTTTCAACAAAAATTCATAACTCGGGCTAGGGACCTCCGATTCCGATTCCGGGCATACGCCCAGGTCCCATATTTTGATACGGATCCATCGGGACTGTAAAAACACGAATCCGGGTCTGTTGCAAAAAATATTGACCGAAGTCAACTCAAATGAAGTTTTTAATTAAAATTTCTTATTTTTATCAATTTTCAACAGAAAAGCTTTCCGAAAACATGCCCGGACTGCGCACGCAAATCGAGGAGGGATAAAATGTGGTTTTTAAGGCCTCGGAACATAGAATTTAGTTTTAATTCATAAGATGACCTATCGGGTCATCGCATTCTTCACCTCTAAAACAATAGTTCATCCTCGAACGGACATACAAAAGTACCTGGTGTTGATACCCAATGTTTCCCCGTATATTTTTTTATATGCAAAATACTTTCAAAATAGTATATATATATATATATATGCATATATAAGCATGTCCAAGTGTTTTATTATTTTTTCCAATTTTTAAAAGATTTTGAAACCAATTTATTGCCCTATTTTAACAGTACATAACCAATGGTTATTCCCAAGAATATCATTTTTGGTGATTCACTTATTTTATCCTCATATTTGTACCAAAATATAGCTAAGGTAATTTTTGCGCATTTTCACAAATTTATTTAGTAATTTTAAAGCTAAATTGCATACAATTGCAATTTTAGCCTATCTTGAGATTTAAATAGCATTTTAATAATTATAGAAATTAGT
>NC_031995.1:43749049-43986566 GCF_001879085.1 Nicotiana attenuata | reverse complement strand
AGTATGCCACTCGGTGGAGATCAGAAGCTGCTAAGGTCAGACCGGCCTTAGAGGAAGAACAAATGAACAAGTTTTTCGTCCGGGCTCAGGACCCACAATATTATGAGAGGTTGATGCTGATTGAGAATCATAAATTTTCTGATATCATCAAGCTAGGAGAAAGGATCGAGCAAGGCATCAAGAGTGGTATGGTTACGAACTTTGAAGCCTTGCAGGCTACCAATAAGGCTTTACAATCTAGTGGCACGTCCAAGAAAAGGGATGTAGGTGCTGTAATGGTTGCACAGAGGACCAAATCCCCTATCAAGTACCAAACATACCCAATACCTCCAATCACATATCAGCCTACCCCAAATTACCAAGCACTCTCACCCACTTACCAATCTCCACCACCCGCTTATCAGTCATCTCCCACATATCAGCCCACTTTACCCAAATACTCCCAACCAGCACATGTTTACCAATCCTACAACACCCAACCATCCCACTATCAATCACCTCCCCCACGTCAAAACTTCCCTAGACCTTGACCAAATTTTGACCGCAGACTTCCAAAACAGTATACCGCCATTGCTGAACCGATCGACCAGCTGTACGAGAGGCTCAAAGCTTCTGGTTATGTCACCCCTATCCCTGCAATAACACCTGAAAACCCTTCTCAGTGGTTCAATCCAAATAAAACATGTGCATACCATTCCGGCATGAAGGGACATACCATTGATGAATGCCGCTCTCTGAAGGATAAGATCCAGACATTGATTGACAATAAGATCATTGTAGCGAAGGAGCCTCCTCCAAATGTCCGCAATAACCCTCTGCCAGACAACAAAGGTGGAGGTGTTCACATGATCGAGATAGAGGATGACTGGGACCCCAAGGGATCAATCGGTTTAATCACAGAAGGCGACGATCCAAAGAAGCCAGTAGTCACCCTCAATCCGATTGTGGTCCAGATTGAGCCTTCTGGGGACGCCGAGGTAAACATGTCCATGCCACTCGAGTTTGAAGCACCACCCTCTGCAAAGACGCCAGCACCGATTGAAGTTGAGTTTAGGTCACCAGCAAACACACCTACACCCTTTGAAGTTGCGGCCTTACCACCTAAAAATCATGCTCCGTTCAGAGTAAAGATAGCCACACCAATTCCAGTGGCAATGTCAGCCATGACACCATTCCATACGAAGGCTATACCATGGGACTACACAGTCGAGGCCAGAAGAAAGGGGAAGGTCAAGTTTGGGGAAGCCGTTGCGGCTCAGGATATGACAAGAACCGGCAGGGTTTATACCCCGGAGCACTTGGCTGAGACAAGCAAGCAGGCCTCTGGTAGGCCAACCATCACTAAGACTGGGCCCGACGATCTCTGGAGAAAGATACAAGCCAAAGAATACTCAGTCATTGATCAGTTGAACAAAACACCGGCACAAATTTCTATCATTGCTTTGCTACAAAGTTCCGATGCATACAAGAATGCCTTGTTAAAAGTGTTGAGCGAGGCATATGTACCGAGCAACATCACCGGCGGGGAGATGGCTAACATGGTAGGCCAGGTATTGGAAAGTCACAAGATCACTTTTCATGAAGATGAGCTGCCACCAGAAGGATTGAGTCACAACAAGGTGTTGCAGATCACTGTGCAGCGCGAAGATTATTTTATCACCAGGATCCTGGTCGATGGGGGGTCCAGTCTCAACATTTGTCCGTTGGTAACACTCAGGACGTTCGGAAAAGGGCTGCATGAAATGAAGTACGGGGCCATCAACGTCAAAGCTTTCGACGGTTCTCAAAGGTCTACTATTGGGGAGATTAGCTTGTGTTTGAAAATGGGGCCTACTTGGTTTGATGTTGATTTTTAAGTGATAGACGTACCGACATCTTACAATTTGTTGTTGGGACGACCATGGATTCATGCCGCGGGGGCTGTAGCGTCAACACTACATCAGGCAGTGAAGTTTGAGTGGAATCACCAAGAGGTGATCATTCAAGGCGACGGTAGCAATCCCATATAGAGTTGCCAGACCATTCCAGTGATTGGAGGAAGAAGAAGGATAGGTGGGGAAACTTACCACCACATCGAGCAAGTCAACGCCGTTGATAAGGATAAGTGGTGGGACAACAAAATCGAAAGCATATTGAACTGGAGCGGGTATGAACCTGGCAAAGGACTTGGCAAGAATCTCCAAGGAATCGCTAAGCCCATCAAGCTCAACGAACACGGCACCACCTTTGGATTGGGGTATGAGTACACCTGGAAAGAATTCAACGAATGGTCGCCACCCTAGCGCGGTCCTTACTATCCATTGGAGCAGCCAATACCACGCTTAGAACAGACTTTCCAACCGGCCGAAGTTATCTATGGGTCAGAAGAAGAGGAAGCACTGGCAGCAGTAAGGTATTTGTTCTTAGAAGACGATAATGTGGACTGTTGTGTCATTTTCGAGGAGGAGGGGGAGGAAGGCCCTTCCATACAGACTGTAAGCAGAGGAGCATGCCTCAATAACTTGACCGTCAGAACCACCAGAGCCTGGCGAGCCTCGGGGTAGCAAGGCTGAACAAGCATCATGCACTATTTTATTTTGCTAGTTTACTTTCCTTTCGCATTTTCTTAATTTTCGAAAGAAAGAGCTCCAATGTTCAAAAACATTTATGGAATTTATCAAAGCCTTTCGGTTTTCTTATAAAGCTTACTCTTATTATTTACTCTTACTATTACTTATCTTGATGAACCAATGACTGTGACATGCAACGAGACAACGCAACAAACGGACATAGATTCAGAGGAAGATGATATACCGGAAGAGATTGTTAAAGAAGTTGAGAATTTTGAGAATAGACCTAAGTCCAACCTGGATGAGACTGAGATTGTTAACCTAGGAGATGCAGAAAACATCAAAGAAACACGGATCAGCTTTCATTTGTCACCATTAGAGAAGGAAGAATATACAGAGTTTCTAAGAGAGTATGAGGACATATTTGCATGGTCGTACGACGACATGACTGGTCTGAGTACATCTATTGTGGCCCACAAATTGCCAAGCGATCCAGCCTGTCCGCTAGTAAAGCAGAAGCTCAGAAAGTTCAAGCCAGATATGAGTTGAAAATCAAGGAAGAAGTCACCAAGCAGGTCAAAGCCAAAGTTCTCGGGGTAGAAGAATATCCAACATGGTTAGCCAACATTGTGCCAATACCGAAGAAGGACGGGAAGGTTAGAGTCTGTGTCGACTACCGGGATCTCAACCGGGCCAGTTCGAAAGACGACTTCCCCTTGCCACACATACACATCCTGATTGACAATTGCGCCAAGCACGAGTTGCAATAATTTGTAGAAATTTTCGCGGGGTACCATCAGATCTGGATGGATGAAGAAGATGCTGAGAAAACAGCTTTCCTTACGCCGTGGGGAATGTACTGCTACAAGATGATACCGTTTGGGTTAAAGAATGCAGGGGCCACCTACATGAGGGCTATGACTACCATTTTTCATGATATGATACACAAGGAGATCGAATTATATATAGACGATGTTATCATCAAGTCCAAGAAAGCCGCCGATCACATGGAAGATTTGAGGAAGTTCTTCAATAGACTGCGAAGGTACAACCTGAAACTGAATCCCGCAAAATGTGCCTTCGGGGTTCCTGCCGAAAAATTACTTGGGTTTATTGTGAGTTGCCGGGGAATAGAACTGGATCCATCAAAGATCAAAGCCATTCAAGAATTGCCACCACCAAGGAACAAGAAAGACATAATGAGCTTCTTGGGGAGACTTAACTACATCAGCCGGTTCATAGCACAATCAACAGTTATCTGTGAGCCGATCTTCAAGATGTTGAAGAAGGATGCCGCCATCGAATGGACTGATGACTGCCAGAAAGCTTTCGACATAATCAAGGAATACCTGTCAACATCACCAGTCTTAGTCCCGCCTGAACCAGGTAGACCTCTGTTACTCTACATTGCAGTGTTAGACGGTGCCTTCGGGTGCGTCCTAGGGCAGCATGATGAGACAGGAAAGAAAGAACAGGCCATTTACTACCTCAGCAAGAAGTTCACTCCATACAAGGCCCGGTATTCTCTATTGGAACGCACCTGCTGTGCTTTAACTTGGGTAGCCCAGAAGCTGAGGCACTACTTCTGTGCCTATACTACATATCTCATATCAAGGATGGATCCTTTGAAATACATCTTCCAGAAGCCCATGCCCACCAACAAGCTCGCCAAGTGGCAGATCCTGTTGAGTGAATTCGACATTGTCTACGTGACCCAGAAAGCAGTCAAAGGACAAGCACTAGCGGATCACCTTGCTAAAAACCCTGTGGATGGAGAATACGAGCCCCTAAAGACGTATTTTCCAGATGAAGAGGTATCATCATAGGAGAAGATATTGCAGAGTCCTATGATGGTTGGAGAATGTTTTTCGACGGAGCAGCAAATTTCAAAGGAGTTGGCATAGGAGCAGTTCTAGTGTCGGAAATCGGTCAGCACTATCCGGTATCTGCCAAGCTCAGATTCCCGTGCACCAACAACATGGCCGAGTACGAAGCCTGCATCTTAGGGCTCAAGATGGCCATTGACATGATCATCCAAGAGTTGCTAATAATTGGGGATTCGGACCTACTCATACATCAGGTGCGAGGAGAATGGGCGACCAAGAATTCCAAGATACTCCCTTATCTGCGCCATGTATAGGAATTGAGGAAAAGGTTCGCAAAGACAGAGTTCCAGCATGTTCCCAGAGTCCAAAATGAGTTTGCCGATGCATTGGCTACCTTATCGTCCATGATACAGCATCCAGATACAAACTTCATTAATCCTATTCCTGTGAAAATCCATAATCAGCCAGCTTATTGTGCTCATGTCGAAGAAGAAGCAGATGGAAAACCATGGTTTCACGACATCAAGGAATATTTGGCCAAAGGAGAATATCCAGAGCTCGCAAATACCACTCAGAAGCGCACACTTCGAAGATTGTCCAACAATTTCTTTCACAGCGAAGGAATCCTGTATAGGAGGACTCCAGATTTGGGTTTGCTAAGGTGTGTCGACGCGAAGGAAGCATCTAAACTGCTGGAGGAAATTCATGTCGGGACATGTGGTTCGCACATGAACGGCTTTGTCTTAGCCAAGAAGATACTCCGTGCTGGTTACTTCTGGATGACTATGGAGACGGAGTGCATCCAGTACGTCCGAAAATGCCACCGCTGTTAGGTACATACAGACAGGATAAAGGTACCTCCAAATGAGCTTAACGCAACAAGCTCACCATGGCCGTTCGCCGCTTGGGGAATGGATGTTATTGGACCAATCGAACATGCCACTTCCAACGGGCACAGATTCATCCTAGTGGCAATTGATTATTTTACCAAATGGGTCGAAGCAGCATCTTACAAAGCAGTGACTAAGAATGTCGTGGCAGACTTTGTCCGCGACCGTATTGTTTGTCGATTCGGGATTCCAGAATCGATCATTACTGATAATGGCTCAAACCTCAACAGTGACTTAATGAAAACTATGTGTGAAACTTTCAAAATCAGACACAAGAATTCTACAGCCTACAGACCACAAATGAACGAAGCTGTAGAAGCCGCCAACAAGAACATTAAGAAGATACTAAGGAAAATGATGGAGAAGCATAAGCAGTGGCATGAGAAGCTATCATTTGCTTTACTAGGGTACCGAACCACAGTCCGCACATCAACTGGGGCAACTCCATATATGCTAGTTTATGGTACGGAAGCCGTCATTCCCACCGAAGTAGAAATTCCTTCCTTAAGGATCATACAAGAAGCTGAGCTCGACGACGCAGAATGGGTGAGAAGCCGCTACGAGCAGCTGGCTCTTATAGATGGGAAGAGAATGAATGCAGTTTGCCACGGTCAGCTTTATCAGAACAGAATGTCCAGAGCTTTCAATAAGAGGGTCAAGCCAAGACGGTTCACACCAGGGCAGCTGGTGTTAAAGAAAATTTTCCCGCATCAAGATGAGGCCAAAGGGAAATTCTCTCCCAATTGGCAGGGTCCATACATGGTTCATCGGGTTTTGACAGGAGGAGCCCTTATATTTGCAGAAATGGATGGAGAAGTTTGGCCAAAACCAATCAACTCAGATGCAGTCAAGCACTACTATGTGTAATCTTATGTTTTCCTATAAGATGTAATTTGAACTACGTCTGACCTGATTCCCGTTTAAGAGGGGATACGTAGGCAGCCTTATGGGTTCGGTCATAATTCAATAAAATTTTCATTCCCCCCCCCCCCCAATTGGAAACTGGGGCAGAATTTTGAGGAGGACCCTCAAAATTCCGAAGTGACTTTAGCCGATCATCGCAAGCAGGCGTCAGAAGCAGCAACCCATTAAACTGGGGCAAAATTTTGAGGAGGACCCTCAAAATTCCGTAACGAGAGAGGTTGCAATGTCCTGAACCACGTCACAGTCGTGGGTTCATCTAAAAACTATTTCTTAAATATCTACTTATGTCATATATTTAACAAACTCATGCATATTTATTATCGAAATCGCTTTGTTCAGCAACGCTACCCCCATGATACATACCGTGTCATCAGATCAGAGCCGAGCAGATCAAGCAAAGTCAGCGGAAACACGAACTAACCTTTCCCTTTTACAAAACACACGATTTTTCTTTGGATGCAGGCACCCAAGTCGCAAAAACATATATTATACACTCATATTATTCAGGAATACAACTCTCAGAACTGTCACACCTATTCACAGTTGCTATCCACATACAGTACCCCCAGCAGCCACAATATCGCAATCGGCTATCAGCTATCAGCTATCAGCTAAGAAATTATTACTATTCACCTTTTATTTCTGCATTGCATAAGGCTACCATTCTGCCTTCCGAGACTAAGCACTGTCTCCATCTGCATTTCTGCATTGCATGAGCCTACCATTCTGCCTTTCGAGACTAAGCACTGTCTCCATCTGCATTTTTGCATTGCATAAGGCTACCATTCTGCCTTTCGACACTAAGCACTGTCTCCATCTACATTTATGCATTGCATAAGGCTACCATTATTCCTTCCGAGGTTAAGCTCTACCTCCATCTGCATTTTCTGCATTGCATAGGGCTACCATTCTACCTTCCGAGGTTAAGCTCTACCTCCATCTGCATGGCTGAAAGATCGCCACCTCTATTTATGTCTTCCATGGCTGAAAGATCGCCACCTCTATTTACATCTTGCATCGGCTGAAAGATCTCCACCTTTATTTATGTCCTGCATCGGCTGAAAGATCGCCACCTTTATTTATGTCCTGCATCGGCTGAAAGATCGCCACCTTTATTTATGGCCTACATCGGCTGAAAGATAGCCATTTTTATTTATGTCTTGCATCGGCTGAAATATCGCCATCTTTATTTATGTCTTGCATCGGCTATAGGGATTCTTCACTTTCTTGTAGATATTATGTCTATAGCTTCTGCACACGCACGTAGAGAATATGCCTATAGGTCTTTTCTGATTCTTGCATACCCGTTTTTCACTAGGCAAACGTGTTTATAGGCCTTAAGTAAAACAATGCAACACCTAGATATCATGTTATAGGATTTATGCGCTCTTCTATGTCTATAACAATGTTCTAAGTTGGCAAACACATAGAAAGCATGCCTATAGGGGTTCTAATTCAAATCTGAATAGCCTCACTCGCTTATGAGTCTAAAATTAGCAGTAATAATGCGTTACCAACAGCAGAACTTGTGTTTTCTAAAATTCGTTTTTGACTTGCAACTTCCCTTTAAATCAGCATGTAATCAGTTCATTTTCTTATTTCTGAAATCTGTAGACATCATGCCTATAGGTTTTCGTCTATCACTTAGGCAAGAGTTAGGGTAAAACTTATAAACTGCAACAGTTTTTATTAACTGCAACCAGCGGGCAAGTCTAATTCGGACTTCTTATCTAAAAATATGTGATAAATCAGCCTGCTTTAAATTTTAAGTTTTATTTAGACCCTAATCAGTACGTGCAAGACATGCTAAACTATATGCTTTCTCTGATCTAAGGAGGTCTGTTTGAGCCTTATGTGTTTGAATGCCTTTCCCATATTTGCTCTATGTGTTTTGATTGTCGCCCTAGAATTTTGTCCTTTTAAAACTATAAAACCTCATACCCTTTCCCTTTAGGATTAGTAGTCCCAAATGCCTCCGGGACTGATAGGATTGGGGCGGGTAATAGCATGCAATAAGTGAAACGAGACCATTCCCCGTTTAATACCTGGGAAAGGGTAGATATGGATATGATGACCACGCGATAACACCACGTGTATAAGTGATTACCGGGTGTTGTGTGGGGTGATCCGTATTATTTATAAACCTAGGACCCCCCTCTCTTTTACTTGTTTATTTCATTGTTTATTTTCAAATTTCTCAAACTATTTTTTTTCTCAAAATTCAGCTTTTCTTTCATTTCTTTTCACTCTATCTATTTGCAACCTTTATGTGTAAATCCCCTCTTATTTGAAGCCTTATTTGTCTATATGTTATTTGTACCCTAAAGTCACAACAATAGCATGGCCGGGAACCACACTAGTAGATTCTGAGGGGTGCCTAACACCTTCCCCTTGGAATAATTTCAAGCCCTTACCCAATCTCTGGTTATCCAAACAAAACCCTTCTTAGTGTCGTAATGCACTTTCATCATTAGGTGGCAACTCTTCACTTCTCTTAAACCCAATTCCCAAAAGGGAACGAGTTATCCTCCCAAATGTCATAAACCCGATATCGCGAGAAAAAAGGGGGCATCGACACCTGGGCTAGTAAAAAGGTGGGGATATCTACTCCGTATGTCCTACTCGGACTCCCAAGTCGCCTCCTCGACCGGCTGACCCCGCCACTGAAGCTTTACTGATGCAATGTTCTTTGACCTCAGCTTTCGAACCTGCCCGTCCAAAATAGCCACTGGCTCCTCAACATAAGATTGATCCTTGTCCAACTGGACTTAACTGAAATCCAATATGTGAGACGGATCGCCGTGATACTTCCGGAGCATAGAAACATGGAATACCGGATGAACTCTTGCTAGACTGGGAGGTAAGGCCAGCTCATAAGCAACCTCCCCAACACGGTGCAACACCTCAAAGGGATAAATAAACCTTTGGCTCAGCTTGCCCCACTTCCCAAATCTCATAACGCCCTTCATAGGAGAAACCCGAAGCAAGACCCGCTCTCCAACCATAAATGAAACTTTGCGAACCTTCCGGTCCGCATAACTCTTCTGTCTGGACTGAGCTGTGCAAAGTCTATCCTGAATCACCTTCACCTTCTCCAAGGCATCCTGAACCAAGTCCGTGCCCAATAATCTAGCCTCGCCAGGCTCGAACCAACCCATTGGGGACCGACAACGCCTACCATACAGAGCCTCATACGGTGCCATCTGAATGCTGGACTGATAACTGTTGTTGTAGGAAACTCCGCTAGTGGCAAGAACTGATCCCAAGAACCTCTAAACTCCATCACACACGCACGGAGCATATCCTCAAGAATTTGAATAGTGCGCTCGGACTGACCGTCCGTCAGAGAGTGAAATGTTGTGCTCAACTTCACCTGAGTACCCAAATCATGCTATACAGCTCTCCAAAACTGTGATGTAAACTACGCCCCGGTTAGAGATGATAGATACCGGCACGCCATAAAGTCTGACAATATCTCGGATATAAACTCGAGCCAGCTGCTTGAAAGAATAGGTAGTCATTACAGGAAGGAAATGAGCTGACTTGGTCAGTCTATCCACAATCACCCAAACTGCATCAAACTTCCGCTGAGTCCGTGGGAGTCCAACGATAAAATCCATAGTGATCCGCTCCCATTTCCACTCTGGAATCTGTAACTTCTGAAGCAACCTACTCGGTCGTTGATGCTCATACTTCACTTGCTGGCAATTTAGACACCGAGCAATATACTCCACTATGTCCTTCTTCATCCTACGCCACCAATAATGCTGCCTCAAGTCCTGATACATCTTCGCGGCACCCGGATGAATAGAGTACCGCGAGCTGTGAGCCTCCTGAAGAATCAACTCACGCAAACCATCAACATTAGGCACACATAGCCTGCCCTGCATCCTCAATGCACCATCATCACCAATAGTGACCTCCGTAGCATCACCTTTCAAGACAAGCAGATGGGGGTCATCATACTGACGCTCCCTGATACGATCATAAAGAGAAGACCGAGAGACCACACAAGCCAATACTCGACTCGGCTCAAAAATATCCAATCTCACAAACCGGCTGGCTAAGGCCTGAACATCCAATGCCATGGGCCTCTCTGCTGCTGGTAGATAAGCCAAACTACCCAAACTCTCTGCCCGGCGACTCAAAGCATCGGCCACCACATTGGCCTTCGTCGGGTGGTACAAAATGGTGATATTGTAATCCTTAAGCAGCTCTAGTCACCTCCTTTGAAACAAATTAAGATCTTTCTGCTTGAACAGAAGCTGCAAACTCCGGTGATCAGTATAGATCTCACAAGGGACACCGTACAAATAATGCCTCCAAATCTTCAAGGCATGAACAATAGCTGCTAACTCAAGGTCGTGGACAGGATAAATCTTTTCATGCACCTTCAGCTGTCTGGACGCATAGGCAATCACTCTAAGGTCCCACATCAACACCGCGTCGAGGCCAACTCGCGACGCACCACAATATATTGTGTAAGACCCCGAACCTGTAGGCAATATCAATACTGGGGTTGTAGTCAAAGCTGTCTTGAGCTTTTGAAAGCTCTCCTCACACTCCTCCGTCCACTTGAACGGAGCACCCTTTTGGGTCAGCCTGGTCATAGGTTCTGCAATAGATGAAAATCCCTCAACAAATCAATGGTAATACCCCACAAAACCAAGGAAGCTCCGGATCTCTATAGCTGAGGACGGTCTGGGCCAACTCTGCACTGCTTCCACTTTCTTTGGGTCCACCTTGATCCCTTCACTCGATACCACATGACCCAAGAATGCTACGGAATCTAACCATAACTCACATTTTGAGAACTTTGCTCACAATTTCTTCTCGCTCAAGGTCTGAAGCACAGTTCTCACGTACTGCTCATGATCTTCCCGACTCTGGGAGTACACCAGAATGTCGTCAACAAAGACAATGATGAAAGTGTCAAGATAAGGTCGAAATACACTATGCATCAAATGCATAAATGCTGCTGGGGCGTTGGTCAGCCCAAATGACATAACAAGGAACTTGTAATGACCATACCGAGTCCTAAAAGCAGTCTTCGGGATATCTGGCTCCTGAATCTTCAACTGATGATAACCTGAACGCAAGTCAATCTTGAAAAACACTCAGGAACCCTGAAACTGATCAAATAGGTCATTAATACGAGGCAAAGGATACCGGTTCTTTTTTATAACTTTGTTCAACTAGCGATAATCAATGGACATATGCATAGAACCGTTCTTTTTCTTCACAAACAAGATAAGAGCACCCCAAGGTGACACACTAGGACGAATGAAGCCCTTATCAGGCAATTCATGTAACTGTTCCTTCAACTCCTTCAATTCAGGAGGGGCCATACAATAAGGAGGAATAAAGATGGGCTGAGTTCTCGGCAACAAATCAACGCCAAAATCAATATCTCTGTCGGGCGGCATGCCCGGAAGATCAGCTGGAAACACATCCGGATAATCCCTCACTACCGGGACTGAATCAACTGTAGGGGTATTAATACTGACATATCTCACATAACCTAGATACGCGTCACACGCCTTCTCAACCATTCGCTGAGCTTTAAGAAATGAAATGACTCTACTGGGACTGTAATCTAAGGTACCCCTCTACTCTAATCGCGGTAAACCTGGCATAGCCAGCATCACGGTCTTGGCATGACAATCAAGAATAGCATAATGGGACGACAACTAGTCCATGCCCAAGATAACATCAAAATCTACCGTGCTGAGCAATAATAAATCGGCTCTGGTCTCAAAACCACTAATAGTAATCAAACACGACCGATAAACGCGGTCCACAATAAGAGAATATCCCACAGGAGTAGACACATAAACAGGGGAACTCAAAGAATCCCGAGATACGCCCAAATGCGGGGCCAATAAGAGGACACATAGGAATAAGTGGAACTTGGATTGAATAGAACCGATGCATCTATATGACAGACTGGAACAATACCTGTAATGAAAGAACCGAAAGCAACAGCCTCTGTATGAGCAGGAAGGGCATAGTATCTGGCCTGGCCTACCCCTATAGGGCGGCCTCTACCTCCCTGAGCTCCACCTCTAGCGTCCTGAGCAGGTGGAGTGGCAGTTGGAGCTGTAGTCATAGCCTTGGAACCCTGTGGAGCACACTGTGGCTAAGAAGTCTGTAGAGGTGTACTCCTCCTAAGTCTGGGGAAATCCCTCACCATATGGCGAGTGTCGCCACAATCAAAACAAGCTCTGGGAGGACGTGGCGGCTGTGGCTAACTCAGACCAGCTCTGCTAGACTGACCACTGAAAGCACCCCGTGTAGGAGGCATACTAGATACTGGAGGTGCATAATAAGGCTCCTGAGGTCTAGGAGAAGCTGGAATACCACTGGCTGCTGGAAGAGCTGAATGAACGGGGCGGCTCACATAACCCCTACCATGACGAACTGCAGCTGGCGCACGGGCACCAGAATAATGACCCGACTCTCGAGACCTCTTGGCCTCTCTCTCCTCCCTTTCCCGAGCAAGCATGTCCTCCACTCTCCTAGCAATACTCACCACCTGCTAATACGCAATATCCATCTGTAACTCACGGGCCAAGCTAGTCCTGATGCTGGGAATGAGCCCCTCAATAAACAGGCAAACCCTCTCTCGCAATGTAGAAACCAAGGCCGGTGCATGTCTATCCAAGTCACTGAAACGGACGGCATACTCTGAGACCGTCATAATACCCTGGTGAACTGCTCAAACTCCGCATGCCATGCATCCCTGAGGCTCTGAGGGACATACTCTTTCAAAAACATGTCCGAGAACTGAGTCCATGTAAAGGAAGCTGCCTCATTCGGACTGTCTAACTCATAAGTATACCACCACTGATAGGCCGCCCCTCGAAGCTGGAAGGTAGTGAAAGAAACCCCACCCGACTCTGCTATGCCCATAGTGCGGAGGATACGGTGGCACTCCTCCAGAAATCTCTGAGCATCATCTGATGCTAGACCACTGAATGTAGGAGGGTCGTACTTCTTGTATCTCTCAAGCCTCCGCTGCTCCACCTCTAAAGTCAATAATCTTGCACGACAAGGAATAAAATGAAGTGGAATTTTCCTAACAGTTCCATAGCCTCCTGAAAATAAGTACAGACATCTCTGTACTGATCCGCGAGACTCTACTAAGCTAGCTTGTGACTCACGACACCTATGAACCTAGAGCTGTGATACAAAATTGTCACTACCCAAGTTTCCCCCTCCGTGAACTGTTATGACGGCACCTAGTCTCTACGACTAGGTAAGCCTAATATTGCAAAAATGAGATAAAAACACAAGGATAACAGCTAACGAATATAGTTAATAAGCAAAAATGATGCCGCTTGGCATATACAATAATTATTTTTCCCAAAACCTAGAATGTCCAATGTCACAAGCTTCTAAGAAGTCCTAACTGTTCTATACATCATTTGTACGGAAAAGAAGAAAATGAACATAGGGGATAGAAGGGGACCCCTAGGTCTGCGGACGCGGCAGATGTACCTTGAAGTCTCCTGAAGCAGCAACCACACAGCTAGACTCGAGGCTGATAGCCAGTACCTGGATCTGCACACGGAAATCATATGCAGGAAAGGGCATGAGTACACCACAACGGTACCCAGTAAGTGCCAAGCCTAACCTCGATCGAGTAGTTACGAGATTAGGTCAGGGCCCTACTGATTTAAATATTATAAAATTTAACAGAAAGAAATATCGCGGTAAAGAAATAAATAATGAAATTTTAGCCAGGAAATAAGCATAGAAGAACAACAGCTTTGAAGACAGCAATAGCAACAGGGGATCTCCCGGGATACCATCCCATAGTCCCAAATGTAAATGTGCAGGGGGATCTTCCGGAATACCGTTTCGTAGTCCCAAAGTAAATATGCAGTGTTGCGGGATATCCGGAATACTGTTCCGTAGTCCCAAAGTAAATATGCAGTACAGGGGGAATCCCCCAGAATACCGTTCTGTAGTCCCAAAGTAAATATGCAGCTCAACAAAATAGAGATAACAGTTACAGTAAGAAAATCACAATTTAGACTAAGTCTGAATCATGGAAGAATAGGAAATTTCACTAAAACATGCTACACAGAGTTCAGATAGGCAGTTAAGGCGGTTAAGACAGTTAAAACACGTAGGCATGCTTTCCTAAACTAAACAGGATAGTTACATATACTAGTGTTGCACAATTAAAGGAAAAACAGATATTTGCTTAATGAAAATGAGGTTTTTTAACAAATAAACCGTGTGCGCACTCGTCTCCTTACGTACACGGGGCTCATATATCAAATTGTACCAAATCCTAAGGGGAGTTCCCACACACAAGGTTAGGCAAGCCACTTACCTCAAACTCAAGGCCACTCAAAGCTCAATCACAGCTTTGCCTTTTAAACACGCCTCCGAACCAAAAATATCTAGCAAATTACCAACCAAACGTTTCAAAATAAGCCTTAAGATCACCCACGATAACAAAGGACTCAATTTAGGTCATTATTGAAAAAGTCAAAAAAAGTCAGCACCCGGGCTCGCTTGGTCCAAACCCGAAATTTTGACCAAAACCCGATTACCCATTCACCCCCGAGTCCGGATATACAATTGGTTTTGGAATGCGACCTCAATTTGAGGTCTAAATCCCCAAATTTCAAAATCCCTAATTTGTACCCAAAAATCCCCAATTCCACCATGAAGACCTTAGATTCTAGGTTGAAATTTTGTAAAATAAAGTGAATGATTGAAAGAAACTAGTTAAGAATCACTTACCTATGATTTGGGGAAGAAGACATCTTTGGAAAATCGCCTCTTGTGTTCTAGGTTTTGAAAATTTGAAGAATGAATGATAAATCCCGTCCAAGTCTCATTTACCCAGCTGCAGATGTCGCAAATGCAAAGCCCGCAAATGTGAGAAATCCATCAGATTTGCGAAGATTCCCACAGTTCTGCCTTCTTCGTAAATGCGAAGAAAGGTTCGCAAATGCGAACTAAGCTGGTCGCAAATGCGATCAAATGATCGCAATTGCGAAGGTTGCCTCCCCCCTGTCCCCATCGCAAATGCGAAGGAATGTTCGCATTTGCGAACATGAGCTAGCCCAGCTTCTCTTCGCATTTGCGATGAGAAGCTTGGAGAATGAAAACTCTTCAGAGATCGCAAATGCGATGATTAACCTTGCATTTGCGAGGTCTGAGGCCTGCAACAAAAACCAGCAGTGTTCTAAGTCCTATTTTCACTCTGTAGCCTATCCGAAACTCACCCGAGCCCTCGGGGCTCCAAACCAAACATGCACACAAGTCTTAAAACCTCATACGAATTTGCTCACATGACCAAATCGCCAAAATAACATGTAGAATCACGAATTTAGCACCAAATCAAATGAAATTCTCAAGAACACTTTGAAATTTCTATTTTCTCAACCGAACGTCCGAATCACGTCAAACCAATTCCGTTTTTCATCAAATTTCACAGACAAGTCTTAAATATATATTGAACCTGTACCGAGCTCCAAAACCAAAATACGGACCCGATACCAACAAGATCAAACATTAAGAATTTCTTAAAAATGATCAAATTTTTAGACTATCAATTTTCAACAAAAATTCATAACTCAGGCTAGGGACCTCCGACTTCGATTCTGGACGTACGCCCAGGTCCCATATTTTGATTCGGACCCACCGGGACTATCAAAACACGAATTCGGGTCCGTTTACCAAAAATGTTGACCGAAGTCAACTCAAATGAAGTTTTTAATTAAAAATTCTTATTTTTGTCAACTTTCAACATAAAGCTTTCCGGAAACACGCCTGGACTGTGCACGCAAATCGAAGAGGGACAAAATAAGGTTTTAAGGCCTTGGAACACAGAATTTAGTATTAATTCATAAGATGACCTATCGGGTCATCATAATTTCGTACTCAATAACTGTCATCTTACCCTGTGTGTGATTTTCAGTTCATGCCTTAGATCATCCTGTCAGCTGTTGGGAAAGAACCTTTCCATAAAAGATATTTTAACTAAGGCCAAAATATCGATGGTATATTTAGACCTCTTCTCTTCTTGTAAGTTTTCCACTAGATTCTTGTAGCTTGAGTTAACTGATACACAATAAAGACAACAGCTAGAATATCTAGACAACCTAAGGAAAATAAATATTTCTTTAACTTCCTCTAAAAATTACATTGCCTCTACTTTTGCGTCCATGCCTATGAAGGTAGCAGGGTGGATCACAATGAAGTCCAATGGCTTAAATCTAGATGCAGAGCACCTGATTGCATTAGTTGGAGAAAGTGGTTGTGCCACATAAACCGGGGAGCCTGAAATTCATCTTTCACTACTTTTGCATCTGAAACATACTGATCCAGAACCAACACATAGGCATGTAGCGCTTTGTAATGATCCGACTGGTAGTTTTTTGTATTTTAGCTTTGTTTTCTTTACATATGTAAATTTATTGTTATGTGACTTAGTCCCTTGGTTGGAGGCTTTAGTTGTAAGAGTTGACCGAAGTTTGAATTTTGTGTAGATGAATCCGAAATGGTATTTTGATGGTTTTAATAGGTTCGTACGGTGATTTTGTACTTAGGCATATGTCCGGATTTGGATTTAATGGTTCCTAGGTTGATTTGGTTCTATTTGGCGAAAATTGGAAAGTTGAAGGTTTGGAAGGTTCATAGGTTTGATCAGGAGTTGAGTTTGATGTTATTGGATTTGGATATTGGTTTCGGAAGTTAGAGCAAGTTTGTTTCATCATTTTGGACTTTTGTGTAAGATTTGAGGTCATTCCGAGTTGTTAGGAATGTTCGGCGTAAGTTTTGAATTCGAAAATTTGGATGAGTTCATTAAGTTTGGATTAAGGTGCAATTCATGGTTGTGATTTTATTTTGTGTGATTTGAGGCCTCGAGTAGGTTCGTATTATATTTTGGGATTATTTGATGTGATTGGACGGGGTTCCGGGAGCCTCGGGTGTGTTTCAGATGGGTTTCAGACCATTTCTCTTTATTTTGGATCGGCTGGTTTCTATTGTTGATCGCTATCATGAATGGTGTGTCGCAATCACAGAGAGTGTTTAGTAGCAGGTGATGTTTTCACTTTGCGTTCGCGATGGGGAGGTGGCGTTCGTGGAGCATGGGTGTCGCGTTCGCGTAGGAGAAGGCCGGTTGGTGGATGGCATGCTTTTGGCCATTGCGTTCACGTGTATGCGACCGCATTCGTGTAGGCTCAAGAGAGGAAGGCATATGTAGATAGCCTCGCGTTTGCGGGGAAGGAGCAGTAGCTGGGCAAGAATTTGTCCTTCGCGATCACGAAGTAGGTCCCGCGATCGCAAAGGGTAACGCTGGGCAGTCACTTAAGTACTCTATTTCGAGGGTTTTAGTCATTTTATCACATTTTCAGATTGAGAGCTCGGATTTGTGCGCTTTTTGAGGGGATTTCATGATTTGGATTGGGATAAGTATTTTTATCTTGGTTTGGGTATTATTAATGATTCCAACGTTGATTTTAGCATTTGAATGATGAATCTAAGTGAAGAAAATTAGGGACTTTGGCAAAACTTTTATGAAATAAAAATTGAGAATCTGAACCCCGATTTCGAGTCAGAATTGGATGAAACTTGTATGGTTGGACTCGTATTCGAATTGGTGTTCGGAATTTGTGACTTTTGTCGGGTTCCGGAGTGCAGGACCGAGTTGACCTTTTGGGTTAACTTTGTAAATTTGTTAAAGATCAAAGCTTTATTAGTAGGGATTGTTTCTATGGCTTTTATTGATGTTATTAAGTTATTTTGGCTAGATTCAAGTTGTCCGAAGGTTGATTCACGGGGAAAGGAATTTCTAGAATATTGATTTGGTTTGCTTGAGGTAAGTATCTTAGCTAAACTTGGTTGAGGCACTAGTTTCCTGAGTTATTAGTGTTGGCTACGCTATGGGTGGCGCACATGTGAGGGGTTGAGCCAATGTGCGTGCACTAGGTTATTTTTCATGCTTGGGTTAGTGTTAGGCTGTAATATGCCTTGAATTTGATTGCTAAACTTCATGCTATAATGCTTATTATGTTGTACGCCTTTGTGAGCTACTTGAATCATTAGAGATTATTTGTTCGTTGATCTCCTGTTCAAATATGTTACTTGTTATTTCTCAGGCATAATCAACTGATTTGAACTATAATAGTATATTTTGCACATGCCTACACTTAGCATGTCATTTATATAAGTCCATGAGTATGTAATTTTATATCCATTGTTCATGTACATGTATTCTTGTTTATGCTTTCTATGTGATATGGACTGGGTTGATAGCACGTGAGTGGTCCGTGCGGATCTGAGTTATGTAAGCACGTGAGTTGTCCATGGTGGTATTATATATGGCACGTGAGTTACCCGTGCAGCGTGTGAATAAGGATCCATCCCCCTAGGGTCACCCTCTCATGTTTCTCTCTTAAAGGTGTACACCCGTTATGAGGAAAAACTGGCTAATGTTTGATTTGATTATTGCATTTCTTCTTTACTTGAAATTTCCTTGGATGTATACATATTTTATTCGCATATCTATTCTATATGCCAGATCAGGAATGTAAACATACCTTTTTGTGTATATCTTCTCTACATGCTGGATTTTTAATTGATACAGAGCTGGGTAATTTATCTCATGTGTGCCGAGATGACTTTATCCTTGATTTACGACTTGATAATATTATTGCTGTGTACCGGTAAAATTTATGAACTAAGCAGGTTATGAGCAATTATTATTGATAATTCTTGCCTCTTTTATCTCACCAAGGTTAGTTATGTTGCTTGCCGAGTACATGGGGTCTGCACTTAATTGTGTAGATCCAGGTATTGGTGTTGACACCCAATTTTTCCCTATATACTTTCAATATGCAAAATAACTTCAAAATGGCATATATACGCATATGTAAGCATATCCAAGTATTTTATTATTTTTTCATAATTTTTAAAGGTTTTAAATCAATTTATTTCCCTTTTTTATCCATAAAATCCCAATAATTATGTCCAAAATTGTTATTTTTGATGATTCATTTATTGGATCTTCATATTTATCCTAAAATATAGCTAAGATAATTTTTTCATATTTTTACAAATTTATTTAGTATTTTTTAAGATAAAGTGCATATAATTGTAATATTAGCCTCTTTTAAGATTTAATTGCGTTTATATTCATAAAATCAAGTCCTATATTTTTAAAATTCTAATTATATATTATAAATAATTTTAGTGCTTTTAATTTGTTTTCAGAAATTAATTTATTATTTTTTGTAAATTAAATAGGGAAAATGGCTATTTAAAATCTAGCCCAATTGCATTTCAATTTTAGCCTAATTGTAACCCCAAATTAAACCCAATTTCCCCGGCCCAATCCCAGTTAAACCCCGACCCAATTTCAAATTGAACCGACCCAAACCCGGACCCCTACCTACCCTCTTTAATCCAGATCGTTGATCATTCAGATCAACGGCCAGCATTCACCCTTTCCATTTTTAACCCTGAACGACTCCTAAACCTACTTCATTTTTCACCGCTCGCCGCCTCTGAATTCGTTTCCCTCTCAATTTTCTCTGCAATCCCTCATGAACCCTAGCCACCGCCATCTAATCCCACCCTAATACCTACCTAATCCATGGCCTCTCGTGGCCATTTGAGATGTGTATCGGCCTCCTATGGCTCCTGGGTGTTTGTTTCTGTGGTTTCATGGCCAGACCTCGAAGGAATCTGGTCCAGTCCTTGCTCGACTTCTGTTCATGGCCTTTCTCTGGCCATCCATGACCTTTCTCTGGCCATTCATGGCCTTTCAAGGCAGATCCTTGACTTTCCTGGTTAGGTCGGTAACTTTCAAGGTCTTTCTCACCTTTCTGGGTTTTCCGAAACCCTAATCTCCAAGACCTTTCAATTTCTTTTAGATCTATCTTAGATCTGTGCTTACTATGAACTTTTTAAGTGTTTCTCGAAGGTTCTTTGACTTTTCTTTCAAAATGACTCTTCATTTTTCAACGATTAGGGTTTCTCTTAACTTTTTAAAGACCTCTTCTCCGATTTTTAGTGTTGTTTCATGATTTTACTATGTTCAAACAACTTGTTTATGCTTTCCTTCTATTTGATTCAGCATGTCAATAACCCTAGTTCCCTTTTTGGTCTTATCCGAGTTCTGAAATTGTTTGTTTAAATGTGTACTTGTTCGATTAAGTTCTTTGTTTCTGACTCTCTTCTCCTTGTTTAACTTATCTGATTTGAGCTCTTATCATCTCTTAAATTCGGCTACTGTTGAAGCCCTAATTTCTTAAAAGTTTTGCCTCACTTGTTATTGTGAGACCTTTACTTGTTTCTTACTCTCTTTACATGTTGCTATGTTCTTCTTCATTGTTGATTGTATGTGACTACTTGACCTACTTGACTATTGTGCTTCGAATATTTTCTTACTACTGAACCCTAGCTTACCTTTACTGCTACTGTATGTTTGTATTGCTTCTTTTTGTCAACTCGTTTAACTCTGCATGCTTGTTCATTCCTTGCTATTTATATGGTGAAGTGCAGAGTCATGTTCCTTTCTTGATTGATCCTGATTTCCTCAATCTTCCGACTAATTGCAAAAGGGTTTTCTTACGAGCCCTAATTTTTACTCATCTGTTTAAAATTAATTGATTCCTTTCCTTTACTGTGATGTTTTACCTTGCTGAATCCTTTCCCAAAATAAGCCTATTTTTTGTACATAGACTTGATTATTTACTTTATACTTTTACTGCCCCCATATATGGCAATAATCAGCCTGTCCCCAAACTGATTTCTTTCCTTAATTAAACCTGTTACTACCCGTTAAACAGTGATCCCTTAATTAAAGGGAATCACTTGTGTTAATTGATTCTGATTGTGATTATTTCCATGTTTGTGTTTATGACTTTACCTCTTCTCTACTCGTTTTCAAAACTATAAATACCATACCCTCTTTTCTTTTAGACACACGAACAACTTGAGTTCAGAACACACACTTACACTTAAAACTCTCTCTTTCTTTACTGATACTTGTGCTATTGCTTTGTCTAGCCGGCTGAAAGCCAAGGCTAGACTGTGGACTTCTGTTTACTTTACCTTTCTGCACTTTGCTTCTCTACTAGTATGTCCTAGTTAACTTTTTTAAGTCTCAACAACAACATGTTTCTTTAAGTTGCTTTAGCTTCTCATTCATGTTCACTTCTGCTCATGTCTCTGCATTCTATTTATGTTACTAGCATGCTGAAATATGTTCCCTTCCCTTTTTAAATTAATATTTCCCTATCTGTGTACTCTATCAGTCATTTGTTATTCACTTGCCACCTTATGAATCCCAAACCCACATATCCCCTATATGTGTTTATGCTCCTTTGGAGGGTTTGTGTCCATGCGAACACAAGTTATTGCTGTGCATGACCAAATCAGACCCCTGCTGGGGTTATACAATAAATCCCATAATCCCTTGCCCCTTTGAATGATTACTGTTTCTGTTTCACTACTCCGACTATTTTCAAAACCACTTTTACCACTTATTATTTCCAACCCTGTTTTAATAAACCTCTGTTCTGCACTCCCACTATATTCTTAGAACCTAGGTTTTGCCCCTCTTGTGTGAGCCTTGCCTTGGGACCTTTGAGCTCCCTCTGAACTTGGACACATAAGGGTTGGCCTTCCACACTGCACTCATTTCTATCTGGCTATGCAAACCTGGGTATAAGCACTGCCCGGGGCCCCTTGAAACTCTTAGGGAACTTTGACACACCTAGGTATGAGAAAGGCTTTGAACATCATTGGCATTTGAAGTGATTAATTATATAACTCAGATAGAAAGTCAAGATCAGGCTTCTTTTGGTTGTAATTTCTTATTTAGCACTTCTTCTGTAATTCAAATATTTGGTCTGTAATAATTTGTAACAAATATTGAGGTTGGCTAGTGAAAAGGGATGGGGTAGTTATGCATGTTTTAAGTTATTAGAAAGGGTAGATAACATGCCTATAGGATCTGTTTAATAAATTCTGCATGTTTTATTTCCACACTTAGACATCATGCCTATAGGATCTAAATGGCTATAATCAGACATCATGCCTACAGGGTTAAAATCAGCTTCGAAATTAGATGTCATGCCTATAAGCTTAAAATCAATATTTTTATAGAAATCATGTCTATAGGAATTTCGCTGTGATCAAATAAATCCTGCCTACTCCACCTCATGTTCAATTAGATACCATGCCTATAGGACAAAAATCAGCCTTTAACACTTAGATACCATGTCTGTAGGAATAAAAATCGGCTATAATAGAGATCATGCCTATAGGATCTAAAACCAGTTTAGTTAAAAAATCGGTTTGACTCGTACTGTCCTGAATCAGCTTAAACAACCTACTCCTTTTATCAATACGTTTTAGAAAGCATGTTTATAGGATCCAAATCGCCTGTTTAAAACTGGAACTACCTTCGTTAATTACCAAACTGCTACAACCAACAGGCAGGCTTGATTCGGACTTCTTATCTGAGCTATATAATGAATCTGGTTCTGACTCAAATCCCCTGCTTTAGGACTTAGAAAATTCAGACTTTAACTGTGTTTGAGTCGTGCTATTTATATGTATTATTTGCGGAGGATTATATGAGCCTTCTGATTGCTTACATGTTTTCCCTTTAAATGTAGTCCTACGTGTTTTGTATGTCGCCTTAGCCTTTTACCTTTAAACCTAAGAGTCAGCCTAAATCCTCCCTCTTATAGGAATAGTAATCCTAAAATTCCTCCGAGACTGATAGGAATGGGAGGGGTAATAGCACGTAATAGAGGTCGAGACCAATCCGTGCTTTAATACTTTACGGGGTGGAAAGGGTAGATATGGTTATGATGACTGGTGCGCTAATACCACGTGTAGCCCCTCTTTGAGGAGTGATTACCGGGTATTGCATTGATGTGATCCATATTACAAATAAACCTAGGACCCCTTTACATTCATCAGCATGCCTAGATTATAACTCTTTTCAAAACCTTGCTTTATTTAAGCATTTTCAAGCACTTGTGTATTTAAAATCCCCTCTTATTTGAGCCTTGTTTGTTTACTTGCTAATTGCACAAATTCACAAAGAACTATCTGGCCGGGAACCACACTAGTGGATCCTGAGGGGTGCCTAACACCTTCCCCTTGGGATAATTTCAAGTCCTTACCCTATCTCTAGTTATCAAATATAGTTGTAGTTGAACCCCATAGGTGCCCTAACGCACCTTAAAATCGTTAGGTGGCGACTCTTCAAAAAATTGCAAAACCCCTTTCCCAAAAGGAAAGAGTTGTCCCAACCGAATGTCATAAACCCGATTTCGCGAGAAAAAAGGGGGCGCGACAGTTGGACCGAGCCGTGAGTCGCTGTGATTATCTCCGAGAGACGAGGTAGAGATGTATCTCGATTGTAGTCTTTGGCGTCTCTTTTCATTTCAGCGTTGTTGTTTATCATTCAGACGGTATTTTCATTTTGTATTCCAGACTTGTATTCCTATTTTAGAGCTCATGACTCTGTATTACTAGATTTGAGAAATTTTATATATCGACACAGTTATGTATGCCAGTTAGCATTGGATTTATATTAATTCCAATAATTCCGTTATTATGTTTCGTTTTGTTATGTTTGTCTTGCCTAGCAATTGAGTTAGGCACCATTATGACCGGTTGTTGGTTTTAGGTCATGACAAGTTTGTATCAAAGCCTTAGGTTCATAGGTTCTACTGGTCATGAGAAAGTTTAGTAGAGTCTTGCGGATCGGTACAAAGACATCTGTACTTATCTTCGAGAGGCTACCAAATTGTTAGGAAAAACTTCACTTTCTGCATTCTTATCATGTTGATTTGTTATTTACAAAGTTTTAACCTTTACTCTTCTATTCTCTCATAGATGGTGAGGATACGTTCAGCTAGATCAGATGGACGTATATTAGTGCCTCCAGTCAGAGCTACGAAAGGCCAGGGCCGAGGTAGAGGCCGAGGTGGGGCCAGCGCTACAACTAGAGCAGCATCTGTGGAGCCACCGGTTGCTCCAGTGGAGGAGCAGGCTCCGAATATAGTCGATGTTGATACTCAATTTTGCCCTTATATTTTTCACTTAGCCTTTGTGGATTAGAATATTTTATATATTTTTAATTATTGTTTATAGGATATTTCCCTGCATTATTACTTTATGACATGTTTAAATATCAATTTATTATCTTCATAGCATTTTTACTAAATTATTATCATGGAGTGTCTACGCAAATTATTTATTATTACAAGCATTTTTAATTGATCCTAGCATTTATAAGTGATAAATAATATATTTATTATTTCCTCAATTTATTTATGAGTGATTTATATTTTTATAATGCTATAAGCATATTTTATGACATTTCATATCACCTCCTATAATTGCATTTTTATTTTTATATCATTTACGTATTATTTGCAATAATGACCTATAATTTACAATAATTATATTTATATGATATTTAGGTTAAAATAACATTTATATATTTTTTTACAATTATAATCTACTATTTAGTTTTATAAATAGCATTTTTATCATTTTATTATCTATTTTTATAATTTATTTTAATTCTCATGTGTTTTAAATTCTGGCCCAATTAGGCTGAAATTCGGACTAAAAGAGGCCCAAAAGCATTTGGCCCATCTCCCTTAACCCAATACTCGCGACCCAGTGCCCTATACCTGGTCGGGTGAACCATTTACTGCCTTGTTTTCATTTTAATCTCTAGTCGTTGATCTTAGATGGTCAATGGCCCACAACAGCTCCCCTTTTTTCCTTATATCCCGTTACCCAAACCCGAACCCACATTTCACACCTCCAGCCGCCTCTGTACCCCCATTTCTCTCATCGCCTCTCTGCTTCTCTCTTGAAACTTAGCCATCTTACCCTAGCCCAAACCTAATTCGACATAGAGATCTTCCATATTTTTCTTTCCTTTTCAGCTCTAATAATGTTACTTCCTCGTTTCCTGATTTTGTTTGTTTGGTACCGATTTATTTATGGAAGGTTACCACCGGCTTTAATTCTGAATGTTCACCATATTCTTGAGTTAATACACCGAAGACAAGCCACATGAGGTCGATTTGACGAGATCCTTCGCTATTTTGATTCCCCGTCCTAACTAGGGTTTGCTCGATTATGCCCTAATCCGATTCAAAATCGATTTGCATGAGATTTTTTCCTTATTTTGTGGTTTAATTGATGGTTTTACTTTTTGATTTGTTAATCACACACTATATAAACCCCCTTCCGGATTTCCTTAGACAGGACTTTGGTCACTACTTTATCTCACTCACACTCATTCTATTTGGTGCTTGGTTTTCTCTGAATTCTTGATATTTTTGATTCTATTCTTGGCCGGAAGAAATCCAAGGCCATATTGGTACCATTCAATAGCCTTGTCACGACCCTAAACCCATACCTGATCGTGATGGCGCCTCTTGTGAAGACAAGGTCAGCCAACACATTCCCAATTCACTTTAAGCAGTTAATATAATAAAACAAGATCTTTAATATAAATAAATCCCAAAAATAGCATTATAAGTTGCGGAAATAAAATAAACCAACACAGCCCTACATCGGGGTGTCACCAGTCATGAGCATCTAAAACCATACTAAGAGTCCAGAGTCTAGTCCACTACTACGTTACTGAATCAAAAGAAACTGAAATAGAAGGAGAATGCACTGAGCTGCGAATCGCCAAGCAGCTACCTAGTAAATCTCCGAAGACCTGCTGGAACTATCAACCCTCAGGAGCAGGACCTGTAGCGCCCGAATCTACACACAGGGGTGTAGGGAGTAAAGTGAGTACTTCCAATTCAGTGAGTAATAAAAATAAATGAAGACTGAGTAATATAAACCACGTAAGGCACAACATTAAGCTACAAGAGGCATAAAAAATCAGTAATCACAATAAAGCAGTGAAATTTCATAACATCTTTTAAACAGTTAAACAACATAAAGGAAAAACAACTAAAAAGGTAAAACACATAATAACTGCCCCTCAGGAACAGTAACAATAGAATCAGCCCCTCAGGCAATGTCACAGAACAATACCAGTCCCTCGGCCTATATCTCAAATCACAATGGGTACCCGCGCTCACTGGGGGTGTACAGACTCCGGGAGGGGCCCCTTACGGCCCAAGCGCATAATCAAGCCATCTCGTGACATCATAAACAGGCTCTCGGCCTCATATTAAATCTCAAGCCACCTCGTGGCGTACAATCTCAGGCCCTCGGCCTCATTATCATATCTCAAGCCACCTTATGGCGTACAAATCTCAGGCCCTCGGCCTCATTATCATAATCAGTGTATCACTGCTGCGGCGTGCAGCCTGACCCAAATGTATCCTCACAACACAAGCCCTCACCCTTACTCAGTCAGAATCTCATAAGCCCCTCGGGCCACAGTAAAATATGAAGCTCAGCTCAAATACCTTTGAAAATATCATTTAATGTGTTTAAAACAGAATAATACAGCTGAGTCTTTAAAATAGTAAAATATAGTATGACTGAGCACCAGTATGAAATCAATTAGTGAGGAAAATATCATTTAAAAAACCCTCTAAGGGTTCAAACAGCTGGCCCGAAGCCCAAATATGGCATTTAGCCCAAAATATAATAATATCAACCAATTAACTATCAAATACGCAGTAAAATAATCATTCGGGATGGACTAAGTCACAATCCCCAGTGGTGCTCTACCCCACGCTCGTCATCTAGCGTGTAAGTTGCTGATACCCAATTTTTCCCTACCTATTTTTTATACTCAAAATATTCTCAAAATAGCATGTATAAGCATGCCCAAGAGTTTTGGTATTTTTTCCTAATTTTTAAGCTTTTTAAAATCATTTTTATTATTTGTTTTAGCAGTACAAAATCCAATAATTATTCCCAAAAACTATCATTTGGTGAGTAATTTATTTCCTTCCTCATATTTACACCACGATAAAATTAAGGTGATTTTAGCATATTTTTATAAAATTATTTGATAACGTTTATATATTATTAATTAGTTCAATGCTTTTAATTTGTTTTTAAAATCATTTTAACTATTTTAATTAAATTAAAAAGGGAAAATTTGCTATTTAATATATAGCCCATCTGCATTTCAATTATAGCCACATTAATCCCCTTAATTGACCCCATTCCAGGCCCAATTCTGGACCAGTCCAACCCAACCCCTAACCCGTTTAAATTACCCAACCGGACCCTATTCTAATCACAGCCGTTGATCTAAAAGATCAATGCCTCACACACACCCTTTCCATTTTTAATCTACCAACACCCCAACCCTAAATTCATTTTCCTTTACCCGCCGCCCTTGGATCCCCTTCCTCTCCCATTCTCTCTGCAAACCCTAGTCGCCGCCACCCAATGAACCCTAATCCCCTTCGATTCTCACCGGAATCCATGGCTTCTCAGGCCATGGAAACCTCATACTCACCCCCCATTGCTCCTATATGCCTGGTACTCGAAGGTTTGAGGCTAGACCTCAAAGGTCTCCACTCAGATCTCCGCCGACTTGAGATTTTCGGCCATCTACGACCTGGCTCCGGCGTATCTTAGCCTCTTGAGCCTGTTTCCAGCCTTATCCGACTTAGATCGGACCTTTTCCAAGCCTTTCTCATTCTAGGGTTCATCTGAAACCCTAGCTGTTCGAGGTTTTTCTCCAATTCTCTTTAGCTCTGTGTGTATTCATTCTCTATTTTGAGATTTTAAAAGATCTCCCCAACTTTTCTTCAAAAATTTTACTTTTAAAGTCACTTCTTTCCGATTTAGGGTTTCTGAAAATGCTTAAGTGTTTTTCGGACTTTTTCCTTTCCCTTTCTTTGTGTATGTATGTCTCTGCTATGTTCTTATGTTCTTCTTTTACCACGCATGTTCCTCTACTGTGTTTCTACGCTATGTGCTCGTATGCTCTTCACTATGCTCTGCTACTTTCTTCCACTATGATCTCGCCTACTGTATTTTTCTATTGTGTTCATTAAGTGTTCTTACTATTTTTACCTTTTTAAGTTTCCTCTAGAATACCTACTTAAGCATGTTTTCCTCTACTGTTTCTTTGCTCTCATTATGTTTCAAATTAATTTCCTTACTCTGTTTGCTTTAAACTTTCTACTGTATTTGCTTGTTCCCTCATTTTTTGTCTTCTTTGCATCTGATTCAAGTCAAAAACCCTAGGATTTTGGGGTTTTGGGCGAGTTTGGTCTTGTGTGTTTGGACTAGAGTTCTATTTGAGCCCTGGACTCTCTCAAACTCGCTTTGGATCTATGTATTGAATTCGAACCCTTTTGTGTATGACTCTGAATTCTTCTATTCTAGACTCTTCTGATTAGCATGGCAGTCCCTTTTATATGTGTGTTAAAATCTTTCTTCAAAAAGGTTTTCCAACTTATGTTCGAATCAGAATCCTTTTTTTTGGGGGTTAATTGATTGTTGCTGATTCTTCTTAAGTAAAGCCTCTCTTTACCTTTTTCTGACTTGGTTCATTCATGCAAAATTTTCGACTCATGATTGCTTGGTTGTCAATTGATTTCCTTTCCTTAATTTGCACAACCGTGTATTGTCAAACCCTTTCCTTAAATAACTAGTATGTATTTACCCTTCTCGCACTACTTTGAAAAGTGTTTAATTAACCTCTTTCCTTATTTACTTTGCCCGTTTGAAATCAGAATCCCTTAATTAAAGGGAAACCTTGTGTGATTGATTATTCTTACCTATTTCTTCTTCTTTTCTGCACTATAAATACATGACTTTCTTCAACACTACACACACGGTTAAGCACACCAAACATCACAATTCTCTTCTGCACTTATAGCATTCTTGCTTCTTGACTGCACTTTGGCTTTTACAAGGCTACTGCTTCTCTTTACTTGCTTCTTTGCAACTGGTATGTCCTAAATTAATTTCAGTATCATTCTAATGTGTTTGTTTACAGTCCCTGTATCCATGCCTGCTTTCAATCCTCTGCAAAGTTAATTTTGAAGTACCTTCATGCTTTTGCCTGCTCTTTCTTTGCTTCTTGCTGCTAGTATGAACAATTGCTCCCATACCCCATTCCCCTATGTGTGCTGAGTTAAGGTTTGGCCTGGCAGCATCCCAATTGCTGTCCAGGGCTGAGCCTGACCTTCAATAAGGTCTTAACTCCCCAATTCTAAGGCTGACAGGCTGGTCAGGGGTGTGCCAGTATCCCAATTGCTGGGCATGACCACCAGCCTGCCAGGCCCCCCCTCCCCCTAATTCCCTTCAATTGCACTTACACTCACTCCTAGTCTCTAAGTTCTGCCCCCCTCCTATGAGCCTTGCCTTGGGACCTTGAGTTCCCTCTAAACTTGGACATTTCAGGGCTGGCCCTTCCACACTGCACTATAATCTGATTTCTGCAATGATATTTGGGGTGTAAGCATTGCCTGGAACTCTTGAAGTTCCTTGGAACTTTGACACATCCCAAATAAGAGAAGGCTTTGGAAAATCCGATCCCGGAAGTTGGCTTATCTCATATTATTAGACTCTGCGTTTGGATTAGGCTGATTAGATGTAGATGTAATCACTGATGTAATTTTTATTCTTTCCTCTGATCCATTTGGTCTGTAATAATTTTTGTAATAACTACTGGGTGTATAGTGAAAGGGATGGGATTGAATGCATGCAAAGGGGTAAATACCATGTTTTAGGATATTACTTTCAAAAATTCAGCTATCTACATGTAGATACCATGTTTTAGGGATATTTACTTTCAAAATTCAGCATCTCATGTAGATACCATGTTTTAGGGTATTTACTTTCAAAATTCAGCATCTCATATAGATGGTATGTTTGTAGAACTTACTACTTTCAAACCTCTGCATCTCACATAGATACCATGCTCATAGGTTTTCTGCATTTCGTATAAGTACCATGCCCATAAATCGTTGCTGAAACTCTGCATATCATATAGATAATATGCCTATAGGACTTCCTGCATTTTGCATATGCATCTGTCACTAGGCAAATCTGCTTATAGGATTTAAAATAACCAATTGCATATAGATGACCTGCCCATAGGATCTCTACATGACAATAACAGCGATAAAATCAGTAACGCCTAGAAAGCATGCCTATAGGAGCTATCAACTAAATCTGAATCGCCCACTCGCTCCTAAGTCTAAAATCAGTGGTAATTTGTTTAAACACTCGCAGAGCTTACAACCAACAATTTTTTTTTTTGCAATCAGTTTATTCCTCCGTCCCTGAATTAATAGATATCATGCCTATAGGTCCCGTTTAACACATAGGCAAAAGGTTAAGCAATTAATCAACTATGTCAGTCTTCGACAACTACATCTAAGCAGGACTAATTCGGACTCCCTATCTGGGAAATATGTGGTAAATCAACCTATCCTACGCTTTAATTTAATTCAGACCAAATCAAGTATGTGTAAGACATGCTAAACAATTTGTTTCTTAAAATGAGGAGGCCTATTTGAGCCCTTAATTGTTACCTGTTCCCCTTTTATTGCATTATGTGTTTTGACTGTCGCCCTAGATTTTTATCCTTTTAAACTCTGAAAAGCCAAGCTCCCTCCCCTTTAGGATTAGTAGTCCCAAATGCCTCCGGGACTGATAGGTGGGATGGGTAATAGCATGCAGTAGGTAACGATACCATTCCGCGCTTAACACCTTAACGGGGTGGGAAGGGTAGACATGGAGATGATGATCACGCGATAACACCATGCGTACGATTGGTTACCGGTGTTGTGTGGATGATCCATGTGTTTCACAAACCTAGGACCCATTTCCCTTATGTAACTTTATTATTTTATCAATAAAATTCTATATCTCATTTCAGTCACCAAATTCCTCCTTTTTACTGCACTATTCTCTTCGTTTCAAAATTTCCGTTTATTCATTTCTTTGTTTCAATTTCTGCACTTGGACATTTTTCTTAAACAAATTATGAGATCACTTGGACCTCAATTTCAACATGTTTGTTACATACCTATTTGCAACCCTTATGTGTGGAATTATTTGTATGCTCGTTTGTATTTAAAGTCACAACATAGCATGGCCGGGAACAACACTAGTGGATCTTGAGGGGTGCCTAACACCTTCCCCTCGAGATAATTTCTAGCCCTTACCCGAACTCTGGTTTTCCAACTCAAAAACCCTTAGTGTCCTAATGCACTTAATTATTAGATGGCGACTCTTCAAATCCAAAAATTTAATTCCCAAAGGGAATAGAGTTGTCCTCCCAAATGTCGTAAACCCAATTTCGCGAGAAAAAGGGGGCGTCGACAGCATGACGACTCTACTGGGGATTTCTTTAGGCTTTTACCATTGCATGTTATTTGTGACTTTATTGCTTCTTTATTGCTTTTATTTTTTTTTATTTCTCTTCTACTTCGAAACTGACTTGGCTCTTTGTTTTCTTTTCTTTAATGCCTTTATTGCTTTCTTTCAATACTGTTGTAATTATGAGCAATCATTATAATCATTATTTTATGAACGTGCAAATACGTGACAACTTGTTTCATTCTTGTAAATTCATCTTCAACATCATATTCCACTCGTGCCAAGCAAATACCATAGCAACGCTTATAATGAGTTGTTGCGCTCTTCCAATATTATCACCCCCTAAATTTGGCAAAGGCATATTTGCGGTAAAACCAGTCGATCAGCGGTGCAGTCGACGGTTCCGTGCCTTTCCCTCTTGAGTTGTCCGCTCAAGGGTACCGGTCTAATACCCCATAGAAACCTTATTCTATTTAACTGTGCATGCATCACTGTCAAACCTAGTCGAGTCAGTTATGTTGTCCACATAATGACTCTTTAAGATAGCCTTGTCCAAAGTCCACTGGGTTTCCTTGGAACCCAAACGGACGCCACCATATTCTGTGCATTTATTTGGAGAACTAAATGCTTTAATGCTAATTATTGGTTTAAATAGTCGAGTTCGGTGGGGGTATGGTCTAACCCTTTTGTTTTGCAGAAAATGGAGAACAAAGTCCCCGACTTACGAGTCTGTACATATAAAGAAATCAAAAATCGGAGTTCGTTTGACCCCTCAAATCATCCCTGAAAGGTCTCATAAATATCAAGCCCTAACTCCACCTTTTTCTACTGGTTTTCATGAATTTACACTGATATTTTCATTCCTTAATCACAAATAATCAAGCTTTAGGGTCCAAAATCCTTACCTCAATGAAGAACAATGGTTTCCCCTCTTCCAAATCGCCTCAAAGCTCTATTTCCCGTTCAAAAATGGTGTATAAGGGTTCAACGTCGCGGAACAGGTCTTATTAAAATATTCTGCCCAGGCCTTAAAATCCTTCTTCGCGAATGCGGTCAAACCCATGCATTCGCGAAGCACAAATTTACTTTGACCAACTTTCCTCTTACACGAACGCGACATGACCACCGCGAACGCGATGGTTCCTCAGACTTACTCTTCGCGAACGCAGACCCTCACCCGCGAATGCGATGAACAACTTGACCTCAAACCCAGCTGGCCCAATTCCTTTACGCGATCGCGAAGCCCTTCTCGCGAACGCGATGCGTCACTTCCCAGCCCTCTGCAAACGCGAAGCCCTTCTCCCGAACGCGAAGGCCAAAATTCCACTGGCTTCCTCAGACTCTTCGCGAACGCGAGGGTCCACTCACGAACACGGAGAGTAAAAACTTGCAACAGCTGAACCTGCAACTTCTGCAATTTCTTAACTCCAAAATGATCCGTTCAACCCCTCGAAACTCACCCGAGGCCTCCGGGACCTCAACCAAAAGTACCAACATATCCTAATACCTTATTCAAACTTGTTCCAATCATCAAAACACTTCAAACAACATCAGATCACCCAAAACACATAGAATTCAAGCCTAAGTTTCTAAAAACTTCCGAATTCCGCTTTTGATCAAAAACCCAACCAAACCACGTCCGAATGACCTGAATTTTTCACACACATCCCAAATGACACAACGAAGCTACTGCAACTCTCTGAATTCCGTTCCAACCCCTATATCAAAATCTCGCCTATCAACCGGAAAACGTCAAAAACTCAATTTCGCCAATTCAAGCCTAAATCTACTCCGGACCTCCAAAACACATTCCGATCACACTCCTAAGTCCCAAATCATCTCCCGAAGCTATTCGAACCATCGGAATTCACATCCGAGCCCTCTAATGCATATGTCAACATCCGGTTAACTTTTCTAACTCAAGCCTTCTTAAAAGCGACTAAGTGTCTCAAACCTTCTCAAAACCTTTTCGAACCCGAGCCAACCAACCCGATCACATTTAAAACCAATAATTAAGGCAAATAGAGATAGAAATGGGGAAAATGGAGCGGTAACTCATGAGACGACCGGCCGGGTCGTCACATTCTCCCCCTCTTAAACAAACGTTCATCCTCGAACGAGTCAAGAAACGTACCTGAAGCCTCGAATAGGTGAGGATATCTGCTCCGCATCTCCTGCTCGGTCTCCCAGGTAGCCTCCTCCACGGGCCGACCTCTCCACTGTACTTTCACTGAAGCTATATCTTTTGATCTCAACTTTCGAACCTAACGCTCCAAAATAGCTGCTGGCTCCACATCATAAGTCAAATCACCCTCCAACTGAACTGTGCTGTAATCTAGAACATGAGACGGGTCCCCAACATACTTCTGGATCATAGAAACATGGAATACTGGGTACTTGACGGGCTGGGCGGCAAAGCATGCTCATAAGCCACCTCCCCAATCCTCCGAAGTACCTCAAAAGGTCTAATAAACCGTGGACTTAATTTACCCTTCTTTCCAAACCTCATAACACCCTTCATGGGTGAAACCTTCAACAGAACCTTCTCACCAACCATATAGGACACATCCCGAACCTTCCTGTCAGCATAGCTCTTTTGTCTCGACTGTGCTGTACGAAGTCTCTCCTGAATCACCTTCACCTTGTCTAAAGCATCCTGTACCAAATCTGTACCCAATAGCCTGGCCTCGCCCGGCTCAAACCAACCCACTGGAGACCTACACCATCTCCCATACAAAGCCCTGTATGGAGCCATCTGAATACTTGACTGGTAGCTGTTATTATAAGCAAACTCCGCGAGCGGTAGGAACTAATCCCATGACCCTCCGAAATCAATAACACAAGCGCGTAACATATCCTCCAATATCTGAATAGTGCGCTCGGACTGTCCGTCCGTCTGAGGGTGAAAAGCTGTGCTCAACTCAACCTAAGTACCCAACTCTCACTGTACAGACTTCCAAAACTGTGAAGTAAACTGAGTGCCCCGATCTGAAATGATAGAAACGGGGACACCATGCAACCGAACAATCTCCCGGATATATATCTCTGTCAACTGCTCTGAAGAATAAGTAGTGCAGATAGGTATGAAGTGCACGGACTTGGTCAGCCGATCCACAATCACCCAAATAGCATCGAACTTCTTCAAAGTCCGTGGGAGCCCAACTACAAAGTCCATAGTGATCCGCTCCCACTTCCACTCTGGAATATCCATTCACTGAAGCAAGCCACCCGGTCTCTGATGTTCATATTTCACCCGCTGACAATTGAGACACCGAGCTACAAATCCCACAATGTCTTTCTTCATTCTTCTCCACCAATAGTGCTGTCTCAGATCCTGATACATCTTTGCGGCTCCTAGATGAATAGAATACCGCGAGCTATGGGCCTCCTCCAGAATCAATTCCCGAAGCCCATCTACATTGGGCACACATATCCGGCCCTGCATCCTCAATACCATATCATCAGCGATAGTCACATCTCTGGCGTCATCATGCTGAACATTGTCCTTAAGGACAAGCAAATATGGGTCATCATACTAGCGCTCTCTGATGCGCTCATATAGGGAAGACCGAGAAATCACACTAGCCAATACCCTAATGGGCTCCGAAATATCCAACCTCATGAACCGATTAGCCAAAGCCTGAACATCAACTACAAGAGGTCTCTCCCCAACTGGAATATACGCCAAACTCCCCATACTCACCGCCATTTCGGCTCAGAGCGTCGGCCACTACATTGGCCTTCCCCGGGTGATATAATATAGTAATGTCATAATCCTTAAGTCACTCCAACCATCTCCGTTGCCTCAAATTGAGATCTTTCTGCTTGAACAAGTGCTGGAGGCTACGATGATCAGTATACACCTCACAAGACACACCATACAGATAATGCCTCCAGATCTTCAATGCGTGAACAATGGCAGCCAACTCAGATCGTGAACATGGTAGTTTTTCTCATGAGGCTTCAACTGACAAGAAGCATAGGCAATAAATCTACCCTCCTGCATCAAAACACACCCAATACCAACTCTCGAAGCATCACAATATACGGTATAAGAACCTAAAGCTGATGGCAATACTAGCACTGGGGCTGTGGTCAAAGCAGTCTTGAGCTTCTGGAAGCTCTCCTCACATTCATCAGACCACTAAAATGAAACACCCTTCTAAGTCAACTTGGTCAAGGGCGATGCAATAGACAAGAATCCCTAAACAAACCGGCGATAATAACCCGCCAAACCAAGAAATGCAAATCTCTGTAGCTGAGGACGGTCTGGGCCAACTCTGAACAGCCTCTATATTCTTCGGGTCCGCGTGAATACCCTCGCTGGACACCACGTGCCCCAAGAAGGCCACCGAACTGAGCCAGAACTCACATTTGGAGAACTTTGCATAAAGCTTCTCCTATCTCAACCTCTGCAACACCATTCTCAAATGCTCCGCGTGCTCGTCCTGACTATGCGAGTACACCAGAATATCATCAATGAAGACTATGACAAACGAGTCGAGATACGGCCGGAACACACTATTCATCAAGTGCATGAACGTTGCTGGGGCATTGGTCAGCCCAAAAGACATCACCAAGAACTCATAATGACCATATCGGGTCCTAAAAGCTGTCTTAAGAATGTCTGAGTCCCTGATCTTCAACTGGTGATAACCTGGGCGGAGATCAATCTTAGAAAATACTCTCGCTCCCTGAAGCCGGTCGAACAAATCATCGATACGAGGCAAAGGATACTTGTTATTAATACTCACTTTGTTCAACTGCCTGTAATCAATGCACATTCTCATCGTGCCATCCTTCTTCTTCACAAAGAGAACCGGCGCACCCCACGGTGACACACTAGGACGAATGAACCCTTTATCCAAAAGTTCCTGAAACTGCTCCTTTAACTCCTTCTGCTCCGCTAGTGCCATACGATATGGTGGAACAGAAATGGGCTGAGTGCCCGGCACCAGGTCAATACCAAAATCTATATCCCTGTCCGGTGGCATACCCGGCAGGTCTGCAGGAAATACATCGGAAAAATCTCTCACAACTGGAACAGATTCAATACTGGGAGTCTATGAACTGACATCCCTCACAAAAGCTAGATATGAAAGACAACCTTTCCCAACCATACGCTGGGCCTTTAAGAAAGAAATCACTTTGCTGGGAACATAACCGATCGAACCTCGCCACTCAATCCGTGGCACACCAGGCATAGCCAAAGTCACTGTCTTAGCATAACAGTCCAGAATAGCCCAACACGGAGATAACCAGTCCATGCCTAGAATAACATCGAAGTCCACCATACAAAATAGCAATAGATCCACTCAGGTCTCCAGACCCCCAATAGACACAACACGCGACCGGTACACACGGTCTACCATAATAGTATCGCCCACCGGCGTAGAAACATGGACAGAAGAAACAAGGGACTCGCAGGGCATATCCAGATAATGGGCAAAATAAGACGACACATAAGAGAAAGTAGAGCCAGGGTCAAATAACGCAGAAGCATCCCTACGGCAGACTGAGATAATACCTGTAATCACCCCATCTGAAGCAATCGCATCGGGCCTAGCTGGAAGTGCATAGAAGCGAGCCTGGCCATCTCCGGATCGACCTCCCTCTCTGGGGCGACCCCTAGATGACTGTCCCCCACCCCTAGCTGGCTGGGTGGGTGGTGAAGTGGCTGGGGCTGAGGCTGATGACTGACCCCTCTGCTGAGAACGACGAGGGCACTGCCTCCACAAGTGGCCCATCTCTCCACACTCATAACAACTCCCAGGTGCTGGAGACAGGGACTGATGGGAACCCCTAGCACCGGTATGACTAGCAGACGCCCCTGGCGTAGAAGAATCCTGAACTGATGGAGCACGGGAAGAACCCTGGGCTGGAAGTGCACTAAGTGAAGAATGGACCTGCTGAGAACCGTGAGAACTGTGGTCTGAAGATGCCCCACGATAACCTGGGCAAGCTGACCGACCATGTCGGAACTGTCGGCATGTGTCGTGCTGAAACTGGCCCCTCGAAGGAGCACCCCCAAAACTACCATGTCCTCGAGGCCTCTTGGCCTCCCTCTCCTCGCGCTCCTGGCGACGAACTGACTCAATCTCTCGAGCAATATCCACAACCTCCTCGAATGTAGCACCTGACACCCTCTCCCTGGTCATGAGAACCCGAAGCTGGTAAGTGAGGCCATCAACAAACCTCCTGATCCTCTCTCTCTCAGTAGCAACCAGCCAAATAGCATGTCGAGCCAACTCTGAGAACCTCATCTCATAATGGGTAACTATCATCTCCCCCTGTCGTAGCTGCTCGAAGTGCCTCCGCAGCTCCTCCCTGCGGGACTGTGGGATATACTTCTCCAGAAATAGGGCGGAGAACTGCTGCCAAGTCACAGGTGCCGAACCAACAGGCCTACGCCTCTCATATGCCTCCCACCAAGTGAAGGCAGCTCCGATAAACTGGAAGGTCGTAAATGCAACCCCGCTGGTCTCTAGAATACCCGCAGTGCGAAGAATCCGCTGACATCTGTCTAAGAAACCCTGGGCATCCTCGCCCTCTGCACCACTGAAAGTAGGAGGCTGAAGTCTGCCAAACCTCTCCAATCTACGCTGCTCATCCTCCGGCATAACAGGAGCTACATAACCCTGAACAGCTGCCACCAGCTGGGCTAGTGGTGCCTCCGGTGTCTGCACTCCCTGAACCATCGGATCGCGTGTACGGGCGGCAGGAGTCTAAGAGCCTCCCCTTGCCTGAGAAGTAGCTGCGGCATTAGAAACCGCGACCGTCTGAGCAAGGCTAGTGCATATTGTCAATATCTGACCCAGAGTCTCCTGAAGACCCGGAATCACAATGGGCACAGCTGGTGCCTGAGCTGGTGCTGTTGGAGCGTCCACCACTGGGACCAGACCCTGAACTGGGGCGGTTGGTGGGTCTGCAGGTGCTGTCCAGCTACTGCGAGGGTTGTACCTCTGCCCTTACCACGTCCTCGGCCACTTCCTCGGCCTCTAGTGGCTCCTGTTGGTGGTACTGGTGGTCGTCCGTCCTGACCGGTAGAGCGTGTCCTCACCATCTGTGAGAGAATAGGATAAAAGAAGTTTAGTATTCGGATCAGTAACTTTGCACGACAAGAATTTCAAGAATATGGAATTTTTCCTAAATGTTCTGCGGCCTCTCGAGGATAAATACAGATGTCTACGTACCGATCCCGATACTCTACTAAACCTGCTCATGACTCGTGAGACCTATGTAACCTAGGCTCTGATACCAACTTGTCACGACCCTAAACCCACACCCGGTCGTGATGGCGCCTCTCGTGAAGACAAGGCCAGCCGACACATTCCCAATTCACTTTAAGCAGTTAATATAATAAAATAAGGTCTTTAATATAAATAAATCCCAAAAATAGCAATATAAGTTGCGGAAATAAAATAAACCAACACAGCCCTACATCGGGGTGTCACCAGTCATGAGCATCTAAAACCAGACTAAGAGTCTAGAGTCTAGTCCACTACTACGTAACTGAATCAAAAGAAACTGACATAGAAGGAGAATGCACTGGGCTGCAAATCGCCAAGCAGCTACCTAGTAAATCTCCGAAGACCTGCTGGAACTATCAACCCTCAGGAGCAGGACCTGTAGCGCCCGAATCTGCACACAGGGGTGCAGGGAGTAAAACGAGTACTTCCAACTCAGTGAGTAATAAAAATAAATGAATACTGAGTAATATAAACCACGTAAGGCACAATATTAAGCTACAAGAGGCATAACAAATCAGTAATCACAATAAAGCAGTGAAATCTCATAACATCTTTTAAACAATCAAACAACATACAGGAAAAACAACTAAAAAGGTAAAACACATAATAATTGCCCCTCAGGCACAGTAACAATAGAATCAGCCCCTTGGGCAATGTCACAGAACAATACCAGCCCCTCGGGCTATATCTCAAATCACAATGGGTACCCGCGCTCATTGGGGGTGTACAGACTCCGGGAGGGGCCCATTACGACCCAAGCGCATAATCAAGCCATCTCATGGCATCATAAACAGGCTCTCGGCATCATATCAAATCTCAAGCCACCTCGTGGCGTACAATCTTAGGCCTTCGGCCTCATTATCATATCTCAAGCCACCTTGTGGCGTACAAATCTCAGTCCCTCGGCCTCATTATCATAATAAGTGTATCACTACTGTGGCGTGCAGCCCGACCCAAATGTATCCTCACAACACAGGCCCTCGACCTTACTCAGTCAGAATCTCATAAGCCCCTCGGGCCACAGTAAAATATGAAGCTCAGCTCAAATACCTTTGAAAACATCATTTAATGTGTTTAAAACAGAATAATACAGTTGAGTCTTTAAAATAGTAAAATTTAGTATGACTGAGCACCAGTATGAAATCAATCAGTGAGGAAAATATCATTAAAAAATCCCCTAAGGGTTCAAACATCTGGCACGAAGCCCACATATGGCATTTAGCCCAAAATATAATAATATCAACCAATTAACTATCAAATACGCAATAAAATAATCATTCGGGATGGACTAAGTCACAATCCCCAGTGGTTCTCTACCCCACACTCGTCATCTAGCGTGTAAGTCACCTCAACATAGCCGTACGCTGTGACATTCCGGGGTTTCATACCCTCAGGACAGTATTTAAAATCATTACTCACCTCAATCGGCCCGAAATCTAGCTGGCAATGCCTTTGCCCTTCGAAAGGACTTCCGAGTGCTCCAAATCTATCAAGTTCAGATTTTTATCATTAATTTATGCTAAACGAATAAATTCCAATTGAAAAAAAACGATTTTAAGCACAAAACCCGAAATCGGTCAAAACCTGACCCCCGGGCCCGCATCTAAGAACTAGACAAACTTTATACCAAAATGTTCTACATCATCTCACGAGTCCGTACATATAAAGAACTCAAAAATCGGAGTTCGTTTGACCCCTCAAATCAACCCTGAAAGGTATCATAAATCTCAAGCCCTAACTCCTTCTTTTTCTACTGATTTTCATGAATTTACACTGATATTTTCGTTCCTTAATCACAAATAATCAAGCTTTAGGGTCCAAAATCCTTACCTCAATGAAGAAAAATGATTTCCCCTCTTCCAAATCGCCTCAAAGCTCTATTTCCCGTTCAAAAATGGTGTATAAGGGTTCAAAGTCGCGGAACAGGTCTTATTAAAACATTCTGCCCAGGCCTTAAAATCCTTCTTCACGAACGCGGTCAAACCCATGCGTTCGCGAAGCACAAATTTACTTTGACCAACTTTCCTCTTCGCGAACGTGACATGACCACCGCGAACGCGATGGTTCCTCAGACTTACTCTTCGCGAACGCACTCCCTCACACGCGAACGCGATGAACAATTTGACCTCAAACCCAGCTGGCCCAATTCCTCTACGCGATCGCGAAGCCCTTCTCGCGAACGCGATGCGTCACTTCCCAGCCCTCCGCGAACGCGAAGCCCTTCTCGCGAATGCGAAGGCCAAAATTCCACTGGCTTCCTCAGACTCTTCGCGAACACGAGGGTCCACTCGCGAACGCGGAGAGTAAAAACCTCCAACAGCTGAACCTGCAACTTCTGCAATTTCTTAACTCCAAAATGATCCGTTCAACCCCTCGAAACTCAGCCGAGGCCCCCGGTACCTCAACCAAAAGTACCAACATATCCTAATACCTTATTCAAACTTGTTCCAATCATCAAAACACTTCAAACAACATCAAATCACCCAAAACACATCGGATTCAAGCCTAAGTTTCTAAAAACTTCCAAATTCCGCTTTTGATCAAAAATCCAACCAAACCACGTCCGAATGACCTTAAATTTTACACACACATCCCAAATGACACAACGAAGCTACTACAACTCTCTGAATTCCATTCCGACCCCTATATCAAAATCTCACTTATCAACCAGAAAACGTCGAAAACTCAATTTCGCCAATTCAAGCCTAAATCTACTCCGGACCTCCAAAACACATTCCGATCACGCTCCTAAGTCCCAAATCATCTCCCGAAGTTATTCGAACCATCGGAATTCACATCCGAGCCCTCTAACGCATAAGTCAACATCCGGTGGCTTTTCTAACTCAAGCCTTCTTAAAAGAGACTAAGTGTCTCAAACCTTCTCAAAACCTTTCCGAACCCGAGCCAACCAACCCGATCACATTTAAAACTAATAATTAAGGCAACTAGAGACAGAAATGGGGAAAATGGAGCGGTAACTCATGAGACGACCGGCCGGGTCGGCATAAGCACTACTCGCAGTCCTTGAGGCTTCTGTGAACTCTAAAAAGCCAGAGAACCTGAGGCTCTCACTACTCTCCTTCACTCGCAACTGCTGTTGAACTATTATTGAAACTATTATTTCTCATTTTTGCTCGTTTCAAATTGCAATTGGTTAGTACTCTTGAATCCTGCAGTTTAATTGTTAGTATGAATATGTTTAGATTATCTCTTTATTTGTCTGTGCTTATGTGCACTCTATATGCCACTACTATCTGAACTCCTATATAAACTAGAAAACATGACTTAGGGCTTTGGTTTTATGAAATTTGTGAATTGAAACATTATATTGTTTACATGCTAATCTAATTTTGTTGCAATTCCATTGTTAATGTGGTTTTCTGAGGGTTTATGTATGATATTGGTAAGTTTGCTTGAGTTTAATTGCTTCTAATGTGATCTTTGCCACTTGTAACTGAACTCATCCATATGCATGTGATAATAGACCTGTAGAACCCCTATGTTCTCTTTAAGACTCAGATAAATACGTGCTATTTGACTTGCAAAATTCCATACTTAGGAACCATGCGCAAAGGATGTTTCTACCTTGGACTTTCATGCTATGAATTCCTGGTTTGTTTGTGTTATTTTAAGCCTAGCCATCCTAGAAAAACTTGTCTTTCAGATGCAGTCACCTTAGGTTGATCCCATCATATGTGTGTTCATGATGTAATTTTGTATGTCCCTTAGAGGTTGTACTTATATCATATATATATAAATAAATAAATATATATATATATATATATATATATATATATATATATATATGAGAACCTTCATGTGATTTTGAAAGCTTTAAGCGTGTTCTTGCCTTATTTATGTACTCTCCCTCATCTCCTAAACCTCATAGCTTAGAAGGCTACTTAGAGAATCCTGTCTATTGGTTCGTTTGTGAACTCTGAAGATTGAACTTTGAGTGTACATGTATGCTTCCTGCTTAAGTTTTAAGTCATTTTTTTGCATAGCCTTCCACTTGCAATTTCTATCATGTGGGTTGTTAGTTAATAGAATTGGTCTTGTTTGAGAATTTGGGCTTGGCATGTTGGCCCTGATTTGGTACTGAGTTCGGATGTGCCTTGTCCGCCTGACCTTATGCACCTGGAGCTTGGGCATGTTGGTCTGCATGAAGTTCGAGCCTGTTGAAGGCCCAGAAGTGTTACTGGGTTGTTTGTGTATTTATATTGGGCCTGTAATTATTTATTCTTGATCTTTAATAATTTATAAAATTGATAATGAGGAAAATAGTTTAGAAGAGTTTAAGGTAGTTTAATTCTCGCATAACTAGGTAGATAGCATGCCTATAGGTCCAAATATCCTTGCCTGTTACTTGTCAATTGTGCTCTAGTTCCTGCATATTTCTTGTTACTAGTTTTCATGCTTATATGATCTTCATTTTTGTCTGCTTCACTTAGAAATCATGAGTTTAGGATCCTAAACAATGGTAACTAAACACTGCCTATGTGATTTGCGATGTCATTTAGAAATCATGCCTATAAGACATATTTTGTGCTAACTCGTTTGACTATCTGCTACTAAACATAGAAATCATGTCTTAGGACTTCACACTTAGCATCATGCATATAGGACTTTATATTAAATAATCTAACTGTTTGTGCTACCATGACTTTAAACTATGCTCCTAATGCCTTAAACCTAGAAAAGATGTCTATAGGATTGTAAATAATAACTTATATCACTTAATCATTGTGCCACTTAAAACAATTTAAGACTTGAATCACCTAGAGATCTTGCCTATGGGATTAAACAATGAAGTCTGCTTTTTACTATGACATCTATGTAGAAATCATGTCTAAAAGTTTGACGTTCAATTGACCCATGTTCCTTCCTTGTCACAATTAGCCGTTTACATCTTCGCTTAGAGATCATGTTTTAGGTCCAAATCAGGTAATTTGATAATACAGACTAATTCATAAACTGTCCAGCCTAATCTCACAATAAGAAATCATGTTCATAGGACAACTCGCCTTTGATTCTTCCACATCTTTACAACCGTTTAATTAATAGTTTGACACTCATGTGAAGTGTACTTGTGGAGGTAAACGTGAGCCCCTTTATGTTAACTATGCTTTTGTGAGTCTTATTTGTTTAAACTATTTGGCGCCTAGTCTTTTAATTTTGAGCAGCCGAGGATGGGTCTAGAACCACCCTTATAGCTATCTAACACCTCCTGGACAATATGCAGTCCAAACAGTCAAATGTAAAGCAATCAGTGTGCAAGCGCATCTTCTCACATTCTCGAATTTTATACGAATTCACATACCTTCCAAACATAGTCACAGAAAATCAGTGGGTGAGGTTTTTTTTATATAATCGATTTTAACATATGAATTAGGAATTTCTCAAAGGTAGAAGAAGATCATTCATTTGGGGGAGGTAGGTCTTTTGTTTTCACGTTGGACAGCCATATCATCAATTATATAGAATTTAAATAGATGTGACATCTGATGTGGAGGATTACTAGTAGTAAGGGTAGATATGATCCAAAAATTAGACGGCAGGGGTACTATTACCATAATTTGACCAAGGGTAAATATAACCTACTTCGAATAGTTTAAGGGCAATTTTTGCCCTTCTGCGTATAAAATATAAAAAAAGTCGATGCAAGTCTTCTTCATGGATCATTCTAGTCTTTTAGGCCTCATTTGTTTTTATTAATATTAAGACGTCTAAATCTGAATACACATCTGAATATAAAAATGTGTATCAAGATTCAGACGTCTGAATATAAATACACAACGGAATAATTAATATGTTGTCTCTAGATCTGAACACGAAATGATTAAGACTGTTTGTTTTTAGTATCTGAATATGTGCAATTTATCTATATTTAAGCATAGCATATATAAAATTCAAATAAAACAGTTAATTAACTTTATTTCAAATTCTAATGTTCAAGCATTTAAAACATATTTCTAATAACAAAAATATAAAACTATCAAGCATTTCCTCTTCCTTGCATTAGCTGAAGTGCAAGTTCTTCACGCATATTGTTCATAAATTGTGAATCTTCAGTTGTCCAACTAGGTCCATTTCATCCAACACTTGTTCGTGTTCTCCTTCTTAATCAAATATTACTTGAGGTAAATCATATTGATTAAACAAGTCATCATTTATTCACTCCTTTCTGATAAAATTATGAACTGCAAAACATGCAATAACAACATCTCTTTGGACATCAATAGAATATGGAGCCATCTTGTCCAATATTGGAAATCTTACTTTTAAAACTCCATAAGCACGTTCAATAACATTTTTGAGTTGTGCAGGAGCACGGTTAAACTTTTCCTCCTTATTTATGGCCCGTCTACGATGGTAATCTCCTAACCAATATCGAATATTACGATATGGTGCTAGAAATTCTCGAGTATTAGGATACGCCGCATCACATAAATAGTACTTATCTGTCATCAAAAGAAAAGGTTAAATTACTATAATAAACATCTAACTTATTATTTCAAAATAGTTTAATAGGTTGTATCACTTACTAGAAGGAGAAAATGGAAAACCATTATCTGGATTAGATGCGATCTCTGTTAGAACACGTGCATCATGTGATACCCCTTCCCATCCATCATAAACATAAGTGAAGACCATGTTAAAATCACATATAGCTAAAATATTCTGATAACATTTACCTTTTCCTCTTCCTCTGTAAATAATTTGTTGATTAGTTGGAATAACTGCATGTACTATTGTCCCATCGAGTGCACCTATTGCTCTCTGCAAATAAAAATAATAATTTTATGTTAACAGTTATGAATTTTTTTCTTACAAAGTTATATAATAATTTTATAGCACATACTACCTTAAAAATTTTAGTAACCTTTTATGAGCACCAGGAATTTGTGAATTTGAATTAGATGTGGTAGATGATATCATCTCTTTTGCAAATAACGTCATTGCTTCAAGAATCTCATGAAAATATTTGTGAATTGTTTGCGAAGAATGTTGAAATCTTCTCTTCATAACCACAAAACGCTCATTATGACCTATAATGGTCAAAAATATTGTTATCTTTTCTTCGACAGAAATATGTTTGCTATCTATGAACCATCTTTTATGTCTAAAATGGTGACATAGCCGGACATATGCATCACGAGACATGCGCATCAGTTCTAAACACTGTCGACTAGAGCCGGACAACAATTCTTGTGTGTGCTTTTCACCATATAAAGATGATGTTGAATCTTTATTTCTTTGGATATTCTTGAGTCTAAAATAATTTTTACACCAATACAAGCTCATCAACGCTAATACTTGATCCTCAATGTCCATGTCTAAACTGTTGTAACAAAGAGAATGTGTAATAAACAATAATAAGCATACCACATTATGTATTTGAAAAATATAAAAAGTTACATGATCAAAATTAATTAATTAGTAAAACAATACCATGCACATCAAACATACTTCAAATAAGACATTTCAAAAAGGTATATCACAGATTAAAAATGTTCCACGAGCATAATATAATATTAAAAAATTAAATAAGCATAATCGATAATAGTTGGAAAAAAAAAAAGAAGGTTCCATATTATTAACGTCTAATTTATAATCTAGCTAATTAGAAAATTCAAATAAGCCCCATTTTTTTCCCATGGCCTTAATCCAATTCTCTAATTTGTCAACCTCGGTAATGTTCATCCATGCTTTCCTGTAGCAGTCACCTTCACAAAGTTTACTAACAGTTGCACAGTATTGTAAAGACCCGACCGGTCGTTTTGAGAAATTGCACTTCGCTCGGTTATTTGAGGGTATGAGTAGCTCCGTCTGAGGTATTATGACTTATGTGAATCGTCGGTTTTGGTTTTTCAGGTTATCCGGAATTGATTTGGGAGAATGATCTCAGCTTGAAGCTTTAAATTGGAAATGTGTGACCAAGTTTTGAATTTTAGTATCAACCTCGAATATGCATTTTTATGATTCGATTAGATCCGTTAGGTGTTTAGACTTGGGGGCGCATCCGGAATGTGATTTGGAGGTCCGTGGTAGAATTAGGCTTGAATTGGCGAAATTGGGAATTTGGCGATTTTCGGTCGGCAGTGGAAATTTTTGTATCGGGATCGGAATGGGACTTCGGAAGTTGGAGTAGGTTCTTAGTATCAATTGTGACGTGTGAATAAAACTTGGGGTCATTCGGACGTGATTTGATAGGTTTTGGCGTCGTTAGTGAAATTTGGATGTTCTTAGGCTTGAATCCGAGGGTAATTTGGTGATTTGATGTTGTTTTGAGTGATTTGAAGGTTCGACTAAGTTTGAATGATGTTATGGGATGTGTTGGTATGTTTGGTTGAGGTCCCGAAGGCCTCAGATGAGTTTCGGGTGGTTAACAGATCAATTCTTGGCTTTAAAAGTTGGCAGATTTCTGGTGGAAGCTGTATCAAGTGTAGAAAGTGCGGACCGCGATGGTATTAGCCGCGTTGGAAATTACGTGGGCCGCGTAAGAGGGAATGCGGCCGCGGTGGATTTTATGCAGACCGGAGATGGTATGGCTCAGGGTCCGCGGCCGCGGAAGAATTATGCGGACCGCGGTGAGGAGTGTGCGGCCGCGATTGATTTATGCGGACCGCGAAGTGAAGGTTCAGAGGGCACTATATAAGTGAGGTTTAGGGTTTTATTTCACATCTTGGACTTTGGGAGCTCGTTTTGAGGCGAATTTTCAGGAGTTTTTCAAGGAAATCATCTCGGTAAGTAATTCTAACTCAGTTTTGGCTAATATTCATGAATATATCATTGAATTCATCATTTGATTCATGATTTGGGATGGAATTTGGGGAAAATTGGTGGAGTTTCATAAAATGAATTTTTTTGGAATTGAAAGCCCATTTGAGGTTGGATTTGAGTGAAACTAGTATGGTTAGTTTTATAATTTAATGGGTTGTCGAATTTTGTGACTTTTGTCGGATTTCGAGACGTGGGCCCAGGGCCCGACTTTTGAGTTGACTTTTTGACTTTTGACCTAAAGCTTAGCATTTTCTTATGAGATTGATTCCTTTAGCTCGTGTTGATTGTATCGAATTATTTGTGGCTAGATTCAAGGCATTTGGAGGCCGGATCGAGAGGAAAGAGCATCGCGGAGTAGGGATTTGACCGGTTTGGGGTAAGTAATGATTGTAAATCTAGTCCTGAGGGTATGAAACCCCGGGTTTCGTTTCGTTTTACTATTTTGAGGTGGTGCGCATGGTAGGTGATGGACGTGTGGGCGTGCACCGTTGGGGATTGTGACTTGGCCCGCCCCGTAGCAACTATAAATTTGCGTGTTTGACTGAAACTATATGATACTTATGCGTTTCTCGAAAAAAGTTTCTATAAATTGGCTGAATGCCATATTTGGGCCTTGCGTCGAAGCTGTTTGGACCTGTAGGGCCTTTTTGTTAATTATCCTCTCACTGTTTTGATTGAAAATCTATACTCAGTCATGCTATACTTACTGATTTCATAACTCAGTCTTTATTACTCTATTTTAATACATATAAAATGTTGTTTTGGGGAGTACCCTGTTTTACTGATAGCCCGAGTGGCTTGAGAGGTTTGTGACTAAGTGAGGCCGATGGCCTGATTTGTGAGAATATTTATGGGATCGGGCTGCACGCCGCAACATGTTGTTACTGGTTCATGATTGAGTGAGGCCGAGGGCCTGATTGATTTATGCCACGAGGTGGCGTGTTATAGCACTTGGGCTGAAGGAGCCCCTCCGGAGTCTGCACATCCCCAGTGAGCGCGGGTACCCTGATTGAGTGATATGAGATATGCCCGAGGAGCTGTATACGAGTGACTGTGAGGTTTGCCCGAGGGGCTGTATATGATTGATGTTCTGCCCGAGGGGCTGCTTATGAGTGATGTTTTGCCCGAGGGGCTGTTTACGATTTTCATCACTTATACTCTCTTTTGCATTGAGCCTCTGTCGAAACTATTGAAAAACATCTTCAAATGACTTTTATCAAAAACTGGATTTTAAAACAAGATAATTTGACTCACGTACTTGTTTGAAAGCATGTTGTAATTTCTGAGATTTCATGATGTGGACTTTATGTGTTTTACTGCTCGTCACTACTGCTCAGTCTTTATTTACTGTTATTACTTACTGAGTTGGCGTACTCACATTACTCCCTGCACCTTGTGTGCAGATCCAGGGAATGCTGAACGTGCTAGCGAGTGTTGATTTCATCCGTCGCGGATCTGTTGGAGTTAGTAAGGTAGCTGCATGGCGATCGCAATCATGCTCTTCTCCCTCCTATCTCCCTATAGATGTTATTAGTTGTTTTCCAGACTCTATTTTCCAGACTCTATTAATCTTAGTATTATCGGACAGTTCTTAGTAGATGCTCGTGACTAGTGACACCCCGATGTCGGGCTTTTCTTTTCGCATTTTGTTATTCAGATGTCCTTTATGAAGTTTTATTATTAAATAGTGTGAATTTATCTTTGAAAATGAAATATCGCGTTGATTTTGGTAAAGAGTCGGCTTGCCTAGTTCCACGATAGGCGCCATCACGACAGGGTAGTTTTGGGTCGTGACATGTATAATGGTTCTTCCCATCCAAGTTCTTCTAGTTTTACCATACACTCTTCAACGTCAAGCCCGCTATTTTGTTTAACCAGTAACTCTAATGCAATAATCATCTTCTCTTCAGTGTCCAACTGAGACGATGCAGATTTTTTTTTCTTTCCCAAAGGTTTCTTTTCAATTGGAACTGAAGACTGGGATGGATAATCAGTAGAAGCTCCATCATTCTTATTACCAACTAGATCTTCGACGCTATCAAGTGTATCTACATCTATAGTAGTGGATACAGAAGAGACACCATGGCGGGGATATGTACAGCTTGGATTTCAACCATGAATTCGTGTTGCAATGATAAAAAGTGCTTAAAGCACTTACTTTTAGGCATAAAAAGTACAAAAATAAGCCAAAAGCCAAAAGTTGGGTATTACCAACTTATGGCTTTTGGCTTTTAGCTTAAAAGCTACTTTTTATAAGTCAATCCAAACACCCTCTTAATGGGCTGGATCTAAATAAGTAGGATTAAGATCTAAAAAATAAATGCACTTAATGGGCTGGATCTGAACGATTAAGATTCAGATCTCCATTAAGTGCATACAAATGAGGCCTTAGTCCACTCTACCACCCAATCAAAAGCATAATAAGCACTTATTCTAATTAATTCTTGACTGTCATTGTTGCATTGGCTACCACCCGCCTACTTTTTGTTGTAGGACCATTTGATGGGAGCTGCTTTCCTATAAATAAGTCCTCCAACTTCCGATATATATTTTCTTTCTGGCTATAAATTCAATTTAAACTCTATAATTGACTTATTATTAGTAACAAAATATATTTTTTAAATAAAAGTTTAAAATTTAAATTATTTGAAGAAAAAATAAGAACTAAATGTTGAGATAATACTTGAATTTTAAATTTGACATCTACTCTTAAATTAGGTTTATATTAAATTTAAACAATTATAAAGTAAAAAAGTTCCATCAATCATATTTTTTGGGGACGGACCAAGTCAATGTAGTAGCTCTACCAGTACCCAATTCACAAAATTAAGAAAATAAACCTGCAATTAACTCAACAACGATGATATATACCTCAACGTTATCACATATATAAGTGGAGTTTTCTTGTTGGCTTTTAAATTGACGAAGTTATCAATCCGTTTATGCCTTTTCTTTTCTAAGATTTTTTTTTCTCAAACACTATAATTGAGCATATAGTTGTTCTTATCGATAATCAAAATTTAATAGAAATTATGATTAATTCATACGAAAACTATAACAACAACAATTATGCCTCGATTTCGAACTACTGACAAGCCTATTTGCAATATGTAAAGGAGTTGAAACTATTAATATTAAAGTAAAAATAAATAAAAGAGGAAACAGTGGCCTGAGATAAGATCTACCTCAGTTGCTGTCACCAACTTTATTAAATAGTATTATCACAAATCATAATGATTATTTCTTTTTTGCTAAGAATTGTCCTGTGTTCATGCATGTCATAATATTATCTTGCTATAGTGGACAAAAACAATATGGTAAACAAATAATGAATATTCTGACATATTAATTTTATGTCCCTATATTGCTTCGCCTGTATCATGAATACAATTACAGTCCCATTCTATTTAACCATTCAGAGATTGCCAATTCTGTAAAGATTATTGTTTTAGATTGTTTCACTTTCCGTAATCTACAGCTAATTTGATCAAGTATTAGACGATAAATTCTTTAATAGAGATGATTTCAGAAACTACTCAAGGAATATCACACGTTACAAATTGGATTTAACTTATATACTTTGTTTGCATAAAATATTTTTTATATTATCAGTGTAATTTAATTTATATTATTTGGACTCATAGTATCGGAAGCAGCCTCTCTCGCCTTCCAGGGATATGGAATAAGGCTGCGTACATCTTACCCTCCTTAAATTCTACTTGTGGAAACTACGGGATTTATTGTTGTCGTTGTTGTTGTATTTGGATTCATAGGCCGATTTGTATTATTTTAAAGAGCTAGCAATAATAGACAGAGCTAGTATAAAAAGCCCATGCCTTTTCCCGCATTCTGTGTCTGTCACAAATATTAACACAAAAATCACATAATTAAACATTAATCTTTTTGAAGGCGGCTGCAGGGGTTGAGTAATTCTTCACTTTGAAGGTAACCAGATTACAATTTGTCTAAGTTTTCGCATAGGCTTGTTTATTGTTCTGTATATTTTGCTCTTCAAAATCTTCTGTCTGTTTCTGCATTTTTATTTATGGATTGTATGCCTTCATCCATTTTCCATTTCTTCAGGATGTAAGGCAGAGTGACAATTAAATCAAGATTCAATAGTACTTGTTCAAAACTTATGCTAATACAACACTTTTTTTTTTGTTTTCCTAAATCAAAGAATTGATATTTATGTTGTCTTGTGTTTTGGTTTTTTGATTGCATTACCTTTTTCTAGGTTTGTATATTTTTTGCTTTGGTTATCAGATGGATTTGCTTGTTATTGCCTCTCCTCTCTCCCCTTCCTTAGCCGAGGGTCTCCCGAAAACAGCCTCTCTGCCTTTAAAGGCTGGGTAAGGTTTGTGTACACTCTACCCTCCCCAAACCCCACTTGTGGGAATACAATGCGTATGTTGTTGTTGTTGTTGTAGTAAAGAATTGATCTTTAATGCATTTCTGTTTTTTTTTATCTTTTAAATTATTTGATCTTGACGGCCTCTGATTCAGGAATCGTGGATTTATTTGCAGCTATGAGCTATCTTATTTAAATATATTGGCTTTTAAGTGATCTGATAGTTTTGAAATATTTTATACTGTCAGCATATATTATTTAATCCTGCAAACCAATCTATATTCTTAGTTACCCTTTTTGATTTATTCAGGTAAACAAATCATTTGCTCAGTCTGGAAAATTGGGGTTCATCCTCTTCAGTATTCTCTAGTCCATTAAAAAGACCAGGGAATGCTGAAAGATGTGCTTAAATGCTAGCAAGTCTTTCTCTGAGGTTCTTGAGATTGAAGCTCTATTTGAGCTTTCCTTTATACTTGATGACATTGCACCAGTAGTTTCATCCAGATTCTCTCATCAAATGCCAAATCCTGCTAGATATTTTCAGGGTCAAATAGTATCGTATCACGATATTAGTGAAGATGGTTGAGTTGTTCAATTCTTGAAAAATCTTGCATCTTGTATATAAATCTTGCTAGTTTGATTACTCTGGTTTGTTGAAGTTGATATGGAGAGTAAGGGGAGTAGTGTACTAATGGAAAGGTATGAGTTAGGGAAATTGTTAGGACAAGGCACTTTTGCTAAGGTCCATCACGCAAGAGACGTCAAGACTGGATTGAATGTGGCGATTAAGATGATTGATAAGGAGAAGATTGTGAAAGTTGGGATGATTGATCAAATCAAACGCGAAATTTCGGTCATGAGATTGGTTAGACACTCTAATATTGTGCACCTGTATGAGGTCATGGCGAGCAAAAAGAAGATCTATTTTGTGATGGAATATGTGAAAGGAGGAGAGCTATTTAACAAGGTGGCTAAAGGGAAGTTAAAAGAAGATGTTGCAAGAAAGTATTTTCAGCAGTTGATTAGTGCTATTGATTTCTGTCATAGTAGAGGAGTTTACCACCGAGATCTGAAACCGGAGAATCTATTGGTTGATGAAAATGGAAATTTAAAGATTTCAGATTTTGGATTGAGTGCCTTTGCTGAATCTAAGAGACAAGATGGTTTGCTTCATACTACATGTGGGACACCAGCTTATGTTGCACCAGAAGTGATAAACAGAAGAGGATATGATGGTGCTAAATCTGATATTTGGTCATGTGGGGTGATATTATATGTCCTTTTGGCTGGATATCTACCATTCCATGATTCAAATTTAATGGAGATGTACAAAAAAATTGGTAAGGCTGAGTTCAGATGTCCTAACTGGTTTCCTCCTGATGCTCGCAGGCTTATATCGAAAATATTAGATCCAAATCCAAGCACAAGAATTTCCATTTCCAAGATAATGGAGAATTCTTGGTTCAAGAAAGGCTTGCAACTGAAACCAATGCTTAAAGATGCAGAGCCAAAGGAGGCAGCACTTGAAAATGATGATGCTGTTTTTAGTGTTTGTGAGAATACAGAGCCAAAGCCCGAAATGGTGAAGCCTGCACACTTGAATGCATTTGATATTATCTCATTGTCAACTGGTTTTGACTTGTCTGGCTTGTTTGAAGAAAGAAATAAAAAGAGGGAAGTTAGATTTACATCAAGGCAACCAGCGAAAACAATCATCTCAAAGCTAGAGGATGTGGCTAAGCGTTTAAAGTTGAAGGTGACGAAAAAGGATGGAGGGTTATTGAAGTTAGAAGGATGTAAAGAAGGAAGAAAAGGGGTATTATCTATTGATGCAGAAATCTTTGAAGTAACTCCAAATTTTCACTTTGTTGAGGTGAAGAAAAATAGTGGAGATACTATAGAGTATAAGAAGATGATGAAGAAGGATATAAGACCAGCATTGAAAGATATTGTGTGGACTTGGCAAGGCGATGAGCCACGGACTCAGCTGCCGGAAGAGGAAGAATATTTGCAGACTGATCAAAGGGATTCACCTCAGAATGCGCTCTAGAGACTACAATCTCGCTGCCAATGTAATTATGTTTTTGTATTTTTCATTATGTTCTTGATCCAAGCTCGAGTTTTGATTCATCCTAGCTTTCATCCACTTTTATGAACGGTTGGTTTAATATTGACCGTCTTTTAATGACCTTATTTGTCGGTATATAAAAGTTAAACTTGTTCTAAATTGAGAGATTGCTCGAGTTTTGATTCATCCTAGCTTTCATCCACTTTTATGAACGGTTGGTTTAATATTGACCGTCTTTTAATGACCTTATTTGTCGGTATATAAAAGTTAAACTTGTTCTAAATTGAGAGATTGTGATAGTGTTTTGTATATAGCACAACTTGAGTTTTGTGAAATAGCTATACCTTTAACTTGCAATTAGAAGATCAACGCATTATTTATTGGTGATAATGCAATATTAGTGCTTCCATTTGATTGTCTTATCCGAATGGATTGCGATACTATCCATTTACCTTCATTCCATTCATCATAATAACTTGAACATTGTACCGTTGAACCATTCTCAGTGTATCCACCTTTTTCTTCCTCAACTGTCAATCACTTGTATTGTAAGTTAATCAAGGCAAAATACATAAAAGAGAGATGTCTATCTCACACTCTAACTTACTCAATGATCAAGTAGACATCTCAACTTGGCGCATATATGTCACGTAAACACTCGTGGCTGACATGGAAAAATAAGTGTCTTTTACTCAAATTTGAGCACGTGAAGATGCATAAAATTATATTTTTGTATTACTCCCTCCATATTATTTGAGGTAGTTTGACTCGGCACGGAGTTTAAGAAAAAAGAAGAAGACTTTTGAAACTTTTGGTCTTAAAAGCTTAAGGGGTAAAAGGTTCGTGGGGCCATGCCATTTGTGTGGCTATAAAAGCTTCCCATTAAGGGCAAAAAGGGTAAAATGAAGAGTTTAAAGTTGAATTATTTCCAAATTTAGAAATGTGTCATTTGTTTTGGAACAGACTAAAAAGGAAAGTATCTCAATTAATATGAAACGGAGGGAGTAATTTTTTTCATGTGGACCCCACTTTCTTCATCCACAACAAGTCATAGCCACCATCACAATCAAGCCACAACCTAAACATCACCCTCACGCCACAACCTCAACAAGGAGATGCAGTTTGTAAAAGTTATAAAAAAAAATTCCAGTAAAATTCAAATTAAAGTGAAAAAATAAGCAAGGAAGTAGAACGAATAGAAAATTAAAAAAAGATACGCAATTTGTTTCTTTGTTTGGACATTTTGTACTACAAATAAAAAAAAACTCATGGAGAAAAAAAAAGCATGAGATTGAAAAAAGAAAGGATAAAGGGAAAGAGACTAGGATATCCAGGTGGGAAGGAGATGAAGAGAGAGGTCGCCGGAGGTGAGCTTTTCCGATGAGGTTCTGTGATGGTTTCTCGGTTTGCAGATTTATAAGGGAATTATTAAAGAGCTTTAGAGTAAAATTTTTGAAAAAGGGTCGTTGGTTTTAGGGTGAGGGGAGTGCCCGAGAAGAAGATGGAGGAGGGAAGGGGTCTGGTTTAGATTTTCAAAATGAAGAAGAAGAAGAAGTTGGGGGAGGGCCCGAGAGGGAGGGGGGGGGTCCTATTTTTTGAAAGAGGAATAATTGTTCTTTTTGAGTTTTTTTAATTAAGTTATTTTGAATTTTTTTAATTAAGTTATTATTAAGGTGATATTTTTTATTTTTTTGAAATTACACGTGTCATTATTTCATTTGTTGACCTGACATGTCAATACATAGTATATTTCATGCAGGTAGACTAACAGACACAGGTGTTCAAAAGGCACAATTTGGCTAACAAGAAGTGTCTGTTTGATCATTGAGTAAGTTAGAGATAGACATCTGAAGCCAGCTTTAAGTGTCTCTTTATATATTTTGCCATTAATCAAACTATCAACAACAGCTAACAGCAGGAGGAAAAGAAATATATTGAAACTAATTATGAACTTCTGTACAATCAACTCTCTCTATAACATCCTCGTTTGCTCCGATATTTTTTGGCTGCTATAGTGAAGTGCTATTATAGAAAACATATATCATAACATAACATGAAAATCAGTTCCAAAAAAAGCTTATATAGTGAATAGCTGTTATATAAGGATGTTATAGAGAAGTCTGACTGTATATAGTTCGAACTTGCTATAAAAAAAGTAGCTTGCAAAAAAGGCGCTTTTAGTAAGCAATAGTATCATATATTTTTACATACAAGGGGCACTTGGACAATGAGACTCAATATCCACCTGGAATTAATCACAGTTTTTCATTATGATACTCCATAATATACTATAAGCTACATTTTGAAACACGCATTTTTCATTCTTTCCCCCTTCATATTTGGGCATCTAAATGGAGAAAATACTTTTTGCTGATAAGTGATATGTTAAGAACCTGTGGTTCCCATTCTATTGTACAGGTTCTTCCACCTAGATTCTAATTTATAGATATCAAGCCATTATTGCGATCTGAACCCAAAATTTCACTAGGAGACATGCCACATACTGCCTTTTACTAGAACTCATGCGCGGAAGTACATGAAACAGAAACAGCAGGAAAAAAGAGAAGGGGAAATGTAGCAGATAGAGGAGAAGACAAGGATAAGTTAGATGTCAAACAGCTGAGTAAGAGCTATATACACTAAACAGTTCCCTGTTTTAACTGTAAGGACAACAGATCAAAACCTGTATAGGTGCAAGCAAGCCCCCATATTTCCTCTTTCTCGCTTGAAAATTGCATCATAACAAATGCACGAACCTCAACCAAAAACGAAAAATAAAAGGCTTCCTTCACTGCTTAGTCCTTCAAAAACTTCGCTGAACCTTACAGAGATATGCAGTATAAATGGAAGTACTGTCTATGCCTTAATAGGACATCTATATGAGTTGTATCCAAAACTATGTAACATGTAAGTGGAAACAGCTCTATTCATCTATATCAGCGATTGCCCCTCTGTGTCAAAAAGATCAAAAGAGAAGTACTCAGCCGTATCATAATTGATTTTTACCTGATTAGAAGCGCATACGTGGAAACATATATCGCTATCATCTAATGTAACTCTTCCTTTTTAAAGAAAAGAAGATACAATGAGTGCAGCATTCTAAACTGTCCTCCAAAAAGAGGGTACTTTCCTCCTCAGTAACAGGAGGGTGTGTTCAAGTCCCTTGTACTGTATCCCATTTTTTCCTTTTTCTTTCCTTTTTTTTTATTATTCAGAAGACCAAAAAGACTGTACATTTGGTGTGGAATATAAGCCACCAACAGAGGACCTAGCCATCGGTGAGCTGCCAAAAGCTTCACCCGGATGCTGCGGAGTCCAGTCCTTTCTGGAAAAAATAGATGAGTAAATCACAAGAGTAAGATGGTGTTGAACAAAAGAGGAGAGGGAAAAGAGAATCTTTTACAAAATAGAAAGAAATAGTAACCAAGATCACCAGAACAAAGAGTTCAACAATCTATTTCTAAGACACTCACATAATATATGCAAAATAAGAAAAACATGTCAAAAAAGCAACTTATCATCCCAGAAAAACACCAGCACACCTAGTTACAAATCCATAACCAAAGCTTAAAAATGCTTATCAAGAAAAACCAAGAAGGCACAATGATAGGAATAGAAAGGACAAGACCATTTGTATCCATAACCTATTTTTGCAATCCAAGTCAACATCGAAAAACTTAAATATAATGCTTGATTTCATTAACTATAGCAAATACGCCTCATTCTGAAGCTAGTTATGTCAGCTATATGAATCTTCAATATCCAATTCGATCCACTTGGACTCATCTCAACCGGTGTAAACACGTGCTTCGTTAGCACGTTCTAACATATTGCGGGGAAAAAACATGGAAATTGATAAGAACTTTTGTCAATATGCCACCATTAAATTACTTGGCACAGCTTAGTATCTGCCTACAGGTACTCAATAATGCTAATGAGCCATAGTTCAAAAAACAATTCACATAAGCCACTAGTTAGTTTTCACCAGACTTATCTATAAGTAGCTTTGAGCTAGTACTAAATGTTAAATAGCCATAAGTGGAGGTTCCAATATTTTGTTAAAATAAAGATTCTCATTCACAAAATGTTTTGCTTAAGGAAGGGGAGGGAGAAGGGAGCGGGAAGATGACTGTTGATTTACTTCCATTATGAACAGAATTTGTTCTTTCCCTCCATTTGTTTTCTATAGCTGGAAGGATGTAAACTGGCATCTACATTCTGCCTCCAACTTTGCCGGGATTGAAAAACTAATGTAGAATAATTAATGCTTTTTAAATAAATTTTATAGGAAAAAAAAAGAGCCAACCTCAAATTCAAGAAGAATACATCAAGTCTATATAGGGATTTTTATTTTTGGGGGGTAAGGTACATACAGGAAATTCTTTCAACGAGTACAATCATCAATCCAAGTTGGAGTGGATGTATATACAAAAAAGTGAAACCACCATGGAACCATCTGCACCTAAGACAAGGACTCCATCTATAGCTCTATGATCTCTATCTAGCGATGTTGCCATCATACTGTCTGAGGAGTACAAAATAATTCCTTAACTTTAAGGTATTACCAGCTTACACCAAAAGAACTTCAGCATTCTATTCCACAGTTCTTCCAAAAGTTTGCAATGTATAGAAAGATACATCCTCCCTCATTTCTTTGCTCATGAAGCCCCAACTGATAAGTGATGCCTCATTAAATTCTAAGCCCGTTATATATGGCACTCTAGGTCACCATCCAAACGAAAAGATTGACTTCATATTTTTACCTGCCATTCTAATTTTAATTCTTTACCGCACGAGGAAGACGCCTTTACACCACTTTTTTTACTAGTGCCCCTGCATTCCTCCCTCTTCTCACCCCAATCAAACGTAGTATTGACGTTTCTAAGTTTAAGCTGGGGGTGAGAAGAGCTATTAAGCTTTATCCAAATATAATGCATAATTTACGCCAATAGGTCCAACAGCAGCTCATCCAAGCTGCTGGTTTCACTGTCTAACAGGTGCAGAAACATGGCACTGAATTGTCCATGCACCTAATAGTGTTGTCATTAGCCAACTTAAAGACAATCATTTAGGTTTCATATCTACTTCAAACAGTGACTAATTGAATTAGGAAATTTTTTCTCTAAAAAGAATATGAAAGGGACAACAGCAGAAAAGGGACCCCTAACTCATTAAGACTTGGTTATGTACTTGACAATGATGCCCAAAGCATGGACCATCACTTCACATGGAACTTTAAAATAATACTCCCTCCCTTCCAATTTATATGCGCCTTACTTTCCTTTTTAGTCTGTTACGAGAAGAATGCCACCGTTCTATATTTACTAAGTTTTAACTCCAACATTCCCATTTCACCCTACAAGAAGTCTGGAAGGCGGAGACATTCAAGTTTTAGCCCAATGTGAGAGTCTGCTTAAAACAATTGATATCCAAGATGCTTTTTAGCTAAGCATTACACACCTCATGTGGATCTAGCTTTCAAAAGTGTAAAACACTTCATGAGAGATTATGAAGGGGGCTTGTTGCTCTGTTATATGCATGCCCAACTTCAAAATTTAAAGCTGTCTAGAATTATGAAGAAAATCCGGGATGAGCTTAGCCCCACAGACTCATAGGAGAGAGGAAACCGAATGGAAACATAACCAATTTTCCTGGTTGTCCATGGATTAGGAAAAGAAACACGTATGAATAGAATGAATGGTATAGTTTAGGGTGCGCAATAGGACTTCACTGCTAAAACTTGAAAGAAAGAGGAAATAACCTCTTATATTTGGAAGAAAAAACTCTTTTAAAAATCGATTGCAAACTAGTCTCAATATTGGATATTTAATTGGAAGCATGCAACAGCCTCGAAAGGGAATAGTAAGTAGGAAAATAAAATAAACTACTTCCAAGGCGAATTGAACTCGAATTCGTCAAGTGAACATAACACTTCAAAGGCTACGCTTTACCATTGCACCACGCCTCCATCATGCATTCTGGATGCCACTTTAACTGTATGTACATTTTATACAAAATATCTGCATGCATACTCAATTGTTTTTTGAAGCGTGTGGGTGGCGTGGCACGGCTACTTTATAAGGTAGATCCCCATTGCTCCGTGTGAGTCATTGGGATGCAGTTGTCCGTATGAATAAAACATATAAAGTATCAGCCCCATTTAAAATCAAGCCCGGGCAAAGGATTATTTTTCGAGGATCAAAGCCATGAGCAATTTGTTGGATACACAAACATTGATCAGGTGGGATCACCTTCTGGTATGTGGTCTATGTATGGATATTGTGTCCTAATATGAGGTAATTTAGTATCTAGGAAAAGCAAAAAACAAAATTTGATCCGTCGATCTAGTGCAAAGACAGAATGCCGAGCAATACTTGTGGCTACTTGCAAACTAATTTGGACTAAACAGTTACTGAGAGAATTGAAGTTTGGAGAAATCAGCTAGATGGAACTTGTGTGCAATAACCAAACTGCTCTTTATCTATCCGGTATTTCATGAGAACAAAATACATTGAGATCGACCGTTACTTCATTAGTGAAAAGATACTCACAGAAGATATTGTTATGAAATTCGTATGTCAAAAATCAGCTTGCAGAAAATTTCACTTAGTCCCTCACTCTCATATCAGCTAGATTTGTAACAAACTTGGTCCATATGATTTATATGCACCAGCTTAAGGGAAAGTGTCAGAATCTTGTAGATAATCTAGGATAGTCTAGGATCTTGTAAATATAGTATAGCATGATTTACTCCCTGTGACTATGTTTTTTATTCTCTTTCCTTTCTTAGGACATGTAAACTCAGCTATATAAACCCCAATAGCTTGAAGGAATAATCAAGTTGAGTTCTCCCAATATCTTCTTCCTTGTATTATTTCTCACACTATTTATGTGTAAACACACGTCCAAATGATGCGCTATGAATATAAAAGGATTCATAGGCTGACCCCATTTAATTTTGGATTCAATTGTCCAAGACAAAACAGTCCCAAGATGCATCTAATTCAGGTTCTATCTAACTTCAAATTGATTTGCAACTTTGTGTAAGCACACAAGAGCTCTCCCTTAGGCACACACTCCCATAGTTACAAACACGTTGAAATGTCCTACTCCTCTATGGGTAAAAGTAACGGCACTATCTATAGTCAAAAGGAAGCCAACATGTACATATGGCTATCAGATGCATATGAATGGACAAGACACATGTAAGCAAGCACCTCTAGACCTTATTCGGACAAAAGATAACAGTAGCCAACCATGATGTAAATACTTTTGTCGAGTCTCTGGAATCCTTTATAATTGAAGGAATTAAAGATATTTTTTTAGTACATACCAGCACTCTTTTGGATCAATAAGTGAAATTCACAACAAATGGCCACCACAATGAAAACACAGAAGATACTCTCAACAGAGACTAGGAGAAAAGAGAAGATTCAGATAAAATTGACGCGAAAGTACAGCAGATAGGCTACCTCAAATTGCTTCAAACTTTCAAACAGAGGCAAAAACGTTTTACTTTACTTTTGTTCCAATTGGAAAGAGAAATAAGTGGTTTTCTTTTGCTTACTTGGCCCAACAATTAGGCGGAGACGACGCAAATGGATGGTTAGTAGCAGTAGCATTAGGACTCCCATACATCATTTCACTTTGAGCAGCATCCTCAAACTTGAGAGAAAATTGACTTTCACCTCCTGAATATGTACCAAAAGGAGCCTTTGGATACCTGCTTTCAGCACTACCAGGCAAAACAGTACTCAGTGTCCCACCATTCTGGCAACTTCCTGTATAAACTGTTTGGGAAGAATGACAGACAGAGAGTTGTTCATCATTTTTAAACAGTGAAGCCATTGTCCTTGGAGGTGCAGGAGGCACGTTTGATGTATTCAAATCTGTATTCAAACACCAGTTGGTTGGAGAACCTATCAAACTTAGACCAGCTTGACCAAGCGGTGAGCTATTCCACATCTGCCATGTTCCTGTATCATTTGCATTATTTGAAACATTCATTGGCACAGTGCGCATGTCCTGAGCATTAGGATTGTTGAAAAGAAAAGACCCAGCATGCCTTTCCTCTGGAACACGCATCCGTGATATTGGAGACTCAATTGGTGAAGGCCTGGTCAGTTCGGAAGATGCCTTCACACTTCTTACCACACCTGGGTTGTCAATTCCTGTATCTGACACAAAGCCAAGGTCCACCTCCAGTTGAAAGTCATCAAGGGACTCACAAACTGGGCCAAGCAATGACACAGGGTCTGGAACATAACAAGGATCTTCAAAATTCTCCAACTCTTCTGCCAATAACTGACCCGGTCCTCCAATTCGAGAATGTAGTGCTCCCGGTGATGATGGAACAGTTGTACTACAACTTGTGGGTCCACAAGGAAAAGAAGTTAAAGTGAAAGGCGATGGAAGACCAAAGCTAATGGGGTTGTCGAAAGTTTGAGTAGCTGGAGGCTGACAGGGAGGGCTCACAATTTCTGCTTGGGGCTTAACACTTGGTCTGCTGATTACATTGGAAGAGGGGGAAGAAACAGTGGATGATCGAGTGAATAGTTGTTGCCAAGATTTTTTAGGAGCTGTACATGGTTGAGGTTCAATAAGCACCTGTAAAGAACAGATTAAACTGACAGCTTAACAGGAGTCCAATATCTCATTAAATAACAGCCAAAATAATCTTTTAAAAGCTTTAAATATCTCGATATGATATGAATCTATCTGTAGGTTCACGTCAAGTCAACAAGATGAACAGGCCAAAATTTGAAAAACAAAAATGGTAAACAAGTTATCAGCTGCAAGATTAAGCAGAATTCTTCAGTAAGTACCAAGCAAGACACTTGATGAGAAGGAAAAATACTACACTACTGTTATACAGAACAAAACATTTTCAAAAACACTTGATGAGAAGGAGCACTTCGATATAAGCAATTGAAATAGAAGATGACAAAAAACTTACAGGCCGATTCATACTCCTGTCATCTCCAATTGGATTCAGCTTTCCAGGTACCCGATCTGGCTGAAATAGTTCCCTCCTAGAGGCATAATGAACAGGGTCTACTGAAGTATTAGATTTCTGCTCTCTTGGAACAGTAGTAGTATTACTCTTGCCAAAAAAACCACCTCCGGTAAATGCTCTAGAAGATGATAAGAAAGTACCCCTCATACGATCCAAGTACCGAGTACCAACATTTCCATGGTTAGTATTGCTAGAAGAAACACCCTTAAAACCGTGTACAACTTCTACATTATGTGTCTTAATGCTTTCGAGCCCATTTTTTTGTTGCTGCCTTCTATCACCATCACTTCGCTTATTTCGCGCACTCTCCTTGCCTTGTCTTTTATCCAGCTCTTCCGCATCTGAGTTGCTTTTGCTAGATCCCCTGTCCCTATCTTTCTTCTTCTCTTGCCGCTTCTTTTCGGCTTCCTTTTTACTGTCCCGTACTTTAGCAGAGGGAGACCCCTTTCCCCACTCTTTCTCTGCCTCCATTTTTTCATCCCGCAACCTCCTACGTTCTTCCACCAGCCTAGCGACCTCCTCTCTTTGCTTTCGCTCCTCCTCCTCCGCTAGCTCTTTCTCCAACCTAGCCAACCTCTTCTCCTCAGCTTTTCTCCTAGCTTTCTCCCCTCTACTCTCCTGACAATTTCCCCCATTATCACCTCTCTTATCCATCATTGCCCTCCGTTCTGCGTTCATTGAAGCATCACCTCTAGAGGAACTAATCCTAAAAACCTTTCTACAGAGCCACATGATACTTAAGAAAAAAGCAGTCAGTGCCTTGCAGGCAAAAGTATAAACACGAGAATATGACTTCTCTGCTAAACAGTGCTCCACCCCAAAGAATCCACCGCCGCCATTGTTGCTCCAAGAATCCGACTTGCTAACAAAAGAACCACCACCACCAACCCAATTCCCATTCTCTAACCAATCCTGCCCCCCACACATCCACCTGTTGTCCGACCAAACCTTTCCACCATTTAACATCTTCCCACCTTTCCCAACCAAATCTTTCAAAATCCCCGAATTTGAAAGCCCCAACCCTGGTGGCACAGGCAAGTCTAAAATGGGTCTCTTAGAAATATGACCACAATATGAACACATGAACTTGCCAGCACCAGGATTCTGATCCCTATACGGAGTCAAACAATTCCTACACCTCCTCGTTGCTGTCTTCCTCAATTTCTGCATTTCAATAGCCTCAAACCTCTTCCTTTCCCTAAGCCTAGCATTTCTCCTTGCCCGCCAAGCAGACAACTTAGGCATCAAAACCTCGTACCAGCCAAGAGTAACCACAAGCACAATCACACATGCTAGCCTTGGTGATGTGATTTCAAACCTAAATGCAGGTGGAAATAACTGTGATAATGCCCATAAACCAATCAATGGAACCACTAACCAAGGTAACATGGTTGCAACTCTTCGCGACCACTTTTGGATGGAACACAGTATACACATTATCCTTTTCAACCCCACAACCTATCAAAAATCAAATTTTTTCTTAACTCCCAAAATATATTACTATTAAAATCAATTAATATCTCAAATCTTCCCTTCTGTAACAACAACAACAATAACCACAGGTTCACCAATCCAATGCAAAACCCTAGCTCTGAAACTTCCCCCTTTCCCCCAATTTTTTCAATTCTTCAAAACCCTTACAAAGAGAATCGTGATAGAAAGCACCTATGAAGCGCGAACAAATAGGTTAGGGTTTCAAAGTTTTATTTTAGCTCAATAACCTAAATGACACGGAAAGAATAGTTTTAAAAAATTTTACGAAAATGGCGAAAAACGAGGTGCTTACTAATTCGATGCCCATCGGAGATTCATCGGAAAATAATCGGCGACCGGAGACAGTGACGGTCCCTTCGGGTGCAATTTTCCGGCGAAATATTTTGTGAAGATTGTTGGATTGATGAAAGAGAAAATATTTTTAAAGGAGATAAAGAGAGAGAAATATGTTTGGTTTCCTTATATAGGCATTGATTGAACCGGAGTTATTAATTAAAACAGACCGGTATGGGTTGCTGTTGGCAGTGATTAGTGGAGTAGTAATAATAATATAATCTGAAGATTGTAATCTAATTACAGTTGATAAGTTCCCAATTAATGCCCCCAATTTATTTTAGATCCCCATCAGATGTTCCTTAAAGACAATTGCATTTATTACACTTTTTTTTTAGATGTTGTTGCTCATTTTATTCTTAGTAATTGAAAATGTGTTGAGTTGAATTCTATCATACTTGTGTATAGGTCATCTATGAACGTGCATTTGTTGCCCAATTTATTTATAATTGTGTTAATTAGTCATTTATATTAAAGTAGATTTAAATTGTAGAGTGAATAGATTTAAATTTCTTACTGTATATGAATAAAGACAACATAACACACATTTTTTTTACTAGGAGTATTAGATATATGTGTTGGTTTAGTCAAAAACAGTAGATGCAAAATTAGATTTGTATTTGCTTTTAAGAATTAAATTTTGTGAGAAACACAGTTAAATACTCGAAAAATGCAAACACAATAATTAATATTATCAACACGTCATTTGTTTCATTTATAAAAAAATTATTTTAAGCATTCTCTAAATAAAAGATTGAGATCATTATTTTTCAAGTTAATTTCTCTTTTAACTTACGATAAAGAAAAAGGTCTATACATCATTTTTATCTATTTATGTATGTGATACAAGTCAACTTAACTTTTCTAATATTACTTTTAGTCAATTATTATGTCATATTCTACTAATACATTGTCAAACACATGTTATCTTATTAACAACTTAGGCGTCGTTTGGTTACGGGGATTAAGCGGGATCTCCCAATATTGAAATTAGGATTAAATTTATTCCATATTTAATTGCTAGTATTAAATAATACTAGTATAATGTTATACTAAATAGTAGTATAAACTTATTTTATATTAGGGGTGGAATAATAATACCGAGACTATAATTCCTTGGATAAAAATTTCATAAAAACAAAATTACCCTCAAAAAGCCTTTTTCACTGCATTAGTACATCTATTATAACCACTTTTTCACAAATCCTTTTTTTTCTTCAGTGATACAACCGAACGAGCTTGACATCTCAAACATGGCACCCTGATATCACGAGAAAGAATCATTAGCTTCTTCTCTTTTTCTATAAGTTTTTATTAATTTCTTTTCTTCCCTTCTCTTGTTACTTTCTCGGTCTCATTCTCTATTATACATGAAATCCTTTTGCTAAAGGAAATCTCCTCTATTTTTTTTCTATTTTTGTTACCTCTCTTTGTCCAAGGTATATATTCCCCAAGATCCAGCCAAGAGAGGGCAGTCTTTAGAAACAATAGGTTGAGAAAGCAAGAGAACGCTTCACGTTTTCTTATCTTCTTCCCACCCTAAGAGTAGTACAAAAAGAGGGATTAGCATTATTGACCCAATGATAAAGCACTAACACTTCCCTCGACGCAACGGAAGACTGGTCACTAGCTAAAAAACTCCAATAAGATATCGAGAGGGCTTTTAAATTTTGTATTTTTGTTTGTTGATTAATAACTGTTAAGGTTCAGAGATTTTGATTTGTACTTGTTTTATTTGCTGAATCTCGAAAATTATTAGTATTATCTTACATTACAAATGTAGGTTTAGTGAGATATTAAATATTTTGACCATTTTCAACCTCACCGCACCCAAGTTGCGCTACACCGCAATAGATGTAGGTGAAAATATCAACTGATTTAGGTGAAAAAACCTAAATCGAAATTACCATTAGATTTGAAATAGATTTAGATTCTAGGAAGTTAATTTCAAGTGAAAAAACCAAGCTAATTTGAATAAACACATACAAGTCCCACAAGATTCCTATCCCATGGTCTTAATAGCTAACTTTACTTTAGATGATCAAAAAAAAAAGAAATTTACTTTAATCAACAAAAATTCTTTTATTTAAGTTTCTGTGACATATAATTCTGTTATATTATACTCTTTTGTATTGTTTTAAGTTATTTTATGCCAAATAGATTCTGTAGAAGATTTATAGGTGTATAAACTAAAATGAAGAAAACAGGGAGGAGACTCAATTTTGGTAACTAACACAAATAAGGGATATGCTAAACTTTCTCATTTGCTAACTTGTGAAAGCTTCTCAAAAACTTTGGATCGGGAACTTTTTAACAAAAACCTCTCTTTCTCTTTCTTTGTTTATATTTTTAATTCTTTGATTTTAGATAGATTGTATATTGTGTAGTTACTACTATAAACACATGTATTTTGCTAGCTTTCTATATGAATTTAGAAAACTATTAAGTTCACTTCTTTTTATTTTTTTACTTGATCAACTTTCCCACAAGATCATAAATGAGTAATCACGCAACCCTTTCTGACCAAGTGTCTAAAACGTCAAGGAGCTCAAACCTTAGTGCCAAAGAACATGACACTAGAAGAAGAACATAGTTTAAAAGATTCATGTGCTAAAGATTGAAAAGTCGATAATGGAACCTTCAGGAATAGATACTTGATGAAATTAGTGCATCATTTATAGAGAATCCATCTAACAGTTGATTAAAATCTACACCACGTATCACTTCTAAACTTAAAGCGTGAAAGAGAGATTATAGAACTATAGCTTTATTTAAAAGTCAAAATGCATTGGGCTTTCAATATGGTGAAGGAAGAATTATAGTTGGTGATCCAAAAAAAATGGGATAACTTTATTAAGGTAAAAAAAAAATTATTTTTAAGCCATCAAATATGTTAGTTTGATGAAGAGAATACTGGAGGAAGTCTGGGAACCACCTTGGAGCATAGTCAATCAAGTGGAGGAAATGAAAACAATATTGTCTAGAGGAGTGTTACAGGTAGTTCCATGTACTAAAGGTGGGCAACAAGTTAGTAGATCATTTAGCTAACTGGACACTCGAACAACCGGCCTTAGTACATGTACATTCGTTTGAGGAACTAGACACACAAGGGAGGAAGATATTGAACAGTGACACGCTACAGATACCCTATATTAGGGTAAGAATTGCCGAGCCAAACTCCAAATGATCATGCATTCCAATGAGCTGAAGTCGATGAGGAGTTCCTTGGTAGTAAGGTACCCTACATTAGGGTAAGTTTTTTTCCTGCTAACATAGTTTCTTGTTTTGCAGGTACTTTAGAGGGTGCTTGGTTCTATGTGATGGACAAGCCTATTAGGATGGTATTAGTATCTTTGATACTCATTCCCTGTAGGTGTAGCCACTACATAGACCAGCCCAAATACTTAATTAACAAGGCAGGGAGAAGACTGCACATGAGTCAACCAAACTAGAGCATTATAGAATTACAGTTTGATGAAGATGTGAAGTACTATACTAGAAGATGCACCTTCCATTGCATCTGCTACTTCCTGGGCGTCACACAAGTTAATACTAGCAGGCCCCATGACAACACAAGGGTTGTGGACACGTGCATTACTGTGTTAATGTCAAGGCTGGACAATTAAACCATGGGAGTTTCCCGCATGTTGCGGGCCATTTGAGCATCGTTTGGAGGAAATGCCAGGTACATTATTCACCTATCACACATGAAGATGATAGGTTTGGCAGGTATGTAATGAGAGAGGAAAGATACAAGTGCAAAACACTCAGGCAAAGTCGCAACTACATCACCAATGCCTTGACTGCTTTGTCAAGTGTGGAATATTATTTTAGGTATCAGCTGGACCTACCATATACTCAGGATTGCAAAGGTTTATGCCCGGAATCAGACATGCAGAGTTACAAGATATGCAATAAAAGATTGGAAAGCAATGGTTATACATGTTCAAATCCAGGCATGACTCCTCAAGGAATATGCTTCATAGTTCTTTTTGTACTATCAAAGTTGAGTTCTATACTCAACTTCTGTCACAGACCCAAAAACCAACTGGCCGTGATGGCACTCCCGCTAGGTAAGCCAATTAACAACTATCCAATTCCAATTATATTAATAAAAATATTAAATAGAAGAAATTATTTGAATCTTTTACATTCCCCAAGGACGGGTAGTACAAATCACAAGCTTTTAAGATTAGAATTTACAAAGCTGGTATGAAATAAATACATCATCTGTTCGAAAAGTACATAAACAGATTTTTTTGATATAAGGCTATCATGAACAAGAGGCAACTACAACTGGAACGCAGGTACGTCTTCAATTCCAGTTCTCGTCAATCACAGCCAACATCTGCACGCAAGGTGCAGAAGTGTAGTATGAGTACAACCGATCGACCCCATGTACTCAATAAGTAACAAACCTAACCTTAGGTTAAAAGTAGTGACGAGCTGGAACAAAGGTCGGGTCTAACACCAATAGCCAACAACAGTTCATAACAACGTAAGGCAAGTAATGAAAGAAGTAACTCAGAGATAAAATGCTCAGCTTTCTCATAGTTTCCTGAAAAATAGTTCCGCTTTTCAAATATATCAGTGAAAATCCAAATCCTTTACCGAAATCGTCGAAAATAGAATTAAGTTTGAAAACTGTAATTTTTTCCAAAAATCCTTTCAACAATGAATAAGATGTTTCATTTTTCTTTCCAGATAACAAGTGCAAAATACCTCTCTATGCCCATATGTCAATATGTGTGAGAAGTCATGAATGACGTAATACCATACAGTACGAGGAAAATGCATCTCTATGCCTGTATGTCATGTGTGCATATCAATGCAATGTATCTCAGAGATGAACTCATGTAATCACACTCTCAGAGTACTCAATCTCCCTGTCTCACACTTTCCGCTCATCATGCTCAATTACTCAGTACTGTATATGGCCAAACCGGCCTGGTCCATCCTGGAATATATACATCAACTGAACATCAGTCACTCAGTACTGAGTAGGGCCAAATCCTACCCGTAGGGAAAATCCATAGGTATATAAATGCTTCGGACAAGATCTATGTCCAGGGAAGATCCATCCCTCAATATAATCAACCATGCTCACTGGGGGTGTGTGTAGACTCCCGGGGGGGGGGGGGGCTCCTTCAGCCCAAGCGCTATCATAAATCAGTACAACTGCTGTGGCATGCAGCCCGATCCTATAAATATCACTCATAATCAAACCCCCGACCTCACTCAGTCATCAATCTCTCCAGTCTCTTGGGCTTACAATGCCATGAAACTAGCCCAAAATGATGACATGATGTGTCAATAAATGGTAACAAAGACTGAGATATGATATCCATATGAATGCGTATGACTAGGTATATAAATCAGTGAAAGCAGATAACTCAACCGCAGAAATGACCTCAGTGGGTCCCAACAGGATAAGCATGTAGCCTAGACATGGTTTCTAACATGGACCACAGCTCAGTAGCTCAAGTATGTAAAAATTTCATGGTTATAGGTAAGATCAGGTAACTACACAGTACCACAGAAATAACGGAGTCACAATTCACACGGTGCACGCCCACACGCCCGTCACCTAGCATGTGTGTCACCTCAACACCAATAACATAGCACGTAATTTGAGGTTTCATACCCTCAGCGACAAGTTTAGAAGTGTTACTTACCTCGAACAAGCAAAATCCAATACCCAGCAAGCCAAACGATGCTCCAAAAATGCCATCCCGCGCGTACCGACCTCCGAACGGCTCGAAACTAGCCAAAAGTAACTCAAATACATCAAATAATGCTAAAGGAAACAAACCCAATCAATAGAGGTCGAATCTTTAATCAAAATCCCAAAATCGACCAAAAAGTCAAACCGGGGCCTGCGCCTCGGAACTCAACAAAACTCACAAAATACGACAACCCATTCAATTACAATTCTAACCATATTAGTTCACTCAAATCCAGCTCTGAATCGATGTTCAAAACTCAATAATTCGCATTATGAAACTTTAAGAAAGAACCCCCAATTTCCTCTTTAAAATTTACAATCCAATTACCAAAATTGAAGATAGATTTACGAAATATAACCAAAACTGAGTAGAGAACACTTACCCCACTTCATATGGTGAAAATCTCCTTAAAAATTGCCCAAACGCGAGTTCCCCAACTCAAAATATGTTAAATGAACAAAACCCTCAATTTAACACTATTCTACCTTGTTTATTGTGCCAAATGATCCCAAAACTCGCTTTTGATGCCTCCAATGGATTCCTTGTGAAATTCTAGTCAATTTAGGCTCTTGAATCACTCCATTGACCTTATATTAAAGGAGATATGCTGGTTTCAATATTTGAAAATAGTGCAGATTTTTAAATACGAAGTCAGTGGCAATTTCGTAATTAATTTGAAAAATCCGACAACCCAATTCTTAGTAAAATGACCATAAAATCCTCATACGATGTCCAAATTCGACGTTTATTTTTTCTATGCCTCCGTAATTATGATACGGATCTAATGCTTCAATCAAAACAGAAATTGGAGCTCATTTGATTAATGTGGTACCATTTATGCTTGAAGAAACGACATGGAAACATAAGAAAAACGAGCGCAACACAGCTGATACCTATCCGAAACTCATCGAGCCTCTTCGGACCCCGTACGAACATACCAACAAGTCCCATAACATAATTAATACGGACCTACTCGAGGCCTCATGCATAACAACATTGAAACAACGAAACTCACCTCAAATCAAACTTAATGAACTTTCGGACTTTCGACTTCCAAAAAATTCGCTCCGAAATATATCAAATCAACTCGAAATGAACTCAAATTTTGCACACAAGTCCAATACATCATAAGGAGCTACTCGTGCCCTAAACTACCGAGCGAAGTACAAATGCTCAACAGGATCGGTCGGATCGTTACAGTCTCCCCCACTTAAACATATGTTCGTCCCCGAACGTGCAAAAAGTTATTCCTAAGCCGTCAAACCACCGTGTAAACTTACCATGCACATACCCGGGGGTGATCCCACGTCACCCTATACCATATAGGCCTGACAACACAACATAATTGAAGACCATTACTTCAACTTTGTCCGTAAACCACAAAATCCAATTTCCAACATCCGGAATTTACTATAGGACCCGAACTTTGCATCTACACACTGTATAAGTCTAAACAAGCTGTATCAAGCCATAACCACAAGCCAAGATGTAATCACCCGACATACCACATTACTCGAATACTCGTAGCAACGTTTTTGATCACAATAGCTACTCAAAACAACCCAATACTGGTAATAAACCTCAAGTCAAACAAAACCTCATTCTAAAGCCTTTGTGTATTGCAGATGATGAAAGAAACACGCAAAAACTCATAACCATTCATTAGATTAGCAAGTCATGGAGCTCCCTCTCCTTCGACAAGAACTAGCCAATTTCTAAGCTGATCAGTGACATTATCCTTTCAAATATATCGCAACCAAATCCGATAGCACCCATTCTAGGTCCGACAATCTCATCTTATCAAATACAAGCTACTCTACTGACATGCCTCACCAATACTACCCAGATCCACAAACCGTGCAATCTGTGCACCAATACGCAACAATTCAAATGTACTCAAATATAGAAAATGACTCCAATGAGAGAGCTGTCCCGCAAGCTCAACAAGCTCCACCACAACACAATGCTAAGAACCTATCACACACCGTAGAACCAAAACACACGAATCTAACACAAAGGATCATATCCCAACATAACTACGCTGTGCGACCCCATCCAAACACTGGTCCACATGAAATACCTCAAGTCACAATGCTCAAAATCAACAACCATGCGCAATTTGACGTCTAGTACCAAAAGTGCACGACCATAACCACTGAAGAAAATAACTCAATACCATAGTCCGGAATGAACATAATTAATGCGCAATCAATCATTCAACACCCTAATACCCATCTCGCTCAAATTCCGCCATAAGGACCAAATAAACCGCACCATGTGTGTATATAACCAACGAATCACAAGTCCTTATAGCATAGAAGGGTGACTCATAGAGTAGCTCAGAACACGAATAAGCTCGACTCTAACCGAATGGCACATCCCTCAACAACAGCAATATGGAGTCAACCTATCCAACCGGGTGTAGAACACACATCCTCATTGGGCCTACTAATGGACCCTAAATCAACTCTGGTCACCCAAAAATAGATACATAACCCTCCAAAAGTCTACAATGACTGAACCATAAAGCATACTATCATCTGTCTAGCTTTGGCCACATCTTCACAGTCCACAACCACGAAACAATCGGTTTATAGGAACTCTCGGTCTCCAAATTCATAGAACACACGAATCACCTTATCTGATCCCAACTCCACCACCTGAATGTCTAACACATCTATCAAACATGATCATCCCACGAGGAATACATATATAGTTCTTCCGTGCCACATAGAAAAATCTGAATATCAGCAATCGATCAACCAAGTGAGTACTGTAATACCAATGAAGTATTAGTAAGTCAAAACACAATGCACATTCCGAGATGCGCACCCTTCTCAGGCAAAACCAAGCAGTTATAGCATTCATCTAAACATTGAAAACTGTCCATGCCGTCTATGAAATCGTGATCTTGCACACGCAAACCATAATCTCACACAACACACCGCATCTATCATGCCATCATTTGAAAAAAATGAGAACCTTATAATCAACTCTGAGTCACAAGTAAAATACATATCCGATCAGTCAGAAACCTTCCATTTGATCCCAGCCAGTAGGAAATCACAATACTCAACATCCCCCTCTCACTAGTAGGAAATATCCACCTCGAACCGTGATAGAAATCCTCGAGAACTCTTTGGAAATCCATTTGCACATAGCCAAGCTATCAGAACCGAATCCCTCTAACTCAACCAAGCTACATAGTCGCCAAAACCCAAGCGTACTGCCACAAAACACCTATAGAGACTCACCATATCATAAGTACCCAAAGAACCGATCATATCCATTACGGTGCTGATCCAACCTACTACTAAACTGTCCTATTTCTCCGAGTTCCTTCCGAATTGCCTTCAAGTTGATACTTCTCCTTGCCATAATACCATGACCCTCAACCAAAACTCACTACACAAGACCCTATCATAAAACCACATCGCCCTAAGGCTCATAAGCCACTGTATTCCTTCTTAAGCACCCCAAAAGTACCACAACTGTAACAACCCGGTAGGTTGTTTTGAGAATTCAAGCTCCATTCGGTGGTGTAAGGTCTTGAACAGCTTCATATTATGTTTTTCGACTTGTGTTCATGGTTGAATTCAGTTACCGGATGATTCAGAGTCGAATTGGAAGAAGGAATCTAGTTTTGGAAGCTTAAGCGGTGAGAATTTGACTTTTGTATAAACGGCTCCGAAATGAGTTTTATATGATGTCAGCAGCTTCTTATGGTGATTTTGAACTTAGGCGTGCATTCAGATTTGGATTTGGAGGTCCGTAGGGTAATTTGAGGCATTTTGGCGAAAGTTGAAGTTTGGAAAATGGAGAAGTTTGACCCGTAGTTGACTTTTTTGATATCGTGGTCGGAATGCGATTCCAAGAGTTGGAATAGCTCTGTCTCGTCATTTGGGACTTGCCTGCAAATTTTGGTGTCGTCTGGAGTTGATTTGACGCTTGGTTGCAATTCTAGAAGTTTTTGAAGTTCATGGTGATTTTCATGCGTTTTGGCATCCGATTCGTGGTTCTAGAGGTTATTTTGGTTTTCCGATCATGTGAACGAGTTCGTGTTAAATGATACAAAATACTTTATAACCATCCCAGAACCCGGTGTCACAAGTGCACGAGCAATTTCTAAGAGATTTAATAAAGTACAACAGCTGTCCGAAACACAAATTGGATAAAAAGTAATAAAACTCTGAGAGAGACTACACTAGCTGCGGGTCGCCTCGAGGAAATACAGCTCGCTTAGTCTCCGGATCGCCCATGCTGCTACGCCCAATAGGCCAGTAGAAGTGCCTGTACCTGTGTAACAAAATGCACAACAAGTGTAGTATGAGTACGAAAACAACGTGTACTCAGTAAGTATCCCGCCTAATCTCTAAGAAGTAGAGACAAGATGGAAACTTCGACACTTACTAAAGGTCCAGTAATAATATTATTAATGCGATGACTCACGGATTTATTAAGAACAACATTAAAATTCAAATGAGTCACTAAACAGGTGAAAGTTCCTTTTTATCTAAAGTCTCCGGATTCATAATCCATTAATTAACAATTATCTCAAGTCGGGAGAGCAGACATCAATATGAATAAATCTCAAGGCAAGCAATACAAGCATGCGCAATTCATGCCGAGGTCGTACGGCCCGATCCAACAGAAATGTAAACTCTGCACTTCCGAGGGTCGAGCGGCACGAACCATAGATGAATCTTTTACCCCGATCGCGAATCACACATGTGACGCGGTCAAATTTAACTAAACAATCACCCTGCTCACGAATATACATGCGACGCAGGTACACATAGAAATACATGCTCAAACAGCAGATTAAGAATTTATCGGGGAATATTTATCCAAATAAAAGCCAATTCTCTTTTAAATGTTTTAAGAAAATGAAGTTTAATCCTCTTAGAAATTCATTTACCAATTCGATAAGATTCAAGAAATTCAACTGTCAATAGGATCACAGATATTCCAAGTGTAGCATGCTTTTTGGGTCCTAGACTACTCAGACTTACACATGTTAGTATCTACGCACGGACTCTCGTCACCTCGTGCGTACGTAGCCCCCACAAATAGGAGCACATAACCAATTATTTCACCTATGGGGACAATTCCCTCTTAGAAGGTTAGAAAGGAGACTCACCTCACTCCGAAGATCTATAACCAGCATTCCACGCCCTTCCGAAGACTCGAATCGATGCTAAATGCTCCAAAGCTAGCCAATAATTACGCAAATCCATCAATATATGCTCAATTACTCATTACAATCCAATTTATAACAATTCCTAACCCCGATCGAAAAGTTGACAAAAATGCCCTCGGGCCCACGTGCCCAGATTTCCAAAATTTTCGAAGAATAAGTTTACCCATAGCCTCACGAACTCAAATATATAATTTACCCTCAATTTCATACCCAAAATCGTGGTCAAATTCCAAGAATATCAATTTTCTAGGTTTTCCTCAAACCCCCAAACTTCTACCAATTTACATGCTAAAATCCATACATAATCGATATATTTAACTCAAGATAGGTGGGATTGGCTTACCTTATCGTTGATGATGAAAATGCCCTCTTGAAACCTCCAAGAATCGCCCAAGCCAAGAAAATATGAGAGAAAATGGCCAAATCCCGATTTTTAAAAGAACTTAGTGCCTCCAGCACTTCCGCACCTGCGGTCCATTGACCGCTTCTGTGGTTCTGCAGGTGCGGCCTTTCTACCGCTCCTGCGGTTTCTCACCAGGCCCTTCTTTTCACTTCTGCGACTCGACCTCCGCAGGTGCGGTCCCGCTTCTGCAGCTGCATGAGCGCATTTGCTGTCCCTTCACTTCTGGTCCAAAACCGCATCTGCGGCTCCTCTGGCCGCTTCTGCGGCTCCGCACTTGCGGCCCAAGTCTCGCAAGTGCGGTTATACCAGCAACCAGCAACTTCAGCCTTTCAAAAATTCCATTTTTGATCCGTTAGCCACCCGGAATCCACCCGAGGCCCCTGGGACCCCAACCAATCATACCAACCAGTCCCAAATCACATTATGGACTTGCTCGAGGCATAAAAACTTATCAAACAATGCTAAAACCACGAATCGACCTCCAACCCAAGCTTTATGAACTTTAGAATTTCAAACTTTTACTTCCGATGTTTAAACCTATCAAATCAGATCCGGTAGACTCCAAATTTTGCACACAAGTAATATTCGACATTACGGACTTACTCCATCTTTCGGAATCGAATTCCGACCCCAATATCAAAAAGTCTACTTCCAGTCAAACTTCTCAAAAACCTTCAAATTTCTATCTTTAGCCAAATGACTCCAAAATGACCCACGGACCTCCGAATTCACTTCTGATCGCGCTCCCAACACTAGAATCACCATACGGAGCTACTCCCAGACTCGGATTCCCAAACAGACATCGATAACACTGAAATGCACTTCAAACCAAACTTATGAAATTTCTTCCAAAATGCTAACTTCCAAAATAGGCGCCAAAACGCTCCCGGGTCATCCAAAACCCGATCCGAACATACGCTCAAGTCCGAAATCATCATGCGAACCTGATGGAGCCTTTGAATCCCAATTCCGAGGTCGTTTACTCAAAAATCCAATCCTTGTTGATTCTTTCAACTTAAAGCTTACGAAATGAAAATTCTCCTTCCAAATCAACCCCGAACTTCCCGAAATTCAATTCCGACCACATGTACAAGTCGTGATACCTGATATGGAGCTGCTCATGGCCTCAAACTGCTGAACGGCGCGCTAGGGCTCAAAATGACCGGTCGGGTCGTTACATCCAGGTTCACTTTGGGCCTATTTCAGGCTACCTATTGTATAGCTTTTATTCATTATGTAATTCATTTATGGTCTGTAATAATAATCCTTTTTAACAGATATTTGGGAAATTAGTAAAAGGAAAGGGGGTTCTTATATGATTTTTGTGAGGGAAATCGGGTAGAAATCATGCCTTTAGGTTTACTATGCTTACTTGCATTAGAAATCATACCTTAGGTGTGTTATGTTTACTTGCATTAGAAATCATGCCTTAGGTTTATTATGTTTACTTGCTTTGGAAACCATGCTTTTAGGATTGTTTGGCATACTAGAAAACATGTTATAGGCTCATCACCTCATTTGTTACGAAATTCTGCTTCTGCATAATCATGATCACCTAGAAATTCTGTTATTAAATTACTGCTATAATCCTGCTTAACAAAAAACGTCCATTCGTTATGTGCATTGGAGATCCTGCTTTAGGACTGTTATTGCATTCGCTTTAATACCATGTCTACATCGCATAAATCAGTAACTATCCTGTTTAAAAGCAATCCCAACACCTATAGGACTTAATAAGTTCAAAATTGTTTGTTTTAAATTGATCCTGATTACATTTTAGACAGCATGTTTATAGGGTATCTCCGTTTAGGCAAGCCTGTAGGTAATTAAAATCTTATAAAAACTGGAAACTATGTTGTGCTTATTTGTGAACTGCCCAGATTCAACAGATTCTAAAATCAGTAGGCAAACTGATAGGTCTTTAACACTTCGCCTTAGCACAATACTGCATATCCATTATTTGTCATGCTTACCTAGATATCCTGTTCTAAGGCCTTTCTGAAATATCTGAAATCTGTTGTTTGAGATGTGAACTTGCTTGCTCTATTTGTGGAGTTAAAATGTGAGCCTTTTAACTGTTCTATCTTCGGTCCAGTCCTACATGTTTTATTTGTCGCCTAGAATTTTCTCCTTTTAATTACTGTAGGACAGTCTAGATCCACCTTAATTAGAAGTCCTAAATACCTTCGGGACTATATAAGTAAAGGGATGCGTAATGCACGCATAGGATACGTCTTAAGGTTGCTAGAACGCTTTAGGCTATGGCCAAGGGGAGGGTAATTAGGTATTAAAGGATATGATGACCTGTGCGTCAATGCCACGTGTAACCCCTTTAGTTGAGGAAGGCTTACCGGGTATTGTACAGATGTGATCCTATAGGCTAACAAACCTAGGACTTCACTCACCTTATTTACATATGTGTACTTAGACTGCCTATCTGTTAAATTTCCTTTATTTACATATGTATGCTTAGACTGCCTATCTATTAAATGACTAATTCACATAATTTGAGTTCGGCTTGGACCCACCGCTGTGGACCGCGAGGGGTGCCTAACACCTTCCCCTCAAGGTTATTTTGAGCCCTTACCCAAGTCTCTGGTAATGCAAACCGGTTTTATGAGTTACTTGCTTTGGGTGCCCTAACACACCTTAAATCCGTTAGGTGGCGACTCTTCAAATTCAAATACCCAATTCCCAAAAGGAAATGAGTTGTTCCCAATGAATGTTGAAACCCGGACTCCGCGAGGAAAAAGGGGGCGTTACAGCATGGCGACTCTGCTGGGGATATTTTAGGCTCTTACCATAACGAACTTGTTTTTGTGAATTAGTCTCAAGCATGCTTTATTTTGTTGATACAACCTTTCCCTTCCCCCTTATTTGGATTTAATTGCTTATTTTCAAGCGTTTATGATTTCTTTTATTTCCTGAAACTGACTTGTCTCTTTGTTTTCTTTTTCGCAACTGTCTTTCAATTATTTAAATACCGCATTTATCATTTTTAACGTGCAAATACTTGACAACATGCTATGTATTGTTGCATAAACCATGCTCAACATCATATTCCACTCGTGCGTAATCAATCCTATAGCAACGCTTGATGAGTGTTTGCGCTCTTCCTATATATCACCCTTTTAAATTTGGAAAGGCGTATTTGCGGTAAAACTAGTCGATCAACGGTGCGTTCGACGGTTCCGTGCCTTTCCCCCTCAAGTTGTCTGCTTGAGGGTCCTAGTCTAGACCTTTATAGCAACCTTGCTCTGATAAATTGTACATGCATCATGGTCAAACCTAGCCGGGTTAATATGTTGTCCGCATAATAACCCTTTAAGACAAGCCTCACCCAAAAATCCATTGGGTTTTTCATAATCCCAACGGACGCAACCACGATTGTATGCATTAATTTGGAAAAGTAAGTGCCAATATGCTAATCATTGTTGTATAAATAGGCGAACCTGGAGGGGGAAAGGGCCTAACCATCTTTTGTTTTGCAGAAAATGAGGCACGAAGTCCCCAGGTTCGGCATGGTCGGTAGCATACCTTCACTTTTGCTAGATTGGCGAAGGAATCTTCCTTTAAGTGACCAAAATCATGTGAAACGAGTCTTAGGAAATTTGCCTTCTTTGTTGGATCTTCAGCCAAACAAAATGTGCCAGAACGCTGAGGGAACGAAGGAGGACATTTGGCAAGGGCATTCTTACCGCTGAACCTGCAGGAACTGGGGGAATTGATCGACAAGAGCATCCAATCTGGAGAGGATCCTTCTGGGACCAAATAGATTAGGTTTACTTGCTTTCTAAATGTAATGAGGCCAGGTGCCATTAGTGACATTACCTTATTTAGTATCATTTTGGGTCGTCTATTTTCATATTAATGAAATGAGGCAATTATTGGCACTAAATTTCTCCAAATTTATTTGTCGCTAGGCTTACCTCGGGCACAATGGGGCTCCCAAATTAGGACGCGAATTTATATTCCCGCAATAAGTGTTTAAATACTGCAAACTTTCCTGAATCATTACTGACTTGGCTACCTTTTGTTTTTCTTTCTTTCTTTTGATTATTCGCATTCCCCAAAGGTTGATTCGTGCATACTAGCATCATCAGATTATCGCACAAGATCTAGGGCCCTCCACCACCTCCTCCTTCTAGTCCACGAAAAGGCAAGGGAAAATCAAAAATGGATGATTTGAAAGGCGCCAGAAAGGAAAACAACACACAGGTTGAACATGTAGAAACTCACCCTGGAGTTCCAGTATTTTCTGTTCGAGCCGTGAAACTTGAGCATGTCCGGAATGTGGCAAACCTATCCTTCTCACTCAGCGTCCCAGACATCAGTCATCTAAACATTCAAAACCCCGCACCACCTCAACACACACCCAACAAGCGCCTACAAAACCCTCCCATGCCCCACCATTATACAACTCCACCACAAAATCAAACTATCCCACCAGAATACCAGCCAAACGCCTACCATACTCCACAAAATACTCCACCAGTCATTCCTGAACCCCAAAATTCCACAAATTATCACCACTATACTCAGATTCCAGGTTACCAGAACAACCCTATATATGTGGAGACCCTACCTCACTCCACTCAACCCATCTCCTATGCGCCTGAATCTGTTAAGAAGGACATGCTCATTAAGAACCTGGCCGAGGAGCTCAAGAAGTTGACCAGCCGAGTTCAAGGCGTAGAAGGAGGCAAGGGGATAGAAGGTCTAAACTATGAAGATCTATGCATACAGTCAGATGTAGAACTGCCAGAGGGTTACAAACCTCCCAAGTTCGAGATGTTTGACAGTACAGGTGATCCCAGGGTTGATCGAAGGACCTATTGTGACAAGCTCGTCGGGGTCGAAAAAGATGAAAAGATCCGGATGAAGCTTTTTATGAGGAGTCTTACAGGAGATGCCTTGTCCTGGTACATCAGCCAGGATCCTAAGAAATGGTCCAACTGGGTGGGTATGGTGTTAGATTTCATGGACCGATTCAGGTTCAACACAGAGAATGCACCAGATGTCTTCTACATTTAGAACCTCAAGAAGAAGCCCACCGAGACTTTTTGCGAGTATGCTACTCGTTGGAGGTCAGAAGCGGCCAAAGTCAGGCCAACATTGGATGAGGAACAGATGAACAAGTTCTTTGTCCGAGCACAGAATCCGCAATACTATGAAATGTTGATGGTTATTGAAAACCATAAGTTCTCTGATATCATCAAACTTGGTGAAAGGATCGAAGAAGGCATCAAGAGCGGGATGGTAACGAACTTTGAGGCATTGCAGGCCACTAATAAAGCATTACAGTCAGGGGGTATATCTAAGAAGAAGGACGTGGGAGCAGTAATGGTCGCCCAAGGACCCAAAACTCCATTCGTATACCTAACCTCCCTACTTGCATATCAAGCACCTCCACCCACATATCAAGCACCTCCACCCACATATCAACCGTTACCTCCACCTACATATCAACCCTCATCCCCCAGATATTTCCAACCAGCCACTGCCTATCATACCTATAATTCCTAACCATCTCACTTTCAGTCACCTCCAACTCGTCAAAACTACCCAAGACCGCGACCCAATTTTGACCGCAGACCACCCAAACAATACACTGCCATTGCTGAAACCATCGACCAGCTATATGAAAGGTTTGAAGGCTACTGGTTACGTCACTCCCATCCCTGTTGTGGCCACGGAGAACCCATCCTAATGGGTTAACCCAAATAAAACTTGTGCATACCATTCGGGCATGAAAGGGCACACCATCGACGAATGCCGCACATTGAAGGACAAAATCCAGGCTTTGATTGACAACAAGATCATCCAGGCAAAGGAGGCTATGCCTAATGTCCGCAATAACCCCCTCCCAGATCACAGGTGTGAAGGTGTCAATGTGATAGAGATGGATGAAGAATGGGATCCGGAGGGATCAGTCGGACTTATCAAAGAGGGTAACGACCCCAAGAAACCCACAGTCACCTTAAACCCCATTATAGTGCAGGTGCAGCCACCAGTGGAGGTCGAGGTAACAACATCAGTCCCATTTGATGTTGAGGTAGCACCCCCTGCAGTTGCACCTATTCCATTTGAGGTGAAAGTAGCCATACCATTTACAGTGACAGTATCAACCACACCGCCTTTCAGCACCGAGGCTGTACCATGGGATTATGTGGCTGAAGCTAAAAGAAAAGGAAAAACCAAGATGGGGGAATCTGGTGCTGCATAAGGAATGACTAGGACTAGAAGGGTCTATAAACCTGAGCATTTGGGTGAGTCCAGTAAACAGGCCTTTAACAGACCTCCCGTTATTGAAATAGGTCCAGATGACCTCAGGAGGAAAGTACAAGCAAGGGAGTATTCAGTCATCGTTCATCTGAACAAGACTCCTGCTCAAATATCTATCCTGTTGCTGCTAAAGAATTTAGAAGCACACAGGAACGCTCTGATGAAAATATCGAAGCATATGTGCCCAATAACATCACAAGCGGAGAAATGGCTAACATGGTGGGACATGTATTAGAAAGTCATAAAATCACTTTCCACGAGGATGAGTTGCCGCCTGAGGGTTTGAATCACATTAGGGCACTGCATATCACAGTGCAATGTGAAGACTACTTCATTACCAGGGTCCCGATTGATGGAGGATCCAGTCTCAATATTTGCCCATTGACAACACTAAAGAGGTTGGGCAAAGGCCTATACGAGATACGAGAAGGGACCATAAACATGAAGGCATTTGATGGGTCTCAGAGAGCTACTGCCGGGGAAATTAATCTCTGTCTGCAAATGGGGCCTACGTGGTTTGATGTCGAGTTTCAGGTCCTGGACATATCTGCATCCTACAATCTGCTGTTGGGACGCCCATGGATACACGCCGCTGGGGCTGTGGCATCAACTTTTCATCAGGCAGTAAAGTTTGAGTGGAACCATCAGGAGGTGATTATCTATGGAGACGGGAGCAACCCCATTTACACCCGTCAGACAATTCCGATGGTCGAGAATAGGAGAAATCTAGGCGGATATACTTATCATCACATCGAGCGGGTCAATGCAATCGACAAAGATAAGTGGTGGGATAGCAAGATAGCAAGCATGATGAACTGGGGAGGGTATGAGCCTGGCAAGGGTCTTGGTAAAAATCTTCAGGGCATCACCAAGCCAATACAGCCAAAGCACCATGGTACCACTTTTGGGTTGGGATATCAATACACCTGGCAAGAACACAATGACTGGTCACCACCATGGCGAGGTCCGTACTATCCATTGGAGCAGCCTATACCGCACTTGAATCAGACCTTCTAACAGGCCGACAGCATATGGGGATCAGAGGAGGAAGAAGCGCTAGCAGCCTTAAGGAACCTGTTCTTGGAGGATGAGGACCTGGACTGTTGTGTAATTGTTGAGGAGGAGGAGGAAGAAGGCCCTACCATCCGAGCTGTGGAGAGAGGATCATTCCTCAAGAATTGGACTGTCAGACCATCCAAGGCCCGACGAGTCCCGGGGTAGCGAGGCTGAACAACATTGTTTTGTTTATTTTCTAAGAAAAATGATTTCCCTTTTTGGAATTTTGCTTTAAATAATATTTCCAATGTTCCAAAACATTGTTTAAATTATTGAAAATTGCTTTTATGCTTCAAAGAATCAATATTTATTATTAGCATTTTTCTTTCATATCTTTATCTATACAACATTACCATTTCCTGTCTCGATGAACCAACAACTGTGACATGTAATGAGATGACGCAACAAAAGGATAGTGATTTGGAAGAAGAAGATGTCATACCCGAGGAGATTGTCGGAGAAGTAGAAGACTTTGAGAACAAGCCCATGTCCAATCTAGACGAAACAGAAATAATAAACTTGGGAGACTCTGAAACTGTCAAGAAAACCCGTATCAGCATCAACTTGTCGCCATCAGAAAAAAGAAGAATACACACAGTTCTTGAAAGGGTATGAGGACATCTTTGCATGGTCATACGATGATATGACCGGGTTAAGTACATCCATTGTGTCTCACAAGTGGCCCACAAACCCAGCATGTCCACCAGTAAAACAGAAGCTCAGGAAGTTCAAGCCTGACATGAGTCTAAAAATCAAGGAGGAGGTTATTAAGCAAATCAAGGCCAAGGTCCTCAGGGTGATTGAATACCCAACTTGGCTAGCCTACGTCGTGCCAGTCCCAAAGAAGGATGTGAAGGTCAGGGTCTCAACAGGGCCAGCCCAAAGGATGATTTCCCACTTCCAAACATACACATCCTAATCGACAATTGTGCCAAGCATGAACTCCAGTTGTTTGTGGATTGTTTTGCCGGTTACCATCAGATCTGGATGGATGAAGAGGACGCTGAGAAAGCGGCTTTCATTACACCATGGGGAGTATACTGTTATAAGATGATGTCATTCGGTCTAAAGAATGCTGGGGCCACCTACACGAGGGCTATGACTACCATTTTCCATGACATGATACATAAGGAGATCGAGGTATATGTGGACGACGTCATCATCAAATCCAAGAAGACACAGATCATATAGCCGATTTGAGAAAGTTTTTTGACAGACTACGGAAATACAACCTAAAACTAAACCCCGCAAAATGCGCTTTCGGGGTTCCCTCCGGAAAGTTACTTGGGTTCATTGTCAGCCACCGAGGGATAGAATTGGATCCGTCAAAATTCAAAGCCATCCAGGAGCTACCGCCGCCGAAGAGTAAGAAAGATGTAATGAGTTTTCTAGGACGGCTAAACTATATCAGCCGGTTCATAGCCCAGTCCACAGTTATATATGAGCCGATTTTCAAGATGTTGAAGAAAGATGATGCAACTAGTTGGACGAAGATTGTCAAAAGGCTTTCGACAAGATCAAGGAGTACTTATCAACACCACCAGTCTTGGTCCCGCAAGAGCCTGGTAGACCCTTGCTACTCTACCTTGTAGTGCTAGATGGTGCCTTCGGCTACGTTCTGGGGCAGCACGACGAGACAGGGAGAAAGGAACAAGCTATCTATTACCTGAGTAAGAAGTTCACTCCATATGAAGCGCGGTACTCTTTATTGGAACGTACCTGCTGCGCTCTGACTTGGATAGCTCAGAAGCTGAGGCATTACTTCTGTGCCTACACAACATACCTCATATCAAGAATGGATCCCTTGAAATATATCTTTCAGAAACCCATGCCCACTGGCAAGCTGGCTAAGTGGCAAATCCTATTGAGCGAGTTCGACATTGTTTATGTGACTCAGAAAGCAATCAAGGGACAAGCACTAACAGATCATCTTGCTGATAACCCTGTGGAAGGAGAATACGAACCCTTAAAAACATATTTTCCTGATGAAGAGGTGATATTCACAGGAGAAGACATTGCTGAATCCGACGACGGTTGGAGAGTGTTCTTTGATGAAGCGGCCAATTTCAAGGGAGTCGGCATTGGAGCCGTCTTGGTATCGAAAACTAGCCAGTATTATCCGGTATCTGCTAAACTCAGATTTCCTTGCACCAATAACATGGCAGAGTATGAAGCCTGCATACTAGGGCTCAACATGGCCATCAACATGAATATTCAGGAGCTGCTGGTAATCGGTGATTCAGATTTACTTGTGCACCAGGTACAAGGAGAATGGGCCACCAAGAATTCTAAGATACTGCCATATCTGCACCTTGTGTAGGAATTGAGAAAGAGGTTCACGAAGATAGAGTTTCAGCATGTTCCTAGGATTCAGAACGAGTTCGCCGATGCATTGGCCACTTTGTCATCCATGATACAGCATCACGACAAGAACTTCGTCGATCCTATCCCAGTTAGGATCCATAGCCAGCCGGCGTATTGTGCCCATGTTGAAGAAGAAACAGACGGAAAGCCTTGGTTTCACGATATCAAAGAATATTTGGCAAAAGGAGAATATTCAGAGCATGCAAATCATACGCAAAAACGTACGCTTCGGAGGTTGTCCAATAATTTCTTCCACAGTGGAGGAACCTTGTACAGAAGAACTCCTGATTTGGGATTGCTATGGTGTGTCGACGCAAAAGAAGCTTCTAAACTAATTGAGGAGATACATGCTGGGACCTGCGACCCGCATATGAATAGCTTTGTCTTGGCCATGAAGATACTTAGGGCCGGTTATTTCTTGATGACCGTGGAGATAGATTGTGTCCAGTATGTCCGAAAATGCTACCAATGTCAAGTACATGCCGATATGATAAAAGTGCCGCCAAATGAGCTCAATGCAACAAGCTCGCCTTGGCCATTCGCCGCCTGGGGAATGGATGTCATTGGTCCAATCGATCCCACCGCCTCAAATGGGCATCGGTTCATCTTGGTAGCTATTGGTTACTTCACCAAATGGGTCAAAGCAGCACCTTACAAGGCAGTAACTAAGAAAGTCGTGGCAGATATTGTCCGCAACCGGATTGTTTGCCAGTTTGGAGTTCCAGAATCAATCTTCATTGACAATGCCTCCAATCTCAATAGTGATCTGATGAAGAACATGCGTGAGACTTTCAAAATCAAGCACAAGAATTCCGCAGCCTATAGACCTCAGATGAACGGAGCCGTAGAAGCCGCTAACAAGAATATCAAGAAGATACTGAGAAAGATGGTAGAAAAGCACAAACAATGGCACGAGAAGCTGCCATTCGCTTTATTGGGATATCGTACAACAGTACGCACATCAACCGGGGCAACTCCCTACTTACTGGTTTATGGTATTGAAGTTGTTATTACCGCTGAAGTGGAGATCCCTTCTTTGAGAATCATACAAGAAGCTGAGCTCAGCGACGCAGAATGGATAAGGAGTCATTATGAGCAGCTAGCCCTCATAGACGGAAAAAGGATGAATGCAGTGTGTCATGGGCAACTCTATCAGAACAGAATGTCCAGAGCCTTCAACAAACGAGTCAAGCAGCGGTAGTTCACACCGGGGCAGCTGGTGTTGAATAAGATCTTCCCGCATCAGGATAAAGACAAAGGGAAATTCTCTCCCAACTGGCAAGGCCCTTCATGGTTCATAGAGTATTGACAGGAGGAGCCCTCATACTTGTACAAATGGACGGAGAAGTCTGGCCAAAATCGATCAACTCAGATGCAGTCAAGCGATACTATGTGTAACTATTTATGTTTTTACAAAATGATGTAAATTGAACTACGCTTGACCTGATTCCCGTTTAAGAGGGGATACGTAGGCAGCCCTATGGGTTCAGTCATATCATAAAAAAATTCTCATTTCCCCCCAGAACCAGAAACTGGGGCAGAATTTTGAGGAGGACCCTCAAAATTCCGGAGCAAGTCCAGCCAACGCCATCATATGCCAGAAAGTTAGAAATGAATCAGAAATTGGGGCAGAATTTTGAGGAAGACCCTCAAAATTCTATAGCCAGGGAGGTTGCAATGTCTCGGATCGTGTCACAGTCACTGGTTCATCTAACCAATCTCTAAAATAATATATTTTTATTGCGTCTTTGAAACTATGCATGCTTGCTTGTAAAATGACTCTGTTTAGCCAACACTACCCCCAATGATTTGAACAGGACCTTCGGACCAAGCGAAGAAAGCCAAGCAAGCCGACGGAGGCACGAACCGACCTCCCCCTTTACAGAACTCACAATTTTTCTTTGGATGTAGGAGCGAAGAATATACATGCTTCCAAGTCACAATCTTTATAACAACCGTGATACTTAAATCTATTATCAGTTAAGAAAACTCTGCTATCACCTGCTATTTTATTTTTGCATGGGACCAAGCCGTGGCCCAAATCCTGCATGAGGCTAATCCCTGCCTCCATTTTGCATGAGGCTAAGCCCTGCCTCCATTTTTGCATAAGGCTAAGCACTGACTTCCATTTGCATGGGACTAAGCCCTGTCCCGAATCTTGCATGAGGCTAAGCCCTGCCTCCATTTCGCATAAGGCTAAGCTCTACCTTCCATTTGCATGGGACAAAGCCCTGCCCCCAATCTTGCATGAGACTAAGCTCTGTCTCCATCTGCATGAGGCTAAGCCCTGCCTCCATATCTGCATAAGGCTAAGCTCTGCCTTCCATTTGCATGGGACTAAGCCCTGTCCCGAATCTTGCATGAGATTAAGCTCTGTCTCCATCTGCTTGAGGCTAAGCCCTGCCTCCATATCTGCATGAGGCTAAGCCCTGCCTCCATTTTGCATAAGGCTAAGCTCTGCCTTCCATTTGCATGGGACTAAGCCCTGTCCCGAATCTTGCATGAGACTAAGCTCTGTCTCCATTTGCATGAGGCTAAGCTCTGCCTCCTATTTACCTAAGGCCAATCATCGCCTTTATTTGCCGAGACTAAGCACTGTCTCTCCAGCACTATCTACTTACTCCTCTTTCGGGCTATGCTCTACCCTCAACCTCACAAGACTAAGCCTTGTCTTGTTGTTTTTAGCATCATATTATTGCATCTCATAGGCTGAAATATCGCCAACTTCAACAAAGGCGTCATTGTCTAAAGGCATAATCCTCATAGCTGGAAGACACCATGCCATGGCCTGAGGATCTCTCAAATTTGCATATCATTATTCAAAGGCGTCATGGTTCGGAGGCACCATTTTCATGGCCCGAGAACATCATTTCATGGCCTGCGAATCCCCCACCGGAAAATTCATAGCCCAGGATATCATGGTCTAAGGACGTCATCCTCAAGCGTCCAAAGACAATCTTTCATGGTCTAAAGGGAATTTGCATTATCTATGTACGCGCATGCATTGTGTTTTAAATTTTGCAGGTCATCCAGGAGGTAACCGTTCTTCGAACAGGAGTAGCCTTCGCTCCGGTTTTCGCTTGTACAATTTTTTCCATCGCGAATATAACTGGTTCCCATCGATTACCCACCTTACTCTGTAACCATTCAGATATCTGCCCTATAATACATCCGTCACACTCCAAACTCACAAATCATAACTCCATCAAATATTGCCATTTACAAAAGAACCTTTTCCATCAGCTTCATTCACCGTTGGGTCCAGAAATACACATGGCCCGATTCTTGTAAAACCAGGGATATGTAGGCAGCTCAAAGACCACGGTTCGACCTCTATTTTTTTTCAAAACACCCCATTCGGTCAAAATTGATCATAATTTCTTTACCCGAAAACTCTTTCATCCTTCCCGGGTAAAGAGGGACAGCTGTTGCTACCTAATTTTTTGCTCATATAATAGCCCATGCATGCACCATTACATTATTTCACCAGAAAATAGCTTTTTATATTTTTTTATAATATTGAGTAATTATTTCAAATCATTTTATGCATAAAAATAATTTAAAAAAGTTTGTTAATTATTTTTACAAATTATTTTACTAATTAATTGGGTATTTAACAAATAACCCTTTTTAATTTCATTTAACCCAATTATACCAGCCCAGATATCCTATAACTTAGCCCAAATCTACCCAGGACCATTGTTTTATCGACCCACCCAGCCATTAACTAATCCTGGCCATTGATCTTGAGAGATCAACGGTCCAGGAATTAGTTTCCATTTTTAATTAATTGACCCCCCAAAACCCTACCTCACATCTCATTATCCGCCGTCTTCGTTTCCCTAATCCCTCCCCTTCTCTGTCGTTTACCCCCTAAAACCTCACTGCCGTCACCAGCAAAACTCTCCGTCTATGGGGTTTCTCTGCAATTTCCGGCCCTTGCCGGCTTTCTACATCTTCTGGTTGTTCGCTTACATCGATTTCTAAGAAAATCTCAAAGAGATTCAACCTGGTTTCGTCTGAAACATTTCTCACAGGCTTGTCTACGGCTATCTGTGTTTGTGAGTACTATTTTTTTCTATTTATGGTTCAAATCTATGATTTTTGACCAAGTTTCCCTTCATCCCTGTCATTTTCGAAAACCCTAATCTTATAACTACTTAGGTATGTTCAGATCCTTGTAGATCCGAAATGTTTTAAGCGCTATTTGATATTTTTCCTCAAAAATCTTCTGCTTCTGTTATTACTATTTCGATTCCAGTGCTTTTCTAAAATTAGGGTTTCGTTCTAAGTTTTCTTCAAAAGGGTTTTCGACTTCAAGTGTTCGAACCTGATTATTCTTTACTGGTTTGACTAATTTTGTGTATGTTCTTTAAACCCTAGGTCTTTTCTGTTTATTGCACTAACTACTTCAATCTTTCTCCCTTTATGTGTTTATTTCTGTCAATCAAATATATGGATTGATTTTATTTAGGATTCGAATTAGATTTTCCTGTTAAAATCTATATTTCTTTGTGATTTTTTTTACCTACTTCCTTATTTGTGACTTTAATTAGTAATACCTGCCTTATTTAAACTATCGGTCTGATTTAGGGGGTCTAATTGACTCCTATATGGTACGTGATTGATTTCTTACCTGATTTGAGCCCTAATTTATACCGTTAATTGACTCTCGCTACTCTAGGTGGTCTCTCCCAGATTTTCTGTATGAATTGATTAGTTAAATCTCCAATTAACCGGTTGATTTATTTGATGACCCTTATTTTATGAACTATGATTCACTCTTGACCTTATTTGATTTTACCTCACTAAGTGCTATATATGCTCTCATTCTGATTCTTCAAGACACGAACAACGGTTCAAACACACACACACACACACACACACAAACTTTGCTCTCACTAAAACCTTTCTGCTACTTGTGTTCACTACATTGTCTAACCGGCTGAAAGCCAAGGCTAGGTCACTGAGTTCTGCACACTTTCACCTTCTGTTTTGCTATCTGTTGACACCTAATTTTTCCCTGTATATTTTAATATGCAAAATACCTTCAAAATAGCCTGTATATGCATATATAAGCATGTCCCAATGTTTTACTATTTTTTCCTAATTTTCATAGATTTTTAAATCGATTTATTGCTTTATTTTTATCAGGAAAAACCCAATAATTACTCCAAAAAATATCATTTTGGTGATTCTTTTATTGGATTATCATACCTACTAAAATATAGCTAAAATAATTTTCGCATATTTTTGTAAATTTGCTTGGTATTTTGAAAGCTAAATTGCATACAATTGCAATATTAGCCTCTTTTAAGATTTAATCGTGTTTGTATTTATAAAATTAACTCCAATATTTTTTATTTAATAATTATGTATTATTAATCATTTAATACTTTTAATTTATTCCCAAAAATTATTTTACTATTTTTATAAAATAAACAAGGGAAAAATGGCTATTTAAATATTAGCCTATTTTCTTTTCAATTTTGGCCTGATTTGGCACCCAATTGAACCCAATCCTAAAACCCAATTACCCAGCACAAATTTTAAACTACCCGACCCACGACCCCTTTAAAAATAACCCGCCCGGATCCCTATTCAATCCTGGCCGTTGATCACAATGATCAACGGCCACCATTTAACCTTTCCTTTTTTTTCATTTCCCATTACCCCCAAACCCTAGTCATTTTTGCACCTGCAGCCGCCCTTCAATTCCCCCTTCTCCCAATTCTCTCAAGCTCCTTGAGAAACACTAGCCGCCTCCCTCCACTTCCACCCTAAAATCACCTGAATCCATGGCTTCCAAAGCCATTAAAGGCCTGTACCTGCCTCCTACGACTCCTACATGCTTGGTAACTATGGTTTCGAGGTCAGACCTTGAAGAAGCTTGGCCCAGACTTTGTTTCATTCGAGTTCTACTGCTGTCTCCGACCTTTCTCCAGCCAGCCATGGCTATTCAAGCCTGATCTTGACTTCTCCTGCTTAGACCAATGACTTTCCAAGCCTTTCTCACCATCTAGGTTCTTCTGAAACCCTAGCCTTCGAGGTTCTTCTGATTCTTTTAGATCCGTTGTATATCTGTGTTTTCTCCAAGCTTTTAAACATTTTCTCAAAGTTTATTCCAAAACTTTACCTTCAAAATCTTTACCTTTTCCGATTTAGGATTCTGTTAAGTCATTTCAAAGCTTTTATGATTTTTAACATGCTCTACTGTGCTTCTTATGTTGTTCTTCTACTGTGTTTCTTATGTTGTTCTTCTACTGTGTTTCTTATGTTGATTCTTCTACTATGTTTCTTATGTTGATTCTTCTACTATGTTTCTTATGTTGTTCTTCTGCTGTGTTTCTTTATGTTAAAAGTCTTAGTTCTTCTTAAGGTTTCTAATTTTATTCTCTTTGTTGATATTTTTGCTGATTCTCTTATCTTTCATCTCTATACTCGATTGATGGTGAAAACCCCAAAATTTGGGGTTCATTCGAGTTTTGAGACTGTTTGCTATGCGATTTGCTTGTTCCTCATCTCTGAATTTGTTTGATTTCGAAGCCCTAATTCCTTTGGACCTATTCGAGCTTCTGAAAACTGCTACGTCTATTTGAAGTTGCTCGACTGGATTCAAAGTCCTGGTTTCAACTTCTGTTTCTCTATGTGATTTGGTTTCTTGCAATCTTTGAACTAAACTATACTTTCCAGAAAGGTCTTTTACGAGAATCTTTTGCATGCTTCTGATACCCACTTCTCCCTATTACTAAGTTGACCTATGTGACTACCATGTTTAACTATCTATAGACTTTGTAATTATTATTGCTGCTTCTCTTTGCCATGGTTTAACCTCACATGCCTAATGTTTGTGCACTCTTTATATATGCTAAATTTCCTTCTCAAAATAACCCTTAATTGTGGACTGATTTCAGACCTCCTTGTGTAAGTCTGATTGATTCTTTCCTTGTTTTACTAATTTTCCTGTTTCTTAGGTTGATTTGAAAACTTTCCTTAGCCTTTTGATTCTCCTATTTCTGACTTGGTTTATTTGTAACTTCGAATCCCTGACTCCTTGATTTACTATGTGCTGATTGATTTATCGTGTTTCTTACCTTATTTGGTTAACCGTGTATTTCAAAGATTCTTCATTAATTCTTCCCTTAGTTACACCCCTATGTATTTACCCCCAATTGTCTACTTTGCACAAGATGTTTACTTGATCTCCTTCCTTAAAAAATTTCTGTCCATTACCGTTTGGTTTTAACTCCTTAATTAAAGGAAGTCCATATACTGATTGATTTTAATTGGTACATAGTTCCATAATTACTACTAAACTATGATTCTTGCCTTATTTCTGCACCTGTTTTCAAACTATAAATGCCCTTCACTCTCATTAACACAACACACACGAACACTCTTAGTTTTCTGAACTCACACTCACATTGAAAAAGAAAAGCATTCTCTTTTGTTACTTGTACTGTGGCCTGTTTTTCAAAGTCCTGCTACTGCTTTTACTGTATTTTGCCTCCTTGAAACTGGTATGTACTGATTAAGATTTTCAGCAATCACAAACAATGTATTTATTTGATACCTTTACTTGCATGTCTGCCTACTGTTTGTGCTCAGTTCAACATTTACTTTAGCATGCTATAATCTTCTCCTATTGTGAATCCCAAACCCCCATAGCCCAATGTGTTTGATATTAATAGTTTGTTTGAGGCATGACAGTATTAAATATTATTGTCTATGGCTCAAACTTGATTCCCCTGGAATCATAACCTTTATGTCACCATCATGTATTGCGTATTCTTGATGATTCTGTAAGTATAACAGCACTCTCTATTGCTGTGTATGCCCAGGATTAGCTAATGCCTAAGTACATAGGCTCTCTGGCAATTTCCCCAATCCCTGAACCCTTTGTATGACTTGTTTATGACTGTTTCCCAACCCCTTCTCCCTCTTCTGTATTTTCTTAGTTCTTTAAAACTCTGTTTTCTTCACTTGCACCCTCTCTTAGACTTAAGTTCTGCCCCCCTCTTGTGGGCCTTGCCTTGGGACCCTTTGAGTTCCCTCTGAACTTGGATACTTGAGGGCTGGTACTTCCACTGCACTTGTCCCCTACTCTGGTGGTACAATTTGGGTGTGAGCACTGCCGGATTCCAATTGAGGCTCTTAGGGAACTCTGACACACTCAAATAGGTGAAAGGCTTTGGATCAATGGTCTTTGAGTTGGTCTATCTCATAATTAAGATAGGAAGTCTGAATCAGGCTCTCCTTTGGTTGTACTTTTATTCATTCTGGTTTGTAATAAGTTGTAATAAACGCTTGGGGCTGGCTAGTGAAAAAAAAGGGGATGGGTAACTATGCATGCAAAGGGTAGAAAATCATGCCTATAGGTCTATTACAATTCTGCATATGCAAATACATGTAGAAAATCATGCCTATAGGTCCATTACAATTCTGCATATGCAAATACATATAGAAATCATGCATATAGGTCTATTCTAATTCTGCATACTCAATACACATAGAAATCATGCCTATAGGATTGTTGCAATTCTGCATATTCAACTCCGCCTAGAAATCATGCCTATAGTATTGTTCCAACGCCATTCAAACTGCATTTAGATACCATGTCTATAAGGTTCAATTTCTGCATTTAGATACCATGTTTATAAGTTTTAAAACAAGTCTTGCATCTAGAAACCACGTCTATAAGTGTCTAAAATCAGCAATATGTAGAAAACATGCCTATAGGAGTTTCTAAATGAATCTGATTTGCCTCACTCAGTGTTAGATATAAAATCAGTAATAATGGATACTGCCAGTTGCAGAACTTGTAATCAACTGGTTTAAATTCAGCCTCTCTTTAATAATCTGAATCCCTCGCTTAACCAAAGTTTAACAAGCATGCCTATAGGGTTTTCAAACAATTCGTTCGAGTTTTAATGTCTTATTACCTTCTAAATTCAGTAGATATCATGTCTATAGGATCCCGTCTTAAAACTTAGGCAAGCCATAGGGTAGAACTATAAACTGAATCTGTTTTAACAATTACAACCAGTAGGCAGGCCTGATTCGGGCTTCTTATCTGAATTATGTAATGAACCAGTCTGCCTCAACTCTTAAATTCTCTCTCACATTTAGTATTTAATCAAACCTAAACAGTATGTGAAAGTCATGCTAATTATGTGTTTTTCAGTTCAAGGAGGTATAATTTAGCCTCTGTTTGTTTATATGCTTTTCCCCTAAAATGTACAATATGTGTTTTGTATGTCGCCTTAGATTTTTTACCTTTTGAAACCTCAAATAAGCCTAATATCCCTCCCCTTTTAGGATTAGTAGTCCTAAGTGCCTCCGGGACTGATAGGATTGGGGCGGGTAATAGCATGCAATAAGTAATCGAGACCATTCCGCGCTTTAATACCTTCACGGGATGGGAAGGGTAGATATGGATATGATGACCACACGATAATGTCACGTGTAGCCCCTCATTGAGGAGTGATTACCGGGCATTGTGTGGGGTGATCCATATTATTAATAAACCTAGGACCCCTCTCCCTTTATTCTTTATTTCTTTCTTTTCAGCTTTTTAACTATTTATTTTTAAAATTAGCTTTTCTAATTACTCTTTCAAACCTTGTTTACTTTCAAAACTTTATGTGATGAAACCCCCTCCTATTTGAGCCTTATTTGTTTATATACTAATTGTACCCAAATTCACAATAATTGTCTGACCGTGAACCACACTAGTGGATTCTGAGGGTGCCTAACACCTTCCCCTTAGAATAATTTCAAGCCCTTACCCTATCTCTGGTTATTCAAAAAAAAATCGAAAAATTCTTTTGGTATCCTAATGCACCCTAATCATTAGGTGGCGACTCTTCAAATTGCAAAACCCCTTTCCCAAAAGGAACGAGTTGTCCCTACTAAATGTCAAAAACCCGATTTCACGAGAAAAAGGGGGCGCGACGCTATCTTTAACTGGTATGTTTCCATTCCTAATGCCATTCATCATGTTATGAAGCTTAAACCTATGTGCTTTCTTGTCTATTGCTTTACTTCTGTTGAATCCATGACTTTTCTGTATTTCAATTAGCATGACTACATATGGACCCCAATTAGTATGGCTACTTTGTGTGATTGAATCTTTGTGGTTCTTCCTGTATTCTCCAGCATGATTGCCTTTGTATCCAGACTTATGTCTCACTTTGTTTAGCCAACATGTTTATTGCAGTGCTTAAGTCTTGTGTGTTCTTAAATAGCATGCTTATCACTAAGTATGATTGTAATTTAGACCTTAAATCAGTATTCCTGCCTGCTCTATTAACTAACATGACTGCCTTCACCCTTCTTCTTATGTGCTCCTGTTTCAAGTGTCTTGTGTTCCCAACCTCTGCTCCCTTTAGTGTAACTGTTTGTACATCTAGAACTGATTGACAAAGTGAAGTTGAAACTGGGCAATGTGATGCTTTTGTGACTATGCTGTTGTTTGCTGAACCTTCCTTTCCTTCAAAAGATTTTCAACATGTTTTCTCACTCCTAATATGTTTCTCCGAACTAGTACTACTCCTAAAGTATTTTCACTCCTAGAGATTTTACCTCTATACTGTTTTCAAAAGAAAATCAACTATGTCAAGCACTCTCACTTCTACTCCTAAATTACTTAAGTTCTGCCCCTCCAGTGTCTGTACTGCGTAGGAATCCATGAGATTCCTCTAAACTCTGGCACACTGGGGCTGGCCCTTCCACACTGCACATAACTACTCTCCTAAATTTAAGGATCTTGGTGTGAGCATTGTCCGGGGTCCCTGAGGCCCTTGGGAACTTTGACGCACAAGGATACCCTTATAGGACATCATGAGACTATGGCATCTGGGACTGTTTGAAGGCCTGGTATTTCCAGGTTCATTTTGGGCCTATTTCAGGCTACCTATAGTATAGATTTTATTCATTATGTAATTCATTTGTGGTCTGTAATAATAATCCTTGTAAACAGATATTGGGAAAATTAGTAAAAGGGAAGGGGGTTCTTATATGATTTCTGTGAGGGAAATCGGGTAGAAATCATGCCTTTAGGTTTACTATGCTTACTTGCATTAGAAATCATGCCTTTGGTATGTTATGTTTACTTGCATTAGAAATCGTGCCTTAGGTTTATTATGTTTACTTGCTTTGGAAACCATGCTTTTAGGATTGTTTGGCATACTAGAAAACATGTTATAGGCTCATCACCTCATTTGTTACGAAATTCTGCTTCTGCATAATCATGATCACCTAGAAATTCTGTTATTAAATTACTGCTATAATCCTGCTTAACAAAAAACGTCCATTCGTTATGTGCATTAGAGATCCTGCTTTAGGACTGTTATTGCATTCGCTTTAAAACCATGTCTACATTGCATAAATCAGTAAGTATCCTGTTTAAAAGCAATCCCAACACCTAGATATCATTTTTTAGGATTAAATGTATGTAAACTAGATCTGTAATGTTCAGCACCTAGACCAGCATGCCTATAGGACTTAATAAGTTCAAAACTGTTTGTTTTAAATTGATCCTGATTACATTTTAGACAACATGTTTATAGGGAAACTCCGCCTAGGCAAGCCTGTAGGTAATTAAAATATTACAAAAACTGGAAACTATGTGTGCTTATTTGTGAACTGCCCAGATTCAACAGATTCTATAATCAGTAGGCAAACTGATTAGGTCTTTAACACTTCGCCTTAGCACAATACTGCATATCATTCATTTGTCATGCTAACCTAGATATCCTGTTCTAAAGCCTTTCTGAAATATCTGAAATCTGTTGTTTGAGACGTGCACTTGCTTGCTCTACTTGTGGAGGTAAAATGTGAGCCTTTTAACTGTTCTATCTTTGGTCCAGTCCTACATTTTTTGTTTGTCGCCTAGAATTTTCTCCTTTTAATTACTGTATGAGAGTCTAGATCCACCTTAACTAGAAGTCCTAAATACCTCCGGGACTATAGAAGTAATGGGACGGGTAATGCACGCATAGGATACGTCTTAAGGTTGCTAGAACGCTTTAGGCTATGGCCAAGGGGAGGGTAATTGGGTAGTAAAGGATATGATGACCTGTGCATTAATGCCACGTGTAACCCCTCTAGTTGAGGAAGGCTTATCGGTTATTGTACAGATGTGATCCTATAGGCTAACAAACCTAGGACTTCCCTCACCTTATTTACATATGTGTGCTTAGACTGCCTATCTGTTAAATTTCCTTTATTTACATATGTAGTCTGTTAAATGACTAATTCACATCATTTGAGTTTGGCCGGGACCCACCGTTGTGGACCGCGAGGGGTGCCTAACACCTTCCCCCTCAAGGTTATTCGAGCCCTTACCCAAGTCTCTGGTAATGCAAACCGATTTTATGAGTTACTTGCTTCGGTTGCCCTAACACACCTTAAATCCGTTAGGTGGCGACTCTTCAAATTCAAATACCCAATTCCCAAAAGGAAATGAGTTGTTCCCAATGAATGTCGAAACCCCGACTTCGCGAGGAAAAAGGGGGCGCGACTCTGATAACACACAATAACCATACTCAATTACTGTCATAATACCGCAGTGAGATTCAACTCAATCCTTCATAAGCTCATGTAACAGAAACCATATAATACCTCAAATCATCTGCTAAGCTCGCATTCATCCTCGTGACGGTCTGGCCAACTTTCTCAACCAATCCAAACTCAAATCGCAACACCTATAACCCACTAGTAGAAGGAAACTCTCCACACAACATCATAAGGATCAGACATCCGTAGATTACCCCGCAGGTGATAACCCAGTAGCTTAGCCTCAAGCTAATACCTCTTTATACCATTTCACAGCCATAACTACTATGGCATCAATTAATCTTCCTGAGTCTGAACTCACAACAAGACATGAAAATCTACTTCACTCCACTATTAAACAACATGAAAGATCCCCCAACACACCCATAACTCGAGACTATACGTCAATTCAAGACAAAAATCAAGCACCCAACAGTCCTTTTTACTTCTCAATCAAACTCTTTTCGTCACATTCAAACAATCTGAACACATCCCACAGTCATATCATACTTATCATGTAGCCATCCAAACCACTCATCGAGCAATGAATTCCACTAATAGGGATACTACCGGACTTATAAGCCCAAAAGCACATGCTCACACAATTGAAATCTCTCTGCACAAGCTACAGTAAAAAACCGACCTCAAGTTCTCTAGACTGGCCTATCATCAGCACACAGAAATCATATCTCGCACACAAAATTACAAGCCATCGATGCACCGCTGATACCGAGTGCTCACATGCGCACACGAATGAGTGGAAGGAATTCAAAGGTTACACTTCAAGCTGAATCAATGTCGTAGGATAAGGAAAAAAAGATGTCAAGTTTATCCTAAATGCCCTATAGCCTCTCGAATATAGGTATGGACGTCATCATACCGATCCGCAAGACTCTACTAGACACTTGCTCATGACTTATAGAACCTATGAACCTAGAACTCTGATACCAACTTGTCACGACTCAAAAACCAACTGGTTGTGATGACACCTAACCCAACCAGCTAGGTAAGCCAATTAACAACTATCCAATTCCAATGATATTAATAAAATATTAAATAGAAGAAATTATCAGAATCTTTTACATTTCCCAAGGACTGGTTGTATAAATCATGAGCTTTTAAAATTAGAGTTCACAAATCTAGTATGAAATAAATACATCATCTATTCGAAAAGTACATAAATAGATTTTTATGATCTAAGGCTACCATGAACAAGAGACAGCTACAACCGGAACGCACGTACGTTTGCAATTCCAGCTACCGTCGATCACAACAACATCAGCAGCCAACATCTGCACGCAAGGTGCAGAAGTGTAGTATGAGTACAACCGACCCCATGTACTCAATAAGTAACAAACCTAACCTTAGGTTGAAATTAGTGACGAGCTGGAACAAAGGTCGGGTGCAACACTAATAGCCAACAACAGTTCATAACAACGTAGGGCAAGTAATGAAAGAAGTAACTCAGAGATAAAATGCTCAGCTTTCTCATAGTTTCCCTAAAAATAGTTTCGCTTTTCAAATATACCAGTGAAAACCCAAATCCTATACTGAAATCGTCAAAAATACAAGTAAGTTTGAAAACTGTAATTTTTACAAAAAGTCTTTTAACAATGAATAAGATGTTTCATTTTTCTTTCCAGATAGCAAGTGTAAACTACCTCTCTATGCCCATATGTCAATATGTGTGAGAAGTCATGAATGACGTAATACCATACAACACGAGGAAAATGCATCTCTATGCTTGTATGTCATTTGTGCATGTCAATGCAATGTATCTCAGAGATGAACTCATTTACTCACACTCTCAGAGTACTCAATCTCCTAGTCTCACACTTTCCACTCATCATGCTCAATTACTCAGTACTGTATATGGCCAATCCGGCCTAGAGAAGATCCATCTCGAAATATATACATCAATTGACTATTAGTCACTCTGTACTGAGTAGGGCCAAATCTGGTCCGTGGGGAAGATCCATCCCCAGGTATATAAATGCTTCGGACAAGATCCATGTCTAGGGAAGATCCTTCCCTCAATATAATCAACCGCACTCACTAGGGGTGTGTGCAGACTCCGGAGGGTCTCCTTCATCCCAAGCGCTATCATAAATAAGTATAACCGCTGCAGCGTGCAGTCTGATCCCATAAATGTCACTCATAATCAGGCCCTCGACCTCACTCAGTCATCAATCTCTCCAGTCTCTTGGGCTCATAATGCCATGAAACTAGCCCAAAATGATGATATAATGTGTCAATAAATGGTAACAGAGACTAAGATATGATATGCATATGAATGCGTATGACTGAGTATATAAAGCAATGAAAGCAGATAACTCAACAGTAGAAATGACCTTAGTGGGTCCCAACAGGATAAGCATAGCCTAGACATGGTTTTTAACATGGATCACAACTCAATAGCTCATGTATGTAGAAATTTCATGGTTACAGGTAAGATCAGGTAAGTACATAGTACCATAGAAATAATGGAGTCACAATTCACACGGTGCATGCCCACACGCTCGTCACCTAGCATTTGCGTCACCTCAAAACCAATCACATAGCATGTAATTCGGGGTTTCATACCCTCAGCACCAAGTTGAGAAGTGTTACTTACCAACAAGCCAATGATTCTCCGAAAATACCATCCCATGCGTACCGACCTCCGAAAGGCTCGAAACTAGCCAAAAGTAACTCGAATACATCAAATAATTCCAAAGGAAACAAACCCAATCAATAAAGGTCGAATATTTAATCAAAATCTCAAAATCGACAAAAAAGTCAAACCGGGGCCCGCGCCTCGGAACTCAACAAAACTTACAGAATCTGACAATCCATTAAATTATGAGTCCAACCATATTAGTTTCACTCAAATCCGACTCCGAATCGATGTTCAAAACTCAAAAATTCGCATTATGAAACTTTAGGCAAAACCCCCCAATTTCCTTTTTAAAATTTATAATCCAATTACCAAAAATGAAGATAGATTCACGAAATATAACCAAAACCGAGTAGAGAACACATACTCCAATTCATATGGTGAAAATCGCCCAAACAATTGCCCAAATCCGAGCTCCCCAACTTAAAGTATATTAAATGAACAAAACCATCAATTTAACACTATTCTGCCTCGTTTCTTGTACCAAATTATCCCGGAACTCGCTTTTGATGTCTCCAATGAATTTCTTGTGAAATTTTAGTCAAGTTAGGCTCTTGAATAACTCCGTTTGACCTTATATTGAAGGAGATATGTTGGTTTTAATATTTGAAAAGAGTGCAGATTTTTAAATACGAAGTCAGTGGCAATTTCGTAATTAATCTGAAAAATCTGGCAACCAAATTCTTAGTAAAATGACCATAAAATCCTCATGCGATGTCCGATTCGATGTTTCTTTTTTCTATGCCTCCGTAATTACGATAAGGATATAATGCTTCAATCAAAACAGAAATCGGAGCTCATTTGCTTAATGTGGTACCATTTATGCTTGAAGAAACAACGTCGAAACATAAGAAAAACGAGCGCAACACAGCCAAAACCTATCCGAAACTCACCCGAGCCCCTCGGACACCGTACGAACATACCAACAAGTCCCATAACATAATACAGACCTACTCGAGGCCTCAAATCACGCATAACAACATCAAAACGACGAAACACACCTCAAACAAACTTAAGGCAGAATAGCCTGGTAGACACTTGTACTTATACCGCTTTGACATCCCGGTCCCACTACTTTGCGAAGTTTCATCTAAGCACTTGTACGTGTCCAAAAAGTGTATTTTAAACACCTCTGACCATTGACTATGAGACGTGTTTCTCACTAGCTTGACAGGAATGACACATCAGATCCACATCACTTGCCATGTCATTTTTTATCTTTGTCAATTAAAAATTCCATTTGAAAAACTAAAGTTAAAACCCTCTGTTTCACGTTTTCTCACCCATTTTCGGGTCCTTTAAATCATGTTTCAGTCAACCCACCGGAACAATGGCTCATATACATATTTTCTCCAAACGGACAGAATTTACAAAATTTTAATTGACACTCACACACAAATTCACAATCACTCCACCCCTCACCGTCAACTTTCAGTCTTACCCATTTTTAGAACCACTAGTGACCATCGCGACACCACTCCTTCCGCCAGCGACAAGAAATAGTAGCCATAGAAGATAACCATCAAGCTCAAAATTTTGAAATGCTTCACTCGCCAGAAAATACACCCAACAAGCTTAGTATTTAAGAAGTATTGAAATTCAAACAAAATTTATTTATTTTAATATATTTTTATTTTTGGAGAGTATTGGTGGAAGAAAAATTTGATTTAGAAACTTTAACCACCGAAAAAAATGGTGGAACAATAGAAAGGGGAAAGGGGAAGAAGACCGTTGGAGACGAATTGATGGAAGAAGGGACGCACAAAGCAGAAAATCTTATGAAGAAAAGAATAAAGAAAGAGAAAGGGAAAGGGGAAGGGGTGGGATCTGATAAAGAAAAAGAGAAAGGGAGGGGAAGAAACAGAGAAGGACGATAAGGGAGGGGATTATATTTTTCTTTCTTTTATTTTTTGTTTATTTTTTGGTTTTGTCGTTTTCTTATTTCCCTTGAAGTAAAATTACCAATTCCGTGAATTCACGTACCATATGTGCGTACAAAACACGCGCTTTGTCCAACTCATCCATATAAATGCCACATAAGCTCAGTCAATGATCAGAGGTGTTTAAAATATTCTATTTGGACACGTACAAGTGCTCAGATGAAACTTTTCAAAGTACTGGGACCGGGATATCAAAGCGGTATAAGCACAAGTGTCTACCGGGCTAACTTTCGACTTCCAAAAAAGTTGCGCCGAAACATATTAAATCAACTCGAAATGAACTCAAATTTTGCACACAAGTCCTAATACCTCATACGGAGCTACTCGTGCATCCAAACTACCTAGCGAAGTGCAAATGCTTAATACGACCGGTCGGGTCGTTACAACTTTAATATTAGGATTGGTGTACTTTCATATTTCACTCATTTACATTTTATAAGACCTCCTGACTCTTTTGTATTTTGTTATTTTTGTTTTAATTATTATTAATAAAAAACACCACTAAGAACACAACTTAGTGGTATATTGGCGTTAAAAAGATATGTTAGTTTCTTGGAAATAATTTTTAGTTCATTCAATATAATACTTGATCACTAATTTATTTATAGATTGATCCAAATGGCAAAGGAATGCAACATAAAACATGACTAATGTTTGAGGTGCCACGACCCAAAATCAATCATCGTGAGGGTGCCTATCGTGGAACTAGGCCAGCCTCTACTTATCAACTCATCACATCAAAATAATTTTGAAAATAAAGACGGAAGCAGTTAACGTTAAAGAAACCTTTTTGATACACAGAATAACTCCCAAAATACGATACAATCCAAATCCAATACCAAGGTATCACTGAGTACATGAGTGTCTAAATCAGAGTATAGTCCACTACAATATCTAGAGAGTAAATCTCAAATACAACAGAGATAAAGAAGGAGAGCCAAGGCCTGCGAACACCGTGCAACTACCTTGATAGTCTTTGAGCTTTGAAGCCTCAATCAGCAACCGCCGCCATCACCAGAAGCGCTTGGATCTGCACACGAGGTGCTGGGAGTAACGTGAGTACATCCAACTCCGTAAGTAACAAGTCCAAACTATGGACTGAAGGTAGTGACGAACTCAACCAGTACAGATACAATAGAAATAACTGTGCATAAACGTAGTCATGCTTTCAAATTAAATAGACAACTCAAAACAGTAAAGTAAAATAGATCCGAACAGTATAAAGAATATAACTCTGCTATCTCTACATGCCAATGCACATGCTGTATGTGATGCACCACGCTGTCAGCCTCATGCGGTCACACTCTAAAATGCTTAACCACTCGGTACTGTATATGGCCCATATGGCCCAGGAAAGATCCATCCCGGAACATATACATCACTGACTATAAGTCACCCAGTACCGAGGAAAGCCAATCTAGCCCAATGGAGAAGATCCATCTCCAGGTATCAAGTACTTCGGACAAGATCCATGTCCAGGGAAGATCCATCCCTCAATAATATCAACCACGCTCATTGGGGGTGTGTACAAACTCCAGAGAGGCTCCTACAGCCCATGCACTATCACAAATTAGTATAACCGCTGCAACGTGCAACCCGATCCCATAACTATCACTCATAATCAGGCTCTCGGCCTCACTCAGTCATCAATCTCTCCAATCTCATTCACGGGCTCGCAATGTCATGAAAACTATCCCGAAACAATGATATGATGTATCAATAAATTACAACTGAGACTGAGATATGATATGAAATGCATGTACATGACTGAGTACGAAATATCAATGAAATTAGTGAGATGACAGCAAGAAACGACCACTATGGGTCCCAACAGTACCGGCATAAAGCCTAAACATGATATCTAGCATGATTGACAGCTCTATTACTTTATCACATGATAAAAACACGGGTATCAACAAGATAGAGTCACTATACAGTGCCATGGAATCAACCCTGTCACAATATCACGGTGTACGCCCACACGCCCATCACTTGGCATGTGCGTCACCTCAATGCCAATCACATAACACATAATTTGGGGTATCGAACCCTCAGAACCAAGTTTGAAAGCGTTACTTACCTCAAACCGAGCAAATCTCTACTCCAAAATGCCTTTGCCTCTCAAATCGGTCTCCAAACGTCCTGAATCTAGCCACAGTAGTACAATACAATCAATATAGGCTAAAGAGATCAATTCCACAAGAAAAGTACTAAATTATTGCAAAAAATCTGGAATTCCCCGAACCCCGCCCCCCTGGCCCACATCTCGAAATCCTAAAAAAATCACAAAACCCAAAGGCCCATTCACTCACGAGTCTAACCATACCAAATTTACTCAAATCTGATAACAAAATTCCATTCAAAACCTCAAGATTTCTGCCTCCCCCCCAATTTCTCACCCCAAATAACAAATTAGATGATAAAATTAAAGATATAATCATGGGATTTAACCAAAACCAAGTAAGAATCACTTACCCCAACCAACTCCACGAAAATCCCATCAAGAATCACCCAAATTCGTGGTTTCTAGCTCAAAATATGAAAAATGGGTTCGAACCCTCATTTTTTAATTAATAATGTTTGCCCAAATTTCCTTCATAACGATCGCGGAAATAGCTTCGCGATTGCGAAGCACAAAATAGATTGCCCACACTTTTACCCTACGCGAACGCGGAATCATTCACGCGATCGTGTTTCACTGCCACTCATACCTAAGCGATCACGTCCAGCCTCACGAGATCGCGTAGAGCGATTGCGTCACTTCCTCTTCTGCTCAATTACTCCTACGCGAGCGCGGCCTTAGCCATGTGTTTGCGAAGCACAACTTAGCATATCTACGCGATCGCGTCTCTTACTCTGTGACCGCATAGAACAAAATTGCCTCAACCTCAAATAAGCTTACACGATCGCGGATGAACTCATGCGATCGCGTATAAGGAAACTAGAAGAATTATACCAACAGATATCAGCCAACATCCTAAGTCCAAAAATGATCCATTAACCATCCGAAACTCACCCGAGGCTCTCAAGACCTCAACCAAATATACCAACAAGTCTCAAAACATCATACCAACTTAGTTAAATCCTCAATGACCTCAAACAACGTCAAAAACACGAATTACACACGAATTCAAGCCTAACAAACTTTGAAATTTCCGAATTCTACAAATGACGTCAAAACATATCAAATCATGTCCGATTGACCTCAAATTTTATACACAAGCCATAATTGACACCACGGACCTACTCCAACTTCCAGAAATCCAATCTGACCTCGATATAAAAAATGGCACTCCCGATCAAACTTTCTAAAATTCCAACTTTCGGCATTTCAAGCCTAATTCTAATACAGACCTCCAAAACACAATCCGTATGCAGTCCTAAGTCCCAAATCACCTAATAGAGCTAACGGAACCATCAAAGTTCAAATCCGAGGTTGTTTATACATAAGTCAACATCCGGTTAACTTTTCCAACTTAAGCTTTCAAATAAGAGACTAAGTGTCTCAATTCATTCTGAAATCACTTCGTACCCGAACCAACTAACCCGATTAGTGTAGAACACAAAAGAAGTAGAAAATGGGGGAACATGACTACAACTCTCGAATTGACTGGCCGGGTCGTTACATCCTCCCACTCTTAAACAAACATTTATCCTCGAACGGGTCTAGAAACATACCTGGAGTCATATATAGGTGTGGATATCTGCTCCACATCTCCCGCTCGGTCTCCCAAGTAGCCTCCTCCACAGGCCGACCTCTCCACTGCACTTTCACTAAAGCTATATCCTTTGACTTCAATTTTCGAACCCGCAGCTCCAAAATAGCCACCAGCTCCACAGCATTAGTCAAATCACTTTCCAACTGAACCGTGCTGAAAACCAAAATATGAGACGGGTCGCCGATATACTTCCGGAGCATAGAAATATGGAATACTGGATGCACACTCAACAAGCTAGGCGGCAAGGCAAGCTTGTAAGCCACCTCCCCAATCCTCTAAAGTACCTCAAAAAGCCTAATGAACCGAGGGCTCAACTTGCCCTTCTTCCCGGACCTCATAATACCCTTCATGGGCGAAACCTTTAGGAGAACCTGCTCCCCAACCATGTAAGACACATCACGAACCTTCCTGTCGGCATAACTCTTTTGTCTTGACAACGCCGTGAGAAGCCGCTCCCGAATCAATTTAACCTTGTCCAAAGCATCCTGAATGTAAGGCCCCGTGAAAATTTCTACTCAAAACCCAAAAGCTCGTAGTGCCAAGTTAGGAATATGTGTTAGAAATTTGTAAGCGGTTCGGACCCTTTGGACTGATCTATGCATTAAAAAGTTAAGGAATAATATTTTCCAGAAAAGTGCGTTTTTGCGGTTCATTATGCGGTCGCATAATAGCTATGCGGACCGCATAATCACCGCAGAGTCAGACAGTTTGATGGTTAATTTTAAGGTCAACTATGCGGCCAATTATGCGATCGCATAATCAATATGCGGGCCGCATAGTCATCGCATAATCCCCTTGGGATTTTACAAGGGGCAGTTCTGCGGTGCATTATGCGACCGCAGAATAGGTATGCGGACCGCATTCTTGTTGCATACCGGGGGGGTTTGTTCAGGTTTTTGAAGCCATTTTCGCAGTCCCTTCTGCGGGCCGCATGTCCATTATGCGATTGCATATGCGACGCAGATTGTGTCGGGGCTCCTATTTTCTAACTTTTAAAGCCCGACCCCATCCCATTAAAACACCCCATTAGACCCCTTTTATGTTATTTTACAGCAAATAGAGTGAGGGAGGAAGTTCTAGAGAGAGAGAGGGTGATCTTCATCAAGTTCCCACCCAATCCTTGCCTAAACCCTTGAAGAATTTCATGTACAGCTACTAGGCCTTCACCCCAAGAGGTATGAACTTGAGCCCTAACCTTTGGTTTCGAAATTCACACTAGAACGAGGAATTAGCTTGCGGGTTCATGGGTATAAAAATGGATTTTCTTGCATGCATAGAAGATAATGGGGTATGGGGAGATTGTGAACTGAAAAGATAGCAATTGGGGTGCAAGATGATGAAAATCCTTCACAAAAGGGGTCCTAAAATCACAATGCACACTTAGTGCTTGCTAATATGCTCAAATAAGCTAGAACCTTAATCATGTCTCTAATTCTTGGTTCAACTTGCAATTTTCATAAAATAGATCGAAGTTGCTAGGAAATTCCGGAATTTATTGTAAGGATTTAAGGAAAGCTCTATTGAGGTATGTATGGCTAAAACCCCCCCTTCTTAGAAATTGAGCTTCCCTGGTGTCCGTGCAAATATTGTAAGTGCGAAACTTGATTAATGTAGTACTTGTTATGTCAAATGAATTGATGTTGTGAAAATGTATGTGGAAGGTGCTTCTCCATGTGTTTAATGCGCTATTCTTTGTAAAATTGAGGATGTGTGGAGAACATGAGCTATGTGCTAAATGCCTAAATTACAAGTCGAGGTTACATTGTGATTAATATGCCAAACTAGATGAATTCTTCTCTATGATTATGACTTGAATTGCTTTTGTACGTGCCTATGATCGTAAATGGCAAGGTTAATGTTGAAATTGAAAATGGGAATAATGTGAAACGTGAGTTATGGAATGTGGTCTAGTGCCAAGTATGATGTGGTAATTCTGTCCCTAAGTGCCAATGAACAAATACATGTGAAACAAAAAATTGAAGTGAGATGATTAACGGAAAAGGGTAACGTCTTGGCAAGACGGCTTAGCCGATCGGGCCGTGATCGGACGCCATGCTACACGCACATGGTGGTATTGTATTGATAATTGAAACTGGAAAGTGAGAATAAAATAAGGGTAACGTCTTGGTAAGACGGCTTAGCCGATCGGGCCGTGATCGAACTCCACTCAAGAAAGCGGTGGTATTGAGAAAGATGATGCAACAATATGGAATGCCCCAACCTAAAGTTACGGAAACTATGTGAAAACTATGTGAACCTTTTATATTGCTAACGTGGTGATTGTTTGAAGCTTTGTAGTCCTTATGATTTCTTTTTACTCTTATATGGTTGTTCTTTCTAACAGGATGGTGTTTAGTTATACATACTAGTACTATTCCATGGTACTAACGTCCTTTTTGCCGGGGGCGCTACATTTTTGAATGAATGTAGGTGGCTCTATAGTGGACAGTGCCGATAGCGCATAGCGGAGTATCCTCCTCTCAAAGTCTTGGTGAGCCCCTTTCTCCTTCAAGGGGTTATGATGTACATATTTTGTTGTAGACTTCCACTTTTGAGGTATAGCCGGGGCCTTGTTGACAGCGTTGTCATAATTTGTCTTTTGTATCCTTAGAGGCTCCGTAGACGTTTGTGTGGGTTATGTTCAGATGTCGGATGGGTCAATGTTCTGTATAGTAACTCTGAACTCTAGTTCTTCTAAACTATAACTGTATGAAATCTTGAAAGCTTAACCATGGTTTAAGGTTTGTGATATGAAAATGAATTAACAATGTTGAATGTACGATTTTGCTATTGTCTAAATAAAGAAAAGCATGATTTCCTTAATCATATTGAGTTGGGTAGAAAGTGTTAAAAAGGCTTGCTCAGTTGGGTTCACTCGATTGAGCACCGATCGCATCTCCCGAGGTTGGGGCGTGACACTGAACCAAGTCAGTATCCAATAGCCTAGCCTCGCCTTGCTCAAACCAATCCACCGGAGATCTACAACCCCTACCATATAAAGCCTCATACGAAGCCATCTGAATACTCGAGTGATAATTGTTGTTGTAAGCAAACTCCGCGAGCGGCAGAAATTGGTCCCATGAACTCCCGAAATCAACGACACAAGCGTGTAGCATGTCCTCCAATATCTGAATAGTGCACTCGGACTGCCCGTCCATCTGAGGGTGAAATGGTGTGCTCAACTCAACCTGAGTGCCCAACTCTTGCCTGCACGGCTCTCCAAAACTGCGATGTAAACTGCGTGCCTCTGTCTGAAATGATGGAAACTAGCACACTGTGCAGGCGAACAATCTCTCTGATGTAAATCTCAGCCAACCGGTCTGAAGAATGGGTAGTACTCACAGGAATGAAGTGCGCGGACTTGGTCAGCAGATCCATAATCACCCAAATAGCATCAAGCTTCCTCAAAGTCCGTGGGAGCCCAACTACGAAATCCATGGTGATCCGCTCCCACTTCCATTCTGGAATCTCTATCTTCTGAAGCAACCCACCCGGTCTTTGATGCTCATATTTTACCTGCTGACAGTTGAGACACCGAGCTAAAAAACCCAACTATATCTTTCTTCATTATCCTCCATCAAGAGTGCTGCCTTAGGTTATGATATATCTTCGCGGCACCCGAATGGATGGAATACCGCGAGCTGTGGGCCTCCTCAAGAATCAACTCCCGTAGCCTATCCACATTGGGCACACATATCCGGCCCTGAATCCTCAAAACCCCATCATCTCCAATGGTCACATCTCTGGCATCATCGTGCTGAACCTTGTCCTTGAGGACAAGTAATTGAGGATCATCATACTGGTGCTCTTTGATGCGATCAAATAAGGACGGCCGAGAAACCACACAAGCTAGAACTCGAATGGGCTCCGAATATCCCATCTCACGAACTAGTTGGCCAAAGCCTGAACATCAACTGCAAGAGGTCTCTCACCAACAAGAATGAATACAAGACTACCCATAGTTACTGCCTTCCTACTCAAGGCATCTGCCGCAATATTGTCCTTTCCCGAGTGATACAAAATAGTAATATCATAGTCCTTTAGCAGCTCCAACCATCTCCGCTGCCTCAAAATGAGATCCTTCTGTTTGAACAAGTGCTGGAGGCTACGATGATCAGCAAATCCTCACAAGACACACCATAGAGATAGTGCCTCCAAATCTTCAACGCATGAACAATGACAGCCAACTCCAGATCATGAACAGGGTAGTTCTTCTCATGGGGCTTCAAATGGCACGAAGCATAAGCAATCACTCTACCCTCCTACATCAAACACACCCAATACCGATCTGAGAAGCATTACAATATACTATATAAGAACTAGAAGCTAATGGTAGAACTAGAATTGGAGTTGTGGTCAAAGCAGTCTTGAGCTTCTGAAAGCTAGCCTTACACTCATCCGACCACCTGAAAGGAGCACCCTTTTGGGTCAATTTGGTCAAGGGCGATGCGATAGACGAGAATCCCTGCACGAACCGACGATAATAACCAGCCAAACCAAGAAAGCTCTAAATCTCTGTAGCTGAGGACGGTCTGGGCCAACTTTGGACCGCCTCTATCTTTTTCGGATCCACTTGAATACCCTCACTGGACACCACGTGCCCCAAGAACGCCACTGAACTGAGCCAAAACTCTCACTTGGAGAACTTAGCATAAAGCTTCTCCTCCCTTAACAGCTGCAACACAATTCGCAAATGATGGGCATGCTCCTCCTGGCTACGAGAGTACATCAGGATATCATCAATGAATACAATAACAAATGAGTCGAGATAAGGCTGAAATATGCTGTTTATCAGATGCATGAATGCTGCTGGTGCATTACCTGAAAGCTATCTTTAGAAAATCCAAGTCCCGAATCTTCAACTAGTGATACCCTTACCTCAAATCAATCTCTGAGAACACCCTCGCTCCCTGAAGCTGGTCAAATAGATCATTAATATGCGGCAAAGGATACTTGTTCTTGATTCTGACTTTGTTCAATTGTCGATAATCAATGCACATCCTCATAGAGCCATCCTTTTTCTTTACAAACAGAATCGAGGCACCCCAAGGTGACACACTAGGTCTAATAAACCCCTTCTCAAGGAGTTCCAGAAGCTGCTCCTTCAAAACCTTCAACTCAGCCGGTGCCATACGGTATGGAGGAATAGAAATGGGCTGAGTACCGGCACCAAGTCAATACCAAAGTCAATATCTCTGTCGGGCGCCATGCCTGGCAGGTCTACAGGAAACACATCCTGAAAATCTCGCACCACCGGAACAGAATCAATAGTAGGGGTCTCAGCACTAACACCCCTCACAAAGGCCCAATAAGATAAACAACCCTTCCCAACCATCTGCTGGGCCTTCAAATATGAAATAACTCTACTGGGAACATAATCTAAAGAACCTCACCACTCAATTCGTGGCAACCCCGACATTGCCAGCGTCACAGTCTTAGCGTGACAGTCCAAAATAGCATGATATGGAGACAACCAATCCATACCCAATATCACGTCAAAATTGACCATACTAAGCTGCAAAAGATCAACTCTAGTCTCTAATCCCCCAATAGTCACTACACATGACCTATACACACGGCCCACAATAATATTATCACCCACTGGAGTAGATACATGAACATATGAAACTAAAGACTCACGTGGCATATCTAGATAATGAGCAAAATACAATGATACATATGAATAGGTAGAACTAGGGTCAAATAATACAAAAGCATCTCGATGACATACTGAGACAATACCTGTGATCACGGTGTCTGAAGCAATAGCATGTGGTCTGGTAGGGAGTGAATAGAAACGGTCCTGACCGCCCTGATCGGCCTCCCCCTCTAGGGCGACCCCTAGCTGACTGAACTCCACCCTGAGCTAGCTGAGCGGATGGTAAAGTAACTGGTGCTGAAGTCGAAGGCTGACTCCTCTGCTGAGGTGAACCTCCCGTAAGGCGGGGACAATGCCTCTTGATATGACGCAAATCTCCGCACTCAAAATAACCTTCCCTACAAATGTTGATGGGGACTGAAGGGAGCCTCGAGCACCGGGATAACCGCTGGAAGAACCCGACATAGATGAACCATGAGCTGATGGTGCATGAGATGAACTCTAAGCTGGAAGGGAACTGAAAGATGAGTGACCCTACTGAGAACTGTGAGAACCATGGCCAGATGATTGAACTGGACCAGCCGTCTGAGCATGCCTATAGGGACGACCCCTGCCATGGTGAAACTGACCTCTAGAAGGAACACCATCAGAACTACCTAATCTACGAGACCTCTTGGCCTCCCTCTCAACCCGCTTCTGGCTGCAGAGTGACTCTATCTCCCGACCAATGTCAACAACCTTTTTAAAAGTAGCACCAGACACCCTCTGTCTAGTCATAAGCACCCGCAGCTGAAATGTGAGGCCATTATTGAATTTCCTGATCCTCTCCCTATCGGTGGGAACTAGCGACACCATATGACGGGCCAACTCAGAAAACCTCATCTCGTACTGCATCAAAGTCATATCATCCTAACGCAACCTATCAAACTGTCTGCGCAGCTCCTCTCTACGAGACTGCGGCACATACTTCTCCAAGAAGAGAACGGAGAACTCCTTCCACGTAAATGGCGCTGCACCAACCGGCCTAAGCCTCCCACCTGGTAAAGGAAGCTCCAGTAAACTAAAAAGTAGTGAACGAGACCCCACTGGTCTCCAGAATACCTGCTGTACAGAGGATCCTCTGACATCTGTCCAAAAAACCCTGGGCATCCTCCGACTCTGCACCACTGAAAGATGGAGGCTGACGTCTGCCAAACCTCTCCAATCTCCGCTGCTCATCATCAGTCATAGCAGGGACCACATGGGCCTGAGCATCTGCAGCCGGCTGGGTGGGTAGTGCCCCCGGTGTCTGGAGTCCTAGTATCACGTGCTTGGGTGTACGGGCGGCGGGAGTCTAAGTGCCTCCCTCGGCCTGAGAAGTGGCTGTTGCAGCCGGAACAGAGACCGCCTGAGCAAGACTAGTGCACACGGTCAAAATCTGAGCTAAGGCCTCCTGAAGGCCTGGGATCACAATGGGCACAACTGGTGCCTGAGTTGATCCAGTTGGTGCATCCACAACTAGGACCTGATCCTGAACTGGGGCAACTGGTGGATCTGCAGGTGCTGCCTCGGCTGCTATGCGAGCTGAACCTCTGCCATTACCGCGACCTGGGCCTCTTACGACCCTGGCTGGTGGTACTAGTGGCTGTCCGTCCTGTCCATAAGCACGTGTCCTCACCATCTGTGAGAGAATAGAAGAACGGAAGTTTAGTTACAAGAATCAATAGATTCGCACAACAAGAATTCAAGAATGTGAAGTTTCCTAAGGGTTCGGTAGCCTCTCGAAGATAAGTACAGACGTCTCTGTATCGATCCGCAAGACTCTACTAAACCCGCCAATGACTCGTGAGACCTATGTCCTAGGCTCTGATACCAACTTGTCACGACCAAAAATTAACCGTCGTAATGGTGCCTATCGTGGAACTAGCCAGCCTCTACTTATCAACTCATCACAGCAAAATAACTTTGAAAATAAAGACGAAAGCAGTTAACGTTAAAGAAACCTTTTTGAGAAATAGAATAAATTCCAAAATATGATACAATCCAACCTAAAACCGGGGTGTCAATGAGTACATGAGCATCTAAATAAGAGTATAGTCCACTACAGTGTCTAGAGAGTGAATCTGAAATACAATAGAGATAAATAAGGAGAGCCAAGGCCTGCGAACTCCATGCAGATACCTTGATAGTCTCCGAGCTCTGAAGCCTCAATTAGCAACCATCGTCGTGACTAGAAGCGCCTAGATCTGCACACGAGGTGTAGGGAGTAACGTTAGTACATCCAACTCAGTAAGTAACAAGTGCAAACATTGGACTGAAAGTAGTGACAAACTCAACCGGTACGGATAAAATAGAAATAACATTGCAGAAACGTTGGCATGCTTTCCAATTAAATCGACAGCTCAAAACAGTAAAGTAAAACAGATCCGAACAGTATAAAGAATATAACTCTGCTATCTCTACATGCCAATGCACATGTTGTATGTGATGCACCACGCTGTCAGCCTCATGTTCCCAGACTCTCAAATGCTCAACCACTCGGTACTGTATATGGCCCATACGGCCTAGGGAAGATCCATCCCGGAACATATACATCACTGACTATAAGTCAACCAGTACCGAGAAAGGCTAATCCAGCCCTGTGGAGAAGATCCATCTACAGGTATCAAGTACTTCGGATAAGATCCATGTCCATGGAAGATCCATCCTTCAATAATATCAACCGCGCTCACTGGGGGTGTGTATAAACTCCAGAGGGCTCCTACAGCCCATGCGCTATCACGAATCAGTATAACCGCTGCAACGTGCAACCCGATCCCATAACTATCACTCATAATCAGGCTCTCGGCCTCACTCAGTCATCAATCTCTCCAATCTCACTCACGGGCTCGCAATGTCATGAAAATTAGCCCGAAACAATGGTATGATTTATCAATAAATTACAAATGAGACTGAGATATGATATGAAATGCATGTACATGACTGAGTACGAATATCAATGAAATCAGTGAGATGACAGCAAGAAATGACCACTATGTGTCCTAACAGTACCGACATAAATTCTAAACTTGATATCTAGCATGATTGGCAGCTCAATTTCTTTATCACATGGTGAAAACATGGATATCAACAAGATAGAGTGACTTACAGTGCCATGGAATCAACCATGTCACAATTCTCACGGTGCACGCCCGCATGCCCGTCACTTGGCATGTGCATCACCTCAATACCAATCACATAACACAAAATTTAGGGTTTTGAACCGTCAAAACCAAGTTTCAAAGCGTTACTTACCTCAAATCGAGCAAATCTCTACTCCGAAATGCCTTTTCCTCTCAAATAGGTCTCCAAACGTCCCGAATCTAGCCACAAGTAGTACAATACAATCAATATAGGCTAAAGGGATCAATTCCACAAGAAAAGTACTAAATTGTAGCCAAAAATCCAAAATTGGCCCGAACCCGGCCCCCGGGCCGACGTCTCGAAATCTGACAAAAAATCATAAAACCTGAAAGCCCATTCACTCACGAGTCTAACCATATCAAATTTACTCAAATCCGATAACATAATCCCATTCAAAACGTCAAAATCCTAACTCAAGAGTTCTTCCTCTTTTCCTCCAATTTCTCACCCCAAATCACAAACTAGATGATAAAATTAAAGATATAATCATGGGATTTAACCAAAACCAAGTAAGAATTACCTACCTCATTCAACTCCACGAAAATCCCTTCAAGAATCACCCAAATCTGTGGTATCTAGCTCAAAATATGAAAAATGGGTTCAAACCCTCATTTTTGAAATTAATACTGTCTGCCTAGATTTCCTTCATTGCGATCGCGGAAATAGCATCGCGATCGCGAAGCACAAAATAGACTACCCACACTTTTACCCTACGCGAACGCGGAATTACCTGCACGATCACGGATCATTGCCTCTTAAACCTACACGATTGCGTCCAGCCTCACGCGATCGCGTAGAGCGATTGCGTCACCTCCTCTTCTGCTCAATTACTCCTACGCGAACGGGCCTTAGCCACGCGTTCGTGAAACACATCTTAGCATATCTAAGCGATCGCTTCTTTTACTCTGCGACTGCATAGAACAAAATCGCCTCAACCACAAATAAGCTTACGCGATCGCGGATGAACTCATGCGATCGCGTATAAGGAAACGAGAAGAATCATACCAGCAGATATCAGCCAACATCCTAAGTCCAAAAATGATCCGTTAACCATCCAAAACTCACCCGAGGCCCTTGGGACCTCAACCAAGTATACCAACAAGTCTCAAATCATCATACAAACTTAGCCGAATCCTCAAATCACCTCAAACAACGTCAAAAACACGAATTACACATTGATTCAAGCCTAATGAACTTTGAAATTTCCAAATTCTACAAACAACGCCAAAACCTATCAAATCACGTCCGATTGACCTCAAATTCTGCACACAAGTCATAAATGATACCACGGACCTACTCCAACTTCCGGTAATCCAATTCGACCCCGATATCAAAAAGTCCACTCCCGGTCAAACTTTTCAAGATTCCAACTTTCGGCATTTCAAGCCTAATTCTACCACAGACCTCCAAAATACAATCCGGATGCGCTCAAAGTCCAAAATCACCTAACGGAGCTAACGGAATCATTAAAATTTAAATCCGAGACAGTTTACACATAAGTCAACATCCGATCATGTTTTCCAATTTAAGCTTTCAAATAAGAGACAAAGTGTCTCAATTCATTCTGAAATCACTTCGGACCCGAACCGACCAACCCGATAAGTCATAATACAACTGTAGAATACAGAAGAAGCATAAAATAGGGAAACGGGGCTACAACTCTCAAAACGACCGGCCGGGTCATTACATGATGATTGGAAGGAAATATTTGAAACATATAGAGCAACTTGAGAGTTTGCAGAAGAGCCGCAAGATGTTGTTGAGTAAATCAAAAGTAGTGAAGGTCGGGGAGTTTTTAGTGAAATGAGTTTGAGATTTCCTACTGACGTTGACGATGAAAAATAAGTAGAAGATGTTGGATATTAACTTGATGTAGCCTTTGGAGAAGCAAAAAATGCTCATGGACCTAGTGGAGCTTCTCATAGTACAAATCATGGATAACAATAAAGTAAAAATACCATAAGCTCATCTTGTAATGTCAATAATAAGACAAAAAGCATAAAAGGAAAAATAACTCTAGAGGATAGTAAGGAGACAGTTTAAAGACTCTAGTTGATGTCATGAAGCAATTTATAGCCAACCATGGAAAATGATTGGTGCTTTAATTGACAAGCTTGGGAAGCATGACGAATTTGAAATTCGTGAATTTTTGTTAGATATCCTTTCATCTACTACTTTTGAGTTGTACATTTCAGAGAAACAAATCAATGTGGTTTACTCTATGTCAGAAAAATGGATGTGTTATGGGTGGGTGAACTTCAACGTCAGAATATAGTGTATATGATTGTCAATAATAAATTTTCAAGTATATGAAAAATGATTGTAAGGGTTGAATATGAGTTTGATGTTTTTTTCATAATTGACGACTTTAAAAAAGTTTAGTAGTTGTACTATATTGATGTTTTAACTTCATAAACTTGATATGTGACTGGGATGAGCATGAGGATGCATATGTAGACATAACTAGTGAAAATGAGCCCGTGCTGAGTACAGGAGCATGAAGTTGGGTTCGAAAAATTGATTAGGGCCTACTTTCTAGGAAACGGGTACAACGTGTTGACAATAAATATTGCCGAATCACTTAACGCAACGTTAAAGGACCAAAGAGACTTTTTGATTTTTTGCCGAATTAATGTTATTATTTGGAAGTTTGCTGAAAAGTTTCATGAGAGGCGTACAGAAATGAGCAAAGTTGGCCTTATATTTGTCCCTTCTGCTTAAAAAGAGATTTGAAAATACACGATTTTTGGCGATGCGCTATAGGTGTATCATTTAAAGAACCAGTTCAACGTTATCGGACACGGCCTGGATGCATTAGCTCATCTACAAGTGAACACATGTATTTCTTGCCAGTTTGATTTAAAAAAATAATAACACATATACTTTAGAGGTGCTTGGTTCTATGTGATGGACAAGCCTATTAGGGTGGTATTAGTATCTTTGATACTCATTCCCTCTAGGTCTAGCCACTACATAGACCAGCCCAAATACATACTTAACAAGGCAAGGAGACGACTGCACATGAGTCAACCAAATTGGAGCATTATAGAATTATAGTTTGATGAAGATGGGAAGTACTATACTAGAAGATACACCTTCCATTGCATCTGCTACTTCCTGGGTGTCATACAAGTTAATACTAGCAGGCCCCATGACAACACAAGGACTGTGGACACGTGCATTACTGTGCTAATCCTCTACTGGCCCTACTGGCTCGACTTGAATGGGGGCCTGCTCATCCTCTATATGAGGATCGACTGATACTGCTCTAGCTCGAGCGTGAGTAGTTGTATATGCTGCTAGATATGCCCTGGGTTGGGCTCTAGCTTTTCCCCTGCCCTGGCCTCTACCCCTCATGGTGGCTATAACTTGGAGCTCTGGCTCCTAATCTGTTGCGGCTGACGTGCGTGCCCTCAACATTTGTGAAAAAATAGAGAGAAAAGATTAAAACTTTAGGGTAGAACAAAATCACACGATAGAGAAAGAAAGAAGGTGAAGCTTGCTAAAGTCTTATGGCCTCTAAAAGATATATACAAACGTATCCGCGTCGATCCTCAAGACTTTACCAAGATTGCTCATGACTCGTGAGACCTATGCAACATAGGGTTATAATACCAAATTGTCACGACGCCATATCCCAATCAAGGGGTCGTGATGGCGCCTAACATTGATTGCTAGGCAAGACAATACTAAACAATAATAAGAGATACAAACTAACACGTAACTGCATAATATCATAAATAAAAGCAAGAGTTAGAGGTTGCATAGCTAATTAATACTATTACAAACCTCTAATACCCTCTAACACTGGTGTCACTGAGTAGATGAGCTACTAAGAGTGCTACAAACAAAGTCTGAAATTGCACGACCCAAAATCCATCTAGTCGTGATGGCACCTAAACCAACCCGCTAGATAAGCCAAACGACATTCAACCCAACTCAACTAAGAATAATAAGAGTCAATGATTAAAATAATTGAACTTCTATACAACAATTCCAAGGAATGGTAGTATAAGTCATGAGCTGCTAAGACTTAGATTTATGAAACTGGTATGAAATAAATACAACATCTGTTTGGAATGTACATAAACAACGTTCAAATCTAAAACTACCAAGGACAAGTGGTAGCTATATCTGGAAGGCAAGTACATCTTCAATGCCATCCCCCCCCATACACAACATCATCAGAGCCAAGATCTGCACGTAAGGTGCAGAAGTGTAGTATGAGTACAACTGATCCCCTGTACTCAATAGTAACAAACTTAACCTCTAGCTGAAAGCAGTGACGAGCTCGGAAGAAGGTGTCCAACACCAGTAATCAATAACAACAAAGGATATAATGATGACAATAGCAATAAATAACTTAAAGGAACAAATTCACAAATACAGGAAATTAGACATGCTTTACAAGTTTAAAAAATCAAAGCCCGAATCTTTCACCGGAATTACTAAAATATGAGTTTATCAGAGAACTGTGACTTCTTCGAAACTTCAACAACATATAAGACATTTTATTTACCAACTAGCATGAGGAAAATAAGTCTATATGCCTACATGTCACAGCAATAATATCATGTTGCCATCTAGCAAGAGGAAAATACATCTCTATGCCTACATGTCAAATATATATGTCAAGTCAATATCATCTATTTATCTGCTAGCATGAGAAAAATACATCTTTATTCCTACATGTCAGGTCAATAATATCTAGTGAAATCATCAAGTACACTCACTCTCAGCACACTCAAGGTGCCTGGCTCAAATGCTGTCACCATCACACACACAATCACTCAGCACTATACGGGTGCCTCGCTCAAAAGTCCCTCACTAAAGCACGTGTATATATCACTGTGCCTGATAATAGGTGAATTTGACTATAATCACACCTTAAATAATCACCTTCTTGTGTAGTTTTAATGCTAAAAGTGATGACAAAATGCTCTTATTAGTGCTTTTCATGATTTGTAGGTGATATATGTATAAAGACGGCTAAGGAGCAGTTTTGGAGTCAAAAGTGATGAAAAAGAGGCCAACTGTGAAATTTCCTAAGTGACCCGTGCAAAAACAGGCCGAAGATTCAGAGAACTGGATCCACCGTGGTTCCACCACGACCGCGACAGAACCGCGGTGGGAAGCAGCTGCAGAAGTTCAAAGATTCCGCGAGGGTGTTTGGCCGCGGTTCTACCGCGACCGCGGCAGAACCACGGCAGGCGCAGAAACTTCAGGGACCAAAGTGTCAATTACGGGATTTTAGACCTAAACCCTATTTAAAACATTAGACTTCGCCCAAGAGATGTATGTATTGATTTTTTAGGTTTCTTAGCAAGGAAAAAGATTGTGAAAAAATACTCTAAACATCTTTCTTCTTTTCTTTTGATTTTTATGATGAATTCAAGCTTAGTTTATGTTCCCATAGGCATGAGTAGCTAAATTCCTTGTCTAAGGCATTGATGGAACCTATTGGGTGATGAACTTCTTGTTTATGTGAATACAAATTGCTAGTTTAATCTTTATTTGTTCAACTTCGTGTTCGTTGTAGTTAATTGACAGGATCCTCAATTAGCTGTGCCTATTTAGTGTGCATAACTTGGAAAAGAGTGCATCTTTAGGGTATTGTTGAACAACACCACTCCTAAATTATTAGAGGAATCTATAATTGCGGGTTTAAAGGCGGGATTAGGAGTAACGAAGCCTTGGGTGCAATCTAAATTGAATTGTGCTAAATAAAGCAAGCTAGTGTATCTCGGGAGAGTGCAATAGTAGATTACTGTGATTACTCGGGAGAGATTTGCGGCAAGATTAGCATTCATGATTGATAGAGATGTGTGGGTAAATTTGTATGAGCATAAACAGAAGGGATTCCATCAATAGGGGAAATCATTGCCTTAGCTTTTTCTCATAATTGTTTACAACCCTTTTTTTTACTTAGTTACAACCATTTAGTTATTTGCAAGCTAGTTATTAAAGAACACTCAACTGAGATTTGAATATTTGGGAAGCTGGTTCTGAAGACTTAGTGGGTCTGAAGATAGCGGTTGATAGGTTAACTCTCTGTGGATTCGACCCTGGGCGTAATACGCGGGTTATATTTGCAACGTCCGCAGAGTCCTTTTTATAAGGCATAGTTGGGCGTGATCAAATTTTGGCGCCGTTGCCGGGGAGTTAACGGAATTATCAATTGCCATTGACAGAAATACAAAGATTCTTGTTGTAGTCAGTTTTCTCTCTACCAACTTTTTCATTGAAAATTTGACGGTTGTTGATCTGGGTGCACAGGTGCATGCCTAGAAATTCTACGAGGACTGGAGAACTACTTGAAGGACTCTCAAACCCCGAGAAGACATTCCGGGCATTGAATCGTGCAAACAAAAGACTTCAACAATCACAACAAATACACCAACTCGAAATTGACATGGGCGACATAAACGACCCCAACGTGAACGTCAGGAATGAGCAATTGGCACCTCCTGTGCCTGAGGGTGCACTTTATGACTGGGCACAACCCACAGCTGACAATCTGGCCACTGCCATTATTGTGCCTGCAATACAAGCTGAATCGTTCCAGATCACAAATAACATGCTACACTTGTTGCAGAACAAGGGACTTTTTTCTGGGACACAAACAGAAGACCCGCAGCAACACTTAAAGAACTTCCTGTCTATTTGCAAAACTCAAAGGCAACCGAACGTGACTCCGAAAGCAATCAGATTATTATTGTTTCCATTCTCGGTGACAGGAGCTGCTCAGGTTTGGCTAAACTCGCTTCCCATAAACTCTATAGCAACTTGGGATGAGTTGGTCAAGCAATTTCACAACAAGTTCCATCCTCCCAACAAGACCGCTCAACAAATTGATGAGATTGTGAGTTTCAAACAGAAACCAGTGGAGACACTACACGAGACATGGGGAAGGTTTAAAGGAATGTTGGTTATGTGTCCCCACCATGGTGTTCCAGAGCAGATGTTGGGACAACGATTTTACATGGGACTGTCAGACAGCTTGAAGAATATAGTTGATGCCTCGGCTGGTGGGGCATTCTTGAGCAAGACTTGGAGAGAAGGTCAGAATTTGCTCGACAAGATGGCGCAGAATTCGGTTGGACATCTAGGAATGCACCTATCACTCCAGTGGTGCACTCAGTGCCTCTTGATCCTTCTAATACAATGGCTGAAAACATGGCGACTCTTTTGACGCAAATGAGCATCCTCACCAAAAAGTTGGAGGAATCAGGGCAGAAGCAACAGGTTCACATAGTAGACACTACCAACGGGGGCTTGTGCACATCTTGCATTAGCCAGCCAATTGGTAATCCATGGAATACAGAGCATGATCATCATCACCAGCACCCTGAAGATATGAACTATGTGGCTAACTATGGGGGTCAGAGGCAAGGTAATCAGAACTGGGGTCAGCAGACTCAGCAGCAGTACAGGCCACCGCAGCCACAGTATAACGCCGGAAACATAGGAGGCATGAGACCCCCCAACAACATGGCACCGTATCCTAGACCACAAGGGTACAACAATCAGCAGTAAGGGTACCACCCACCTCAGCAACAGCAGGGTGGAAGACAGGAAGACGGGTTTGCAAGGCTTGAAGCAATGATGCAGCAGGTTATTGGGTCCAATGCTAAAATAAATGAAAGGGTGGATGCACATGATGCAGCTATCAAGAATATTGAGGTACAAGTGGGCCAGATTTCAATGTCACTTAACAATCGTCCTCAAGGGACATTACCTGCAGATACCCAAATCAATCCAAAAGATCAAGGCCCAAAGCAGCTGATGGCGGTGAGTCTACGAAATGGTAGGGATCTAGATGTTGAGCAAGAGAGAGCTCGAGAAAACATACAGGCTGAGACACTAATTCCAGTGCCCATAGAGCTGGATGACTCTACGGGATTGACAGAGGTAACAGTTCACCCTGCTCCTGAAGAAAAGAATATGCAGCAAGAAACTGAGACAGTAGTTGAGCCAGTAATTGAGACAGTAGCGGAACCAATAGTTGAGACAGTAGCTGAGAAGGAGAAATCCCAAGTGATTGGGAAGAAAAGACCTCCTGCACCATTCCCGCAAAGGTTGGCCAAGCATCAAAAGGAGGAGCAGTATAAAAAGTTCCTAGAGATGCTAAAACAAATCCAGATAAACATTCCACTGATTGAAGCTCTAAAGGAGATGCCAGGATATGCTAAAATGATGAAGGACTTGATGTCTCGGAAGTTTGACTTCCAAGACTTGTCGACTGTGACCCTTACTCAGACATGTAGTGCAGTGGTATCTAGACCTGTTGCTGAAAAGCTATCTGATCCAGGTAGTTTTACAATTCCATGCACTATTGGGAACTATGCCTTTGCTAAGGCACTCTGTGATTTAGGGGCCAGCATTAATCTCATGCCCCTGGTCATTTATAAGAGGTTAGGCATTGGGAGAGCTCGACCGACTTCTATGTTATTGCAGCTGGCCGACAGGACTGTTAAGCGTCCATTTGGGGTTCTTGATGATGTGCTTATTCAGGTGGGGAAATTCGTGTTCCCTGCAGATTTTGTAATCTTGGATTGCAAAGTGGATGAAGAAATTCCTATAATTCTAGGATGACCTTTCTTGGCCACGGGGAGAGCTTTGATTGATTGCGAGACCGGGGAGCTTAAGATGAGGCTCAATGATGAAGAAATTATCTTCAATGTGCAAAAATCGATGAGGCGACCAAGTGAGTTCGCAAACTGTTCCCTTATTGATGCAGTGGATGTAATTGTAGAGGCTGATGATGAGGCGTTGATGGTTGAGGATCCCCTTGCTGCATGCTTGACAAATTTGGATGAAGTGAATGGTGAGGATTTGGTGGAATGGGTGTTGGCACTGGAAGGTAAAGGGTTCTGGGAGAGAAATCTGGAGTTTGAGCCCTTGCACTTAGAAAAGAGAGAGACCCCTCCAGCTAAACCATCCATCGAGGAACCCCCTAAGCTGGAACTGAAGCCATTGCCAACCCACCTCAGGTATGAATTTCTGGGTCCTGACTCCACATTACCTGTTATTATCTCATCTGGTTTGTTAGATGTGCAGGTTCAACAGCTTCTACAGGTACTAAGGGAGTGCAAAACTGCCATTGGGTGGACCATGGCAGACATCAAGGGGATAAGCCCCACCTACTGCATGCACAAGATTCTGCTGGAAGAGGGGCACAAACCTTCCAGGGAACATCAGAGACGGCTAAACCCGAATATGAAGGAAGTGGTGAAGAAGGAAGTGATAAAATGGTTGGATGCGGGAATCATTTTCCCAATCTCTGACAGTAGCTGGGTTAGCCCAGTTCAATGTGTGCCTAAAAAGGGTGGCATGACGGTGGTAAAGAATGACAACAATGAACTTATATCAACAAGAACCGTCACAGGCTGGAGAATCTGCATGGATTATAGAAAGTTGAATCTAGCCACCAGAAAAGACCACTTCCCACTTCCCTTCATTGATCAAATGCTGGATAGATTGGCAGGGAGGTCACACTTTTGCTTCTTGGATGGGTACTCAGGGTACAATCAGATCTCCATTGCCCCTGAGGATAGAGAAAAGACCTCATTCACATGCCCGTACGGAATTTATGCCTTCAGGAGGATGCCCTTTGGTCTATGCAATGCACCCGCCATATTCCAACGGTGCATGATGGCCATATTTACTGACATGGTAGAAGATATAATGGAGGTGTTCATGGATGACTTCTCAGTGGTGGGGAACTCATTTGAGGACTGCCTAGTGAATTTGACGCGTGTGCTGAAACGGTGCATCGAGACTAACTTGGTTCTGAATTGGGAAAAGTGCCATTTCATGGTACAAGAAGGTATAATCTTGGGGCACCGGGTGTCAAGCAAAGGAATAGAGGTGGATAGAGCAAAGGTTGATGTCATAGCAAAGCTGCCGCCGCCAACTTCAGTCAAAGCCATAAGGAGCTTTCTTGGACATGCCGGATTCTACCGGAGGTTCATTAAGGACTTCTCCAAAATTGCCAACCCTCTCTGTAAGTTGTTAGAGAAAGATCACCCTTTTGTATTTTCTGATGATTGCAGGGTAGCTTTTGAGGAATTGAAGCAAAGGCTGGTCACAGCACCCATAATCGTTGCCCCTGACTGGGAGCAACCGTTTGAATTGATGTGTGATGCCAGTGACTACGGTGGGGGCAGTGCTGGGCCAGCGGAAGGACAAACTGATGCACCCAATCTACTATGCTAGTAGGACGCTGAGTGGAGCCCAGTTGAACTACACAGTGACAGAGAAGGAGATGCTAGCTGTGGTATTTGCTTTTGACAAGTTTCGGTCCTATCTAATAGGATCCAAGGTAATCGTATACTCTGACCATGCAGCTCTTAGATACTTAATAGAAAAGAAGGACTCTAAGCCACGCCTGATTCGTTGGGTGTTGCTACTGCAAGAGTTTGATCTTGAAATTCGTGACCGTAAGGGCACTGAAAATCAAGTCGCTGATCACCTATCACGACTTGAAGGAGCTGAAAATGTAGTAGAAGTGGAGGAAATTCTGGAAACCTTTCCAGATGAGCAGCTGCTCGTTACCACTCATCAGGAAGCGCCTTGGTATGCAGACTATGCTAATTACCTGGCCAGTGGTATTGTTCCTCACGACCTGTCATCGGTCCAGAGGAAGAGATTCTTTCGCGAAAGCCAATGGTATTACTGGGATGAGCCCTACTTGTTTAGAATATGCCTTGATAACATGATCCGGAGATGCGTCCCCGAGATCGAACAATCTTCTGTCTTGTAGGCTTGTCACGCTACGGCGTATGGCGGTCACTTTGGAGGAATCAGGATAGCAGCTAAGGTGCTAGAGGCCGAATTTTTCTGGCCAACGGTGTTCAAGGATGCTCACTTGTGGGTCAAGGGCTGTAATGAATGTCAACGCACCGGGAACATTTCCCGGCGTCATGAGATGCCCATGAACCCAGTTCAAGAGGTGGAAGTGTTTGATGTTTGGGGGATAGATTTCATGGGTCCCTTTGTCAGCTCCTATGGCAATAAATACATCATTGTTGCTGTAGATTACGTGTCCAAGTGGGTGGAAGCTGCTGCATTACCCACCAATGATGCTAAGGTGGTAGTCGGGTTTCTAAAGAAGAACATATTCACCCGCTTTGGGACACCACGTGCAATTATTAGCGATGGAGGAACTCATTTCTGCAACCGGGCCTTCGAGAAGTTGTTGGCTAAATATGATGTGCGCCACAAGGTGGCTACTCCGTACCACCCACAGACCAGTGGACAGGTTGAGGTGTCCAACAGAGAGATCAAGAGCGTATTGACAAAAACTGTAAATGCTACAAGAACTGACTGGTCAAGAAAGCTGGATGATGCGCTATGGGCTTACAGGACAGCATTCAAGACACCAATTGGTATGTCACCATATAAGTTGGTGTTTGGGAAGGCCTGGCACCTACCTGTAGAACTGGAACATAAAGCGTGGTGGGCACTGAAACAGCTGAATTTAGACTTAGAAGCTGCGGGCACGTCGAGAGTCACGGAATTACATGAGCTAGAGGAGTTCCGGTATCTTGCTTTTGAGAGCACAAGGCTATATAAATAGAGAATGAAAAGGCTTCACGATCAGAACATCATTGAACGAAATTTCAAACCTGGGGATAGGGTACTGCTTTACAACTCAAGACTGCGGTTATTCCCAGGTAAGCTAAAGTCAAGGTGGTCTGGACCATTTCGTGTGGTTGAAGTGTTTCCTTCCGGAGCTGTGGAAGTTTCTACTGAAGATGACTCTCGTCCATTTAGAGTCAATGGTCAGCGGTTGAAATTGTATGTGGGCATGAACGAGCCTAAGGAGATGACCGAGCTGCATTTGAATGAACCCCAGAGATCGAGCCAACCTTAATTTCGCTCACATGAGTCGTGCCGCGACGTTAAATCAGGCGCTACGTGGGAGGCAACCCATGACATTGTTGTAATTGTAACCTTTGTAATCTAGTTAAAAAAAACAATAAAAAAAAAACTGGGCGTTAGAATCAGAGAGGGGCTTCGACCGCGGTTCCACCGCGACCGCGGTGAAACCGTGGTCAAAGGGCCTTGCGGAAACTCACTACCGCGGTTCTACCGCGACCGCGGCAGAACCGCGGCAGATGCAGTAGCGGCCAGGATCAATGGCTCCCAAAAGGCATAGGCGCTCTGGAGGCACATCCCAACGACCTGCATATGATGAGTCCAGATTCCAATCGGAACTGGCAGAGGACAATTTCAACGCCAAGGCTACCAAAACTTTTATCCCTGAAATCCCGATTGATCGGGCAGCCCTCCGAGCCGAAAAAGTGGAGATGTATGAGGAGATACGGAGGCGGGAAATGGAGTTCTTATTTGCTGACCCTGCACCAGTTAACAAGATGCTGGTTCGTGAATTTTATGCCAATTGCCCATTGAACTTGGGTAGGGAGGTGATTGTTCGGCGTTTGGTGGTCAGTGCTCAAATTCAAACAATTCGCCGGGTGTTGCGGCTGCCTCCGTTCACCAGTGATGTCGATTATTACCATGACAGGCCCAGGGTGACATGGGAGGTCATGACGGATGTACTTTGCACAGGGGGGCAGCCCATATGGATACGTGACCAAATAACCCTCAACTCTAACTCCTTCACTCACCTGGCCAAGTGTTGGTTGACTGTTATCTGTAGCAGGTTCCTGCCTTCTAGCAATACCACGGACGTGAACTTCAATAGGGCACTGTTGACTTGGTGCTTTGTGACAGGGAGGATTTTGATGCGGCACGGGTAATTGGAGAGGTCTTACGGGGCCCGCTGCTGACAAAGGGATTCTATTTCCCTTCCTTGGTGACCACATTGTGCTTGATGAGAAACATCCCTACCAACCCTGGTGATGGCGATTTGCCTCCCAAAGCAGCTTTCAAAGCTTCTAGCATCAGAGTGAGCAGGGGCACCCGCACTACAATTGAGATTGATGATGAGGAGGATGATCCGGTCCCTGTTGCACCGTCCAGGAGGTCTGTTGACAGTGCCGGGCCCTCTCGGCGCCCCCATTCTGGAGCAGACCTATCACGCTCACAGTCCTCCCGGCCTATGCTGCGCTCCTTGGAGGAAGAGGTCGCGGATCTCCGCACCTCGGTGGATAGTCTACACACACGGATGGACGCCATGTCACAGAGGCAGGCTAGATCTGAGAGCCGGTTTATGGCTTGGCTACGCGCATTGGGGAGGGCTTGCCATGTAGACCCCAGCACCGTCTCCGACTCGGATTGAGTCTCAGGGAAGTCTTCTCACTCTTCTGTTCTTTATTGTATTGATATGACATGGGGACATGCCATGATTTTAAGTGTGGGGTGGGAGACTTGCTCTAACTGTGTATTCAAATGTATATAGCTGTTGTTGTGTGGTAGCAGTAGATGTGGTGTACATATGTGAGTAAGTTATATTAGGAGTAGCTGACTTGGCCCAACGACGGACACTTGTTGACGGGTCTCTTGAGGGTCAAAGTCAGATATATATATATATAAAAAAAAAACTTGTAGAGGACTCTCCCTGATGACGGACTATGTGGACAGTACTCTTGAGGGAAGTAGTCCATGTAGAATTTTTTTTATTTTATTTTCTTCTTTTAGGTAGTGTAGTACCTCCCCCTTGGTTTTTCTTTTGACCACGGTTCTTTTCCAAGGGTTTTTCTTGAACCGGGTTAGGTAGATTTTTCTTTTATAGTTTTAGGATTAAATGGGTGAAGGTCAGAATGTAACCCCAAATGTGCACACTTGCAAAGAAAACGAACTAAGGGTGTAAGGTCTAAGCTTGTTTGTGGACTCATAATATATGCCTTAATTTTGCACATCTTGTCTGGCTTGAACACTCGTATGATTGTGTTGATGAACTGATTCGGAATGAGTTACATGCTAAGTGTGTGTGAGTTGTTACTTGCATCCTATGCCTGCATATGATACCTAGAATTTGCCCTGTGTGTTTGCAAAGCGAAATAGAAGTCGTTTGGTTTTAGAGATGATTGAGGCATTTCTTTGTGCAACCCTTTATACTTGAGAATATTACCATAGTTAACCCCTTTGAGCCTGAAGCCTGTTCTTTGATAACCCTACAATAATCTAAATCGTTGTGTTTGAATAAGCTCATTGTTTGAACCCTCACCTCCTAGAAGCACTTAATCACTAAAGAATATACAAAAGTCAAAGTGTGGGGTGGGAGAGAACTAAAAAAAAAAAAAAGAGAAAAGGGGAATCAAGAATGAAGGTTCTGGTTGGTGAACTGGCAGTGTACAATAAATCTGAAAAAAAAAAAAAAAGAAGAGAAGCAGCCAGTTGTACCTAACGAAAAGTGGGGGTCACAAGTGAAACAAAATGTGGAGTAATGATTGGGTTGAGCATAAAGGTAAAATAAAAAGAAGTGTGTATTAAAAGTGCTTAGGGAGGTTAGTCACTATATCCAAATATATCCTACCCGTCCCTTAGCCTACATTACAACCTATAAAGACCTCTTGATCTTTGACTGAATGGCTCGATTAGTAGAGTATTACACTAGGGGCAAGCTTATGGTGTGTCTGTGTGGCATGTGAATGCTCTTTGATGAGAGTGAGTGAATTCTTTCTATATATGGTTCCTTATTGTTGAATTTTATGTGTGTGGAACTTCTCTCAGATTTTGTTTATGTGAGGGCATGTGACTCAGGAAGAAAAAGTGAGTCTTCACTTCTGTTAGAGTAATTAGAGTGAGCACAAGTGTGTCTTGGCATGAGAGTCTGCATTTGAGATATGATTGTGCACCGCTTAGGTCGATCTTTGATAATAGCAGGTGTGACATAAATTGGGGCAATGCATTGAGCAGTTAGGCCTAGAAGTGTGGTTTAGTTGCTCGAGGACGAGCAAAGATTTAAGTGTGGGGTGTTGATAATAGGTGAATTTGACTATAATCACACCTTAAGTAATCACCTTCTTGTGTAGTTTTAATGCTAAAAGTGATGACAAAATGCTCTTATTAGTGCTTTTCATGATTTGTAGGTGATATATGTATAAAGACGACTAAGGAGCAGTTTTGGAGTCAAAAGTGATGAAAAAGAGGCCAACTGTGAAATTTCCTAAATGACCCGTGCAAAAACAGGCCGAAGATTCAGAGAACTGGATCCACCGCGGTTCCACCGCGACCGCGGCAGAACCGCGGTGGGAAGCAGCTGCAGAAGTTCAGAGATTCCGCGAGGGTGTTTGGCAGCTCAACATGTTAAAATAGCCCTAACATGTCTCAAACAACTAAGCAGGTGGCCTAAACATGATTTCTATCATGAATAGTAACTCACGTAGTCATATAAATGGCGAAAATATGATATCAAAAAGAAGCATGATAGCAACAAGGCACATAACCTAAGAACTACCCAAATCATGAATACTTCAGTGCACGCACACACGACCATCACCTAGCACGTGCGTCACCCCCAACCCATCTCTAATATCATAGTTCTTAGGGATAATTACCCTAAAATCCAAGTTTAGATATGTTACTTACCTCGAACAAATCAAATCAAATACCGAGCAAGACAAACAATACTTTAGTAATGCCATCCCGTGTGAATCAACCTCAGAACAACTCGAAACTAGCCAAAAGCAACTCAAAAATATCAAATAATGCCATAGGAAAAAAAACCAAGCGATAAAGGTCGAATCTTAATCAAATACTCAAAGTCAACCAGCTCCGCACATAAGAACCCATTCGAATACGAGTCCAACCATAGCAATTTATTCCAATTCCGACTTCGAATCAATGTTCAACTCAATTATTCACTTTAGAAAAGTTTAGACAAAACCCCCAATTTCTCTTGAAATTCATCAATCAAATGCAAAAACCGAAGATGAAATCATGGAATATAATCAAAACCGAGTCAAAATACTTACCCCAATCCATGTGGTGAAAATCCTCTCCAAAATTGCCCAAATTCGAGCTCTATAACTCAAAATATGATAAAATGAGCTCAAGGTCAAAAATAGAGTACTTATATGCACTGCCTAGTTATATGCATTGCGATCACGACATGACCCTCGCGAAATCGGAGAAGAAAAATCACACCGCCCTGAATAGGCCTTCGAGTTCACGTCAACATCCTCGCGAACACGTAGAACAAATGCCAGCCAAGCACTGTGATCATGACATCCATACGTGACCGCGAAGAACTAATCACCCAAACATCGCGAGCGCGCCCCAACTCTGCGAATGCAACCAGCTAGCCACTAAGCCTTCCCGTACGCGACTCTTCTATCGCGAATATGAGAGTAAAAACACCCAGCTCCCACATAAACATCGCAATCGCGAAAGAACCTTCGCAATTGCGTGGAACACCTGGAGCATCAGAAAACTAGCAACTCCTTCAACCTCTGAAATGGTCCGAAATCAATTTGAAACAGACCCGAGCCCCTCGAGATCCCGTCCGAACATACCGACAAGTTCCAAAACATAACACAGAACTAATCGAGGCCTCAAATTACACATAACAACATCAAAACCATGAATCGCACCCCAAATCAAACTTAATGAACTTTTGAACTTTCAACTTCCAAAACGCGTGCCGAACCATAACAAATAAGCTCGGAATGACCTCAAATTTTTCATACAAGTTCCAAATGACATAAAAAACCTATTCCAACTCACAGAACAACAACCCAAACCTGATATCAACGAAGTCGGCCCTCGGTCAATTTATGAACCTTCCAAACCTTCAAATTGCCAACTTTCGCCAATTAGCGCCAAAAACCTTCTAGAAACATCCAAATGCAAATCTGGGCATACGTCCAAGTCCAAAATCGCCATCCAGACCTAACGGAACCCAAAAACCTCCGCTCCAACGTCAAATACACAAAAGTCAAACCCGGTCAACTCTTCCAATTTAAAGCATTTTATTAGAGAATCATTCTTCCAAATCAATCCTGAACCACTTGAAAACCAAAACCGATGATACACGCAAGTCATAATTCACCATATGAAGCTACTCATCACCTCAAACCATCAAACTGAATGCAAATGGTCAAAACGACTGGTCGGGTCGTTACATTCTCCCCTACTTAAACATACTTTCGTCCTCGAACGTACCAGGAGTTGTAACAAATTCTTCTAATCATTGAATCAACTATCCGTATACATACCCATGGGTGATCTCACATTACCCCAAACTATGTAAGCCTAAAAACACAACATCACTAAACATCCTTACTTCAACCTTAGTCCATAAGCCTTAGAATAAAATCCCCAACATCCGGAATCCATTACAAGACCCGATTCTCACATCTGAACACTGAGAAAGTCTGAACAAGATATATCAAGCCATGACCATAACCCAAGATGTAATCACATGGTATACCGCATAACCCAGATGCTCATAGCAATAATTTCCGGCCACAATAGCTGCTCAATCACAAACGCAGTTCCGGGAACAAACTTTATATCAAATAAAAACTTGTTCTAAACTTTCATGGACAACCAATGATGAAAAACATGCAGAAACTCATAACCACTCATCAAATCAACAAATCGTGGATCTCTCTAGCTCGATAAGAACCATAGCCAAAATCTAAGCTGACTAGTGACATTATTCTCCTAAACTTACCTTAACCAAATACGATAGCACTCATTCCAGGTCCAATAACCTCATGTCACCCAATACCTGCTGCTCTACCAACATTCCACACCAATACTACCTAGATCCACATACCATGCAATTCGTGCACCAAGCAAGCAACAACTCCGATTTAACCAATAATGGAAAGAGAATCAAATGAGAGAACCGTTCCGCAAGCTCAACTGATACCACCACAAGCACACTGCTATGAACCCATCACCAGGGAGAACCAAAACACACGAGATAAACACAAAGGATCGTATCCCAACATAGCTCCGCTGCGGTGCGTGACCTAATCTAAACAACGATCCACATGAAATACCTCGAGCCATGATAATTGTAATTAACAACCATATGCTTATCAATGACAAATATGAAATGTTCATGATCATAACCATGAAGAAACGGATAACACAATATACCACAAATAGGAAAACCTTAACCAAGGCGTAATCAACCATTCAACACCCCAAGAGCTATTTTGCTCGAATTCTGCCACAAAGCCCAAACAGAACCACATCATGTGTGTAAATAGTAAACAGTCTCACAACCCATCGTAGATAGAAGAGCAACACCCCGAGCATATCAAGAACGAATGAGATCAACTCTAACCGATGGCACACCCTTCAACAATAGCTATGCTGAGTAAACAAATCCAACCCGATGTAGAACACATATCCTCAATAGGCCCACCTGTGGCCTCCAGATAAATTTTGATCCTCCCAAAATATATAGATAACCTCCGAGAAATCCACAATAACCTTTCCACAATCCATACACTCAGCCATCAACTTCTCAACATACCTTCACTGTCCGCAACTAAGGAATAATCTGCCTATGAGAACCCTCCTAGTCTTCAAATCCCTAGAAAACAAGAATCTCCATATCAGATATCAACTCGACCACCCAAATGACTAACACATCCCTCATACATAATCACCTCAGGAGAAATACTTCCATAATTCTTACGTGCCACATAACTGTTACTACGCGAATTTTCCACCCTCGGGAGTCGTGATGGCGCCTACTTGTGAAAGCTAGGCAAGCCAATTATTCCAGTTATTTAACCCTTTTCATTTTTAATCCCTTAATAATTGTGATAAATATTACATAAACAACGGCAATAATAAAGCAGAAGAATAAAATGTAACAATTTAATAATAATACCGATGCTAATCCATAAACATAAGCTACCCGGAATTGGTGTCACAATCTCACAGACTGTCTAAGAACACTACAAATAGGGGTCCGAAAAAAATAAATACAACGTTATTTCAGAAGTACATAAAAGAAATAGTATGGAAAGATAAAAGGAGACGCCAAGGCCTGCGGACGCCTGTAGGACTACCTCGGGTCTTCGCCACTGGACTGAAGGCAGCAACCTCACTATGGTCCAAAAGCTACAGCACCGGGATCTGCACACGGTGCAGAGTGTAGTATCAACACAACCAACCCCATGTGCTGGTAAGTGTCTAGCCTAACCTCGGCGAAGTAGTGACGAGGCTAGGACAAGACTACCAATTAAACCTGTGCAATTATATCACATACAACAAGTAATATGGACAGAGTCTAGTAGTTAAAGATGGGAAGGGGAAACATGCTGCGGGAAAATATCAAGTAATAGCAGAAATCCAATAGATAAATGTAAAGAACACTATAACTAAATTATCAGCAAGAATCAGGAAATCAAAGACAAGTGCACGGTATCACCCTTCGTGCTTTACACTCTCTCACAAATATCATGCACGGCGTCACCCTTCGTGCTTTACACTCTTCCTCACCCAAGCAACAATCACAAAGCAATTTGGGCAAGGGAATCAATAACATCACAATAAAATCAAGTAACCACAGAAAACCAATAAATAAACGTAAAGAACATCATAACTCAATTATCAACAAGAATTAGGAAAATCAAGGGCAAGTGCACGGCATCACCCTTCGTGCTTTTACTCTCGTCCTCACCATAAGAATCAATATAATCGGCACGACATCACCCTTCGTGCTTTTACCTCACATAATCATGGCACGGAATTATCCTCCGTGCATTATCACTCATATCATGCCACAACATTGTACATCGTGCGGCACGGCATCACCCTTCGTGCTTTTACCTCGCAATATCGGCACGACATCACCCTTCGTGCATTAACACTCTCTCGCAAATATCATGCACGACATCACCCTTCGTGCTTTTACACTCTTCCTTACCCAAGCAACAATCACAAAGAAATACGGGCAAGGGAATCAATAAAATCACAATAGAATCCCGACAAGGGAACAATAGCATAACAACAATATCCCGGCAAGGGAAACAATATCATCAATAATAACATCCCGACAAGGGAGATAATATCAAAAGCAATAACATCCCGGCAAGGGAGACAATATCATAAACCTCTTCTTTTTTCCACAATTACTTCAAAACTCAATTCACAACTTGAGCCAGCGCTTTACAATGTTCAATTACCAATAATACTTCCAGAACTCAAATCACAACTTGAGCCAACGCTCTAGAATGTTCAATTACCAACAATACTTCCACAACTCAAATCACAACTTGAGCCAATGCTCTACAATGTTCAATTACCAACAATATTTCCACAACTCAAATCACAACTTGAGCCAATGCTCTACAATGTTCAATTACCAACAATACTTCCACAAGCCTTGTTCAACAATAGATATCATCATATAAATCATGAACAATACGAAACGGAGTCACATTTATCATAGTAGAAGACTCACGGGCCTGCTTGACACCGACGTATAGATACTCGTCACCATGCCTATACGTCATACTCAACAATTAACACATAGCAAATAAGACACAACTCCTAATCCCTCAAGCTAAGGTTAGACCAAACACATACCTCGATGCCACGAACACAATTCAAGCCCCAACTACCGCTTTACCTCTTGTTTCCACCACCAATTCGCTTGTATCTAGCCACAATTTACTTAACGATATCAATAAACGCTAAATGAATCAATTCTAATGCATGAAAAATAGGTTTTCTAAAGTTTTTCCCAAAAAAGTCAAAAATCGACCCCGGGCCCACATGGTCAAAACCCGAGGTTCGAACCAAAACCCGATTACCCATTCACCCACAAACTCAAACATCTAATTTATTTTGAAATCGGACCTCAAATCGAGGTCCAAATCCCCAAAATTTGAAAATCCTAGGTTCTACCCAAATTTGCAGATGTCGCAATTGCGACCAGGGTTCGCAATTGCGAAACCTTAAGGAACCTGCTGACATCGCAAATGCGAAGTATATGTCGCATTTGCGACCATGGGCAATTCTGGTCACCTTCGCATTTGCGAGAGACCTGTCGCATTTGCGACATCGCATTTGCGATACATGGGTCGCATTTGTGACTTCTGGCATTAACTGAAGACTTCACATTTGCGAAGTGTACCTCGCAAATGCGAGATAAGGCTGGCCTGGGGTTCTTTGCATTTGCGACGAAATCCTCGCATTTGCTAACCCTGCTTGCATCGCAATTGCGATGCCCGATCTCGCAAATGCGAGATCAGAGGCCTGCTACACACCTGCAACACACCAGCAATTTTCCTAAGTCCAATTTCACTGCGTGGCCTATCCAAAACTCACCCGAGCCCTCGGGGCTCCAAAACAAACATGCACGCCAGTCCAAAAATATCATACGGACTTGCTCGTGCGATCAAATCATTAATATAACATCAATATCTGTGAATTAAACCTCAAATTCATGAAATCACTCAAGAACATCAAAATTATTATTTTCTCAACTATAGGTCCGATTCATACCAAACGAACTCCGATTCTTACCAAACTTCACAGATTCAACTTACTTATTATTTTAAGCTTGTACCGGGTTTCGGAACCAAGATACAGGCTCTATACCATCAACAAAATGCATCAATTCATTCTAAAAACCTCTATATTTTCCAGAAAATAATTTTCTTTAAAAATTCGTTTCTCGGGCTTGGGACCTCAGAATTTGATTTCGGGCATACGCCCAAGTCCCATATTTTACTACGGACCCTACGAGACCGTCGGATCACGGGTCCGGGTCCGTTTACCAAGAATGTTGACCAAAATCAACTTTATTAAATTTTAAAAAGCCAATTTCCGTATTTTACTTAGTTTTCACATAAAAACATTCCGGAAACGTGCTCGGACTGCGCACGCAAATTGAGGTGGGACAAAAAGAGGTTTTTAAGGCCTCGGAACATAGAATTTACTTTCAAAAACGAGGTCATCACATCCTCTACCTCTAAAACAACCATTCGTCCTCGAATAGACATAGAAAAGAAGTACCTGCGTCGGGGAAAAGATGGGGATATCGGCTCCGCATATCAGACTCGGACTCCCAGGTTGCTGCCTTAACAGGCTGACCTCTCCACTGAACAAGAACAGAAGGGAAACTCTTCGACCTCAACCGACAAATCTGCCGGTCTAGAATAGCTACCGGCTCCTGCTCATAGGACAAGTCCTTGTCCAACTGGACACTACTGAAGTCTAACACGTGGGATGGATTGCCGTGATACTTCCGAAGCATGGACTCATGAAACACTGGATGCATGGCGGATAAACTCGGCGGCAACGCAAGTCTGTAAGCCACCTCTCCCACTCGATCAAGAATCTCAAACGGGCCAATAAATCTAGGGCTAAGCTTGCCCCTCTTCCCAAATCTCATCACGCCCTTCATAGGCGACACCGGAAGCAACACCCGCTTGCCGACCATGAATGCCACATCACGAACCTTACGGTCGGCATAACTTTTTTGCCTGGACTGAGCTGTACGAAGCCTATTCTGAATAATCCTGAGCTTGTCCAAGGCATCCTGTACTAGATCTGTACCCAATAACGAGCCTCTCTCGGCTCAAACCATCCAATCGGTGACCGACACCGCCTACCATATAAAGCCTCATAAGGAGCCATTTGGATGCTCGACTGGTAGCTATTGTTGTAGGCAAACTCCGCTAAAGGCAAGAACTGATCCCACGAGCCTCCGAAGTCAATAACACAAGCTCGGAGCATATCCTCCAAAATCTGAATAGTACACTCGGACTGCCCGTCCGTCTGAGGGTGAAATGCTATGTTCAACTCGACCCGTGTGCCCAACTCACGCTGAACTGCCCTCCAGAAGTATGAGGTAAACTACGTACCTCAGTCAGAAATGATAGACACGGGCACACCATGAAGACGAACAATCTTTCAGATATAGATCTTGGCTAACCTCTCGGAAGAATAGGAGACTGCCACATGAATGAAATGTGCTGGCAATTCAAACACCGAGCCACATATGCAACAGTACCTTCTTCATCCTCCTCCACCAATAATGCTGCCGCAAATCCTGATACATCTTAGCGGCGCCCGGATGAATAGTGTACTGGGAACTATGGGCCTCCTCTAAAATCAACTCTCGAAGTCCATCCACATTAGGCACACAAATACGACCCTGCATCCTCGAAACTCCATCACCTCCCAATGTAACCTGCTTGGCACCCCCGTGCCGCACTGAGTCTCTAAGGACAAGCAAATGAGGATCATCATACTGCCGATCTCGAATACGCTCCAATAATGAAGAACGAGCGAGTGTGCAAACTAACACACGGCTGGGCTCAGAAACATCCAACCTCACGAACTGATTGGCTAAAGCCTGAACATCCAAAGCAAGCGGTCTCTCACCGATCGAAATATACGCAAAACTGCCCATACTGACTGACTTTCTACTCAAAGCATCGGCCACCACATTGGCCTTCCCCGGGTGATATAAGATGGTGATATCATAGTCTTTGAACAGCTCTAACCACCTCCTCTGGCTCAAATTTAGTTCCTTCTGCTTGAACAAATACTGCAGACTCTTGTGATCCGTGAACACCTCACATGACACGCCATATAGATAATGCCTCCAAATCTTCAAGGCGTGAACAATGGCTGCTAACTCCAAATCATGGACTGGATAGTTCTTCTCATGAATCTTCAACTGCCGCGAAGCATGAGCAATGACCTTGCCATCCTGCATCAACACCGCACCAAGTCCAATACGAGATGCGTCACAATAAACTGTATATGGCCCTGAACCTGTAGGCAAAACCAACACTGGCGCCGTAGTCAAGGCCGTCTTGAGCTTCTGAAAGCTCGCCTCACACTCGTCCGACTACCTGAACTGGGGACCCTTCTCGGTCAACCTGGTCATCGGGGCTGCAATAGATGAAAACCCCTCCACAAACCGACGGTAATAGCCTGCCAAACCGAAGAAACTCCAGATCTCTGTAGCTGATGTGGGTCGAGGCCAGTTCTTGACTACCTCTATGTTCTTCGGATCCACCTAAATACCCTCTGCTGAAACAACGTGACCCAAGACTGCAACTGAACTCAACCAGAACTCACACTTTGAAAACTTAGCATACAACTGACTATCTCTCAAAGTCTGAAGAGCAACTCTCAGATGCTGCTCATGCTCCTCCCGACTGCGGGAATAGATCAAAATATCGCCAATGAAGACAATCACGAAGGAATCCAAATAAGGCCTGAACATTCGGTTCATGAAATCCATGAAAGATGCTGGGGCATTCATCAACCCGAATGACATCACCAAGAACTCATAATGCCCGTACCGAGTGCGGAAGCTGACTTAGGGACATCGGATGCCCTAATCCTGAACTAATGGTAGCCATATCTCAACTCAATCTTCTAAAATACCTTGGCACCCTGAAGATGATCAAACAAATCATCGATCCTCGGCAATAGATACTTATTCTTGATTGTAACCTTGTTCAACTGCCGGTAATCTATACATATCCTCATCGATCCGTCCTTCTTCTTAACAAACAACACCGGCGCACCCCAAGGCGAGACACTAGGCCTAATAAAGCCCTTATCAAACTACTAGAAAACAAATTTATTGGAACGGTTTTTGGGCAACGGTTCTGTAACTATTACAGTAAATCATATTTTGGAATGGTTTTAACCGTCCCAATAGAGCCAAAAGGCTTCTGGCACACTTCTGAACAATAATCGTTCCAATAGTTTAGTAACCGTCACCATAAGTAAAGATATGGAGACGGTTTGGATATGCGATACAATTAGGTTATTTGTGGGAACGGTTTTGTGAAATAAAAAGCTATAGGGACAGTTTAATTTCCCTCCTTATTTTTCCTCCTAAGTATTTATTAAAAAATAAAAATAATGGACCCCACTAATATTTTAATAATTCTAATATGTAAAACTAACCTAGAACACATCGATGACTCCTTACTTCAATCAGCAGAGATCGACTTCCCCAAAGACACCCCTTTCTCTGTTCTTCAACCTAGAACACACCGACGTCATCTCTCCGGTGAAGGATTATAATTTCCGGCGAAGGACGACCGTTATCGGCTAACATACCACAATCTCCGAGGTAGGATTTCGGTTTTTTACCCTGTTCGATGTTTGCTATTATTGTTCGATTTTCGCTTTCTTCTTCCCTAGTCTGAAAAATTATTTCATTGTTCCTTCTATTTTCTTTCTTTGATAATATTTCTAATAAATCCATTATTTTGCGATGCTTCATTTTTGTTTGTATTATGCGATATATTTTGTGATTTTTAGTTTGCGAAATTGGGGGATTTATTTGTTAGGTTTTGATTTTGTGTTAGAAACCATGAGATTTGATGTTTGCTATCGATGTTCGATGTTCGATGTTCGTTGTCTTGTTCGTTATTCTGAAAATCGTTATTCTGTATTATACGTGGGAATGCATGGAGTATTCTGCTAGTGATTTGCTAGCTGTAAGCCACGGCAATGTTTGGTTTCTTTTATTTCACTCGATACGAGTATTCTGAAGTTTATTTGGCTTATTTACTGTTGCCCAAGCTCTGTTCGTTTATCGATATTTAGATTTATTGTTTGCCCCTAATTTGAATATTGTCTTTATTAATTAATTTCTTCAACAATCCATTCTTTATATTTTCTACCAGATTGGTTTCTACCTTATTTTCAGGATATAATATCAGAAATTAGAGTCTTTTCTTACTTGTTCTAATTAACTCTGTGTGTGTGTGTGTGTGTGAATTTAGGGTGAGAAAATGTTGAAGTTGATAACAAGCAGACCAAGGCCAAGTGGTTTTGGATTAGTTTCAACTGCTGAACAAGTTATTGATGCCTTCATAGCCAATTGGCAATCTATATAAACAGTTAAATTGTAAGATCATAGCATAAAAGTAAAATAGATGCTACTGTTATTGCACATTTGCACTTCTTCTGTTAAGTGTTAAATTTAATGCTACTACAGCAGGCCAGCACGCTTGTTCTGTTAAGTGTTATTGCACTTGTTCGCCGTTAAATGAATTGGGTAGTTGAATTTGAATCATTTTTAGTGCTTGTTTTCATTTCCATATTAGGAGTGTTAGGTTGTTGAATTTGAATCATTTTTTGTGCTTGTTTTCATTTTCAGATTAGGAGTGTGTGAACTAATCAACTAATAGAGAAAAGTTGCATCAATCCAGGAAGGTAGAAGCCATAATATTAAAGTAGTTATGTGTAAAGTAGTAGCGTTCGATGCCATTTCTTAGTTTCTTGTGCGGTAGTCGTATGTAGAGTAGTTGATTTAAATATTTATGCTGCTTGAATGCTATATTAATCCTGAAAGCTCATAAAAGTCTCATGTTTAAAGCAGTGTTATTAAAAGCGAGCGCTTCTCGCTTAAAGCGCAAAATCAAGGCGAGGCGAGGGGTCTACGCTTTTCTGCCCTGAAGCAGGTAAATTTCTCTTCTTCTCTTCTCTTCTTCTGCTTCTTCTCTTTTTTCTCTTCTCTTTCTCTTTTGATTTCTCTGCTACTGTTCGACTCCTCTCATCTTTTCTCTTTCCTTTCTATTTTTGTTAGTTCTTCTTTTCTATTCTGCCTATGTTCAAAAAAAAGGTACCTGGTAATGAAATTAGCTTTGTGATAATCTCTTTCTCTATTTCCAAGATTTAGTTCTTTATTGTTTCGATTTTTTGCCTATGACTTTTTATTTTGGGGCTGTCGTAAATTTAGCTTATCAAAATTTACTTACTAATCTAATAATGCTCCTATGAAAAAAAAACTCATAATGATTTAACTAGGTAAAAGTATCCCAGTGAATGATGTTGGCTTTATTTTCTTCTGGGTTTTCTAAGAAAAGGCATATTATTTGCTTGAACTAATATTCTAGGTATTTCGAAATATATATGTTGTTTTAATGATTGTAGTCAGACATATATATTTTTAATGTTAAGCTATATTTTTACTCCTACAGTAGCGCTAATACATCTACTACAGATGACACAATAGTAGGCTTTTTTCAAAGGAAACATAACTGGTCACTACTCAGTATTCAAATTTTATAAGTTACAACTTTTTCCATGTATTAATTAGCATGATTTGTATATTAAGTATAACATCAATACAGCAGAGTGAACCACATGATCCATAGAGGTCGGTTATTACGAAAAGAGATTTGTCTTAGTCTAATCTTTGGACAATGCTAGCGATAGGTCTCACCAAGTCCTATTCATGCGTACTAATTACTTTAATTTTCTCGAAGTGCTTTTGTTCCAAAACTATATATACGAATATGCATGTTTGCTTCTTTTCACATTGAGTGTGGAATGTGGATGATTCGACGAGGGGCACAACAAAATAAGAAGGGCAACCGAGAAAAATGAGAGCGTGAAAGGCTAAGATAGACAAAAACGATCCTTTTTTCTTCGATTTGTCATTCCAAATTCATGGAGATGTCATTGACTTTATAGATCACCTTATTCTACCAATATCTACTTAGTTAAAATTGATAGATATCCTGTGGAGTGGCCACATGATTTAGACCTCATCAATTTGTCCCTCTGGCTTAAGGCAAATGTCATGCTGGAGTATTCAAGGATGAGCCGCGACTAGCTATTGAAAATGCCTTTGCATAGCCTTGCATCTTGCATATTTGTTATAGAATTGTACTGCTGTTGTTGAATGATTGTTACATACATCTGCTCTTATTCAAAAAAAAACTTAGGAGCATGTGATAGAACTACATGTGATTTTTTGTTGTCAGCAAGATTTGTGTGATATTATTTCCGGTCACTAAGCAATTATATTTTTTTCGATGCTCGTATTCAGTTCAAACATTTACCAGCGTGATGAAATTCAATTTTGCTCAGTAGTTAGTATCAATCTTTCTGCTTCCTTCATCCTTAGTTTTTCCTATTTTACATGTGTGCTACTTACTTTGTTTTCAAAGTATAACGTACAACTGGTTAGTCAATTCCTTCTTAGGTATAATGCTTAATTACACATTAAAGTAACAGAGTTATGCCTACACCAAATACTCATTTGTACAAGTAATACACTTAAATCTGCCACTTAGATGCTTATGAAAGATTTTGTTGTGGGATATATGTGGTTTTTATCCTCCATTTTATAACACTCAGCTCAATAATTGCCTTGTGCCAAGGACGCGTACTCAGCCGTGGGTCTAGTACTCTGTTCAGTTTCTTCCTTCTACTTTAATTTTGTACTTTCTGCTTCTAATGGCTGGTCAATAACCTATTTTTTCTAGTGGAAGTTTTGGTTGTTCTCGTGGAGTCAAACGTTTGAATAGGACTCTTAAATCTTCCGTGCGAGAAAAAGTAGATTGGAAAGGGACCACTAATTACAATTGAGAACCAAACTAAGCACCGTAGGATTCTGGTTTGACTCAATCATTTGAATGTTGTGGTTTTCTTTCCACATGTATGTAATTATATAGAGGATAAATTATACTTGACCTTACGTATATCACGCACAAGACATCTTATTTAGCTGATGAAACTATGGTGCATGTTTATCTCTCTGACCATGAGTTCTACCATCATAAAACTGGCAATGGCATCAAATTACTGTTAAGGACTACCCAAATTGATGACATCGTGAGATCTCCACTCTTTTACAAAATCATTGTACTACATACCTTATGTTACACGTGCCGAGAGACTAGTATAACTAAAAACAGAAAGAATAATAAATCTAGAAGTTCAAGTGCTCAACAGAAAGGATGGTTACTAGAAAGTTGATTCATTTTGTAGTTTCAGGTTCACTAAGTAGTATCTGAGGTAGTTTTAGATGCCTCACCTTATTTATGAAGACGATAATGTGCAGTAATTGTTTGAAAATTGTGATATGCATTCGGAAAATGAAGTGGTGATGTCCTTACTTCTCTTTGGTTTGCCCCCTTCCTCATGTCTTTCCTTATCTGTTGGACATCATCAAACCTTTGCCTTCTTATTTTTTCTCAGGGTGCTGCTCGCAAATTAGCTACACAGAGAAAGAATATAGAGGTCGTTGAATTTGCTGGTGTAGCAGCGAAGCGAGTGAAGCTGCCAGCCTATTTAATTAAAAAAGAAGGGATCAATGTACTTTTATTAAAACACGACCAGCAGCAATAATGACTAGGGTTCCCTTTCCAACTTCAACAGAGATTCAGCGGCAACAGGTATGTCATCTTCTTCTTCTTCTTCTTCTTCATCATCATCTTCTTCTTCTTCTTCTTCTTCTTCTTCTTCTTCTTCTTCTTCTTCTTCTTCTTTTCACTGTTTCAGCGTCCAAATAGCAGCGAAATGCTGGCAATTTTTTTCTTTACCTTCTGTTCTTCTTTCCAAGTCTTCTCCTCTTCGTTGAAATGCTGCCTAGTTCTACTTTCATTGTTTTCATGCTGCCCAGTTTTAATAGAATGTTATACGGCCCTTCCTCTGAATATCATAAGTAGGTTCAACTTCGGAATACATGTTGCTAGTTATAAGTGAAATTGGATCATTGTTGCCTTTTCTTTTCCTGGATATCAGAATGATATAATGCTGATCTTCTAACATTCTTCTGCTGATCTTAATTTTTAAGTATTTGCATTACTTTTCATGCTACACACTGATAAGATTTTGGGACGTCATTAACTTAATAAAATTCATTGTTCTTGCTAAATCTAACAGCCACTATTTGTTAAAATGTTTGTTATTGATGAAATTTGCCTTACGTAGCTGTTTATGTGACGGTTTTGGTGACTGTTAAATTTCACAACAATGAAATTAATATAATTTTTAGAATGTGGCTTTTTTCTATTCTTTCTTATTAGCCGATTTTTTCGATTGAAAGTATATAAACCAAATTTATATGGTTGTTTTGTGTCATATAGGATAAAACTAATTTAATGGATAACGGAGATAAAAGGTGGATGAGCCTCTGAAGGTCAACTGATGAGTACATACAAGGAGTAAATAATTTTCTTGATAAGGCATTTGAACGAACTTCTTAAGGAAATAAAATATTATGCCCTTGTAAAGAGTGCGCTAATTATTTATGGCATTATAGGAATGTGGTGGAGGATCACTTGATTGTTAATGGGTTTGTTCATGGATACACCAAATGGGTTTTCCACGGGGAAGGATTTTCCTCGAGAAAGACTCCATGCCCAAGCAATAATGATGAAGGTTCCGAGAAGCATGATGATATTGATGGATTACTTCATGATACATTTCGAAATGTCGAGGGGTGGACCTTCCGAGGATGCAAAAAGATTCTTTAAATTAGTAGAAGAAGGAAAAGATGAATTATATCCAGGGTGTGAGAATTTCTCCAAATTGGGTTTTACAATTCGCCTGTACTTTTTTAAGTGCATTCACGGGTTGAGTAATGTGGCATTCACAGACTTACTGGAGTTGTTAAAAGAGGATTTTCCATTTTCTCAGCTATCATGATAAAAGATTTGGGTCTTCATTATAAAAAAAATACATGCATGTCCTAATGATTGCATGTTGTTTTGGAATGATAATATAAATGCAGATACTTGTTCTGTGTGTGGGTCTTCTGGATGGAAGAATGTTGTTAATGTCTTGACTAATAAAAAGACCAAAATCCCCGCAAAGATTTTAAGGTACTTTCCATTAAAGTCTCGCCTTCAGAGGATATTCATGTGTCCCGAAACAGCTGCAGCTATGAGATGGCATGCCACTGAACGACCGAATGATGGAAATATAAGACATCCTGCTGATGGTGATGCTTGGAAGGAGTTTGACTCCTTGCACCCTGAATTCTCTAGCGACCCTCGTAATATTAGATTGGGTCTTTCAAGTGATGGTTTCAAGTCGTTTCGAACAATGAGTATTTCCCATAGCACGTGGCCTGTTATGTTAATGAACTATAATCTATCGCCTTGGATTTGCATGAAGCCAGAGTATATAATGTTGTCAATGATCATCCCAAGTCCTTCATCTCCGGGAAATGATATAGATGTGTATCTACAACCACTAATTGCTGAATTAAAAGAGCTATGGGAATTCAGTGTAGAAACATTTGATGCTGAATCTAACCAGATGTTTCAAATGCGTGCAACCTTAATGTGGACAATTAGTGATTTTCCTGCACTAGCAATGCTTTCTGGTTGGAGCACAAAGGGAAAATTTGCATGCCCCACCTGTAATTATGGCACATGCTCTCAATATCTCAAGCATTAGTCGTAAGATGTGCTACATGGGTCATCGTGCATTTTTGCCTCCTGAACATTCATTTCGAAGAGATAAGAAATCATTTGATAGTAAGGAGGATCATAGACTTGCAGCCACTCCTTTGTCGGGTATGGAAGTGCTCGAAGAGTTGTGTGAATTCAAGAATGTCTTTGGAAAAGGCCAAAAGAAAAGGTCTCGGGATAACAAGGGTCCATGGAAGAAAAGATCCATCTTCTTTGAATTACCATATTGGAAAACTAACAAATTGAGGCACAATCTTGATCCGATGCACATTGAAAAGAACATATGTGATAGTATTCTTGGGACATTATTGGAGATAGATGGAAAGTCAAAAGATCATGTAAATTCTCGTTACGATTTGCAGGAAATGGGAATACGAAAAGAGCTTCAACCAATACAAGATGTTGTAAGTGGAACAATATCTTTGGCTAAAGCTTGTTTCTGCATGAATCCAGAAGAGAAGAGTCGATTTTGCATCGTCTTTAAAAATGCCAAATTGCCAAAAGGGTGTGCCTCGAATATATCACGTTTGTGCATGAGAAAGAGATGAAAATATTCGGGTACAAGAGTCATGATGCTCATTTTATAATGCATTATTTGCTCCAAGTTACTATTAGAAAATCATTACCCTAGAATATTTCTTTGGCATTGATTAACTTGGGTAACTTCTTTAAAGCCACATGTGCCAAGGTTATAAGGCGAGAGGATCTTGATAGATTGCAGACTGAAATCAATGATATTACATGCGAGCTTGAAATGATTTTCACTCCAACCTGTTTTGATAAAATGCCCCATTTGCCTATTCATTTAGTAAATGAAATTAAGCTTGGGGGTCCAACTCATTATTGTTGGATGTATTCTACTGAAAGAAATTTGTGCAAATATAAGGCGTTTGTTCGTAATCGAGCTCATCCAGAAGCGTCAATTGCAGAGGGGTTTGTGGCCGAAGAGTGCTTGACTTTTTGTTCGAGATACCTACATGATGGGGTGAAGACAAGATTCAGTAGGTACCAAACTGAGGATGATGGGGACATTGAAGGAGCAAAATTGTCACCTATTTTTCCTAAAATAGGCCATCCAATTGGAAGTAAGAAAAAGAGAAAAGGAAAGATTTTTACTATGGATTTGCAGTTATGTTCTGAGGCACATAGATATGCTCTCTTCAATACTCAAGATGAACAAGTAGAGGCATTTATCATGTAAGATGAAATATATTACCATCACTTTTATTATAAGCTTTATTTCATTTTATATTTTAAGATTTTTAAATTTAATTGATAAAGGCCTAATGAATAAATTTGAAATATATGGCTTGCAGGGAACATAAGAATTTAATTGATAATCATACTAGATCAAATGCATGGGTAAGAGCAAAAAATCATAGTCGAAACTTTGCTGACTGGTTTAAAGAGAATGTAAAAAGCATTGACGTGCCCAATCATTTGCGATGGCTAGCTAAAGGGCCTAATACATTGGCTAAACGATATACTGAATATTTTATCAATGGCTACTTATTTCATACAATGACGCGGGATGCCCCGTTGAAGATACAGAATAGTGGAGTGATTTTGTCAGCAACAACGGATAGTTTTGCTAGTTCTAGGGACCAAAATCCCATTGATGGACAGGTTCTGTACTATGGAGCTATTCAAGATATCATTGAGATTGATTATTGGGGCCGCTTTAGTGTCGTATTGTGTGATTGGTTTCGTAATGAAGTTGATGAATATGGGTTAACTCAGGTATACTTTAACCGATTATGTAGTACTGACGACTCTTTTGTATTGGCATCTCAAGTGCATCAAGTTTTTTACATAGAGGATCTAATTGAGAAGGATGTTTATTATGGAAGGAATAAAGTCCCTGTTGATTTTTATGATTTGGAGGAAGAAAATATTCCTAATGTTGGGGAAATATTTTGGAGGGAGCCTAATGATGACGTCGGTCCATCAAATAGATTGGTCGACAATGATATTAGATGGTCGAGAGAAGATGTACCTCTTGATGTTATTGATATTCCAGTTGATGCACACCATTGTCAAGATACAGATGTGGAAATATCAGAAGAGGAGGATGAGTTAGATGATACGGATTGGGATTGGATGGAGGCTGATGACTAAAGAAGGAACTTCTGATTTTTATTTGTATTTTTAAACTTCATTGTCGTCTTTCGAACAATTTTTTGTTCTTGTATATGCTCTTGGACTTTTTAGTTTGTTTCAGTTTCAAGCTTTTGTAATATGCTAAGTAATTGAAACTTTAGTCTGATATATGGAGCTATTTTAATATGCTTTAGTTCAAACTTAGTTTGTTTCCGTTCAAGCTTTTATAATATCCAAGCACTTAAGTTCAGCAGATTAAATCCTATTTACCACTTCCACTATAGCATTACAATAAAGATAGAAAGGCAAAGAAAGAGCAAAGGTTGATTACTGAATGATTGAGTAGACTTAGAATTCAGTAATATATTATATATCTAGGACAATAAGTCATGATAATTGACATCTTTTGTTTTAAATTTTCTGTTCTTGCGTATGACGTTAGCATTTGAACTCCATTTAAATCTACATCTACTGTGTAGTCTCATTAGTATTCTATCTTATTTATCTTTGTATTCTTCATCAGATTCTGACAGACATGTGTCAAGAAAGACCTTTAAAGCCCAAAAGAAAGACAAGTGCGACATACGCAAAACCTAGAACAATGGCATCTTTGGCAAATCAAATAAGGAGTTCGTTTAGCCAAAAATATGATGTTCCCGCTAGACAATCAAAGAAAGATCTTTCGAATATTATTGAAGAGAATTTGCCACAATATCCAGGAGTAGTAGCCCATGTACAAACTAGATCAACCACTGCTGCAAAATATGTTGTTCCTCCTAAACAATCAAACATAGAGCATCCGAATATCATTGAAGAGAATCTGCTACTGCCACAATATTCAGGAGTGGCAGCTCATGTACAAACTAGATCAACCACTCCTGCCACACAAGTAACAGATGAACAAGTGGAGGAACAAGTTCAGTTGGATTCTACAACTCCTACTGTAGATGAACAATCTGAAGAACAATATAAGAACTTATAGATTTTATCTGAAAATATTTACATCCTATTGCAGTCATATATAATGTATCAACAATACTGATTTGGTGGTTTTTTTTTGTTCATATAATTGTAGGCCCTTCTATTCAACCAAGAAAAAGAGGTAGAACAAAGATGAAAAATGTACATGGACGCCAGGAGCGTAAAGTGATTTTACTTAACAACTTAAATCAACCCGTTGGTCCTAGTGATAAAGTTGTGATAGAGTTTGGAAGCTTCCTTGGCACATTGGCAAGGAATGCGACTCTATGTCCTCTTGATATTTTGGATTGGAGGAAGATGGACACAAAAGAGGATATATGGGAATATACCAAGGTCTGAACTTCTTAATTTTCAATTTTTGGTTGAAAATCTCATATCTTCTGCACTAACAGATTTGACATCAATTGTAGGATAAGTATGATATTCCTAAAGTTGGAAAACAATATACTTTGGAATCAGTGCAAGCTTCCAGGAGAAAGCACAAGAGTAGATTGAAAAAGGATCACTTTGAGTCCTATCACAATGATGAAGCTCGATTGCAAAATATCCCTGAAGATGTTCCAGCTTCTCAGCTTAAGGAACTCCTTAGGTATTGGAACTCAGAGAAACTCCAGGTATATGTACTTCTTACTTCTTCTTCTTCTTCTTCTTCTTCTTCTTCTTCTTCTTCTTCTTCTTCTTCTTCTTCTTCTTCTTCTTCTTCTTCTTCTTTTTCTTTTTCTTTTTCTTTCTAAATGTCCAAAAAGCGCCGAAATGCTGGCGATTTTTTTCCAGAAAAATTCTGCCCAAAAGCGCCGAAACACTGGTCTGTAATTGTTGTGTTGTCATATGGTCGTCGACATATCGTAAAAGCAAATATGCTGAACTTGCTATTGAAAAGTTATGGTCTTAAGCATCCATAACTTGCTATTTGTACGAACGATATTTTTGTGTAAGTTGTCTCTTTTTGTGTTAGTGCTGATGGCCTTTACCGAAGGTCTAGCTTTAATCATGGTCGAAGAAGACAGAAGCTAGAGTTAACAGTTTCTGCTACTTATTTCTTGTCCCTGATAATCTGCAGTATGATCTGCATGTGTATGAAAATCCAAAGTAGCTAGTAGTATACAGTGAGGAGTTTGTTTAATTATCAATTAATTGCAGTCCTTATATTACTGATTAATTTTTGCTCTCAGTTTTCTTTCTTCCATTATGATCTCTTTTAGCAAGTTTCTATGCTGCCGTTGAGTGAATATGCAAAAGCTGATCATTCTATTTAACTTCAGAAAAATCAGTTCTATTTTTCAATTATTTATATGTGTGTATCATGTATCTTCTTGCGTATAATCTGTTCCTCTGATTTAGATATAAAGAAGCAGCATGCGATCATTTTAGCTGGCCATGTTACGTAGTTCTTGAAGAAATAAAGATTGATCCTACAATATTTACAAAAAAGAGCAAGAGTGTTACAATCAAAAAAATAAAAAAAAAACAGATTTAAAGAGGGATCAAATTCTTATACCTTAATTGAAAATGTTAACGCATGAGTGAATAGATCTATTCAGCATATCCGCCCTCTTGATTCCAACAGTCTGTATAGAATCTGCTGGGCAGTTGCAAAAGGTGGAGAGTTTCGGCAAAGGAAGTCTTTGTAGCTACAAGAAAAAGGAAAGCTGGGCGATCATACAAGTGCTCAGATGATGATACAACTAGTAAAATTGTGCGAATTATATTTAACTGATATTATATCGAGATCAATTATTTGTTTTTATTAGTATACTTTTTATTTACTTGTTCTATTTGTTTGAATTTGCTTTGAAGGCTGAAATGGTGGAAATTGAAGCCCAACAAAACAAAAATGGCAATGAGTCCGTAGATGCATTTGCATCTGTCATGGGGCCTGAACATCCGGGACGTCTGAGATTATATGGACGAGGGGTTACAAGAACTTCTTTGAGAGGGAAAGTAGGATGTTTTGAATCTTCTTCAAATACTACAAATTCTATACAAAAAATGGAGGAGAAGATACAAAGGATGGAGGAGAAAATTGAGGAACAAAAGGCAACTATCCGTCAAGAAGTTGTTGCAGATGTCCTTGCAAGACTTCAGCGTTCAGGAATTGATATTGATGCTAATATTATTCTAGCGGCATTGGGTGATAATTCTCCTAGAGAAGCTTCTTCTGCACAACGAGCAACTTTGCAACCAATCCATCGTCCATCTACTGATAGCAACAAAGAAGGCCAACTCATTCGAGGTATTAATATTGCTTATTTTTTAGTTTATTCGATTTAGAATTATACTTGTTGATGTCAAGAACTATATATGAATATGATTTAACTTACCTGGAATGACAGTGGATAGATAGCATTCATTTCACAGATGTTTGAACTGTTTGAACAATTGACGATGGGGGCAGATTTTTGCATTATTACGCTTTGCAAACTTCTGAAGGGGAGGGGGGATGGCAGATTTTTGTATGAAAAGGCTACTCAGTTACATGCATGAACTTCATCTTTCTTTCTTATCATGAACTTCACCTTGAAAGTTAGACTGCCCTGTTGATTTCTCCGTTGGTTGCACAGATGCAACAGCTCAATCCCTAGTTGGTTTTAGCGCATCAGTAACCGTCATATTTGCACCTATACCAGTTGGTTTTATTGCAGCTCCTGTAACATTTCCTGACAATGCTAATGCCTTATCATTGATTGCACTATTAACAACTTTAGGACCTTGACAGCCCCCATCTGGACTGTCTATGTGTTTAACCAAATTTGCACCATTTTGAACATGTCCTGCCCCTCCTTGACAATTCTGCCCAGAAACAGCAACAACTGCATCAGCACTAGCCTTCAAAGCAACAGCTGGGAGTTTGAGTTTCAATGGACCTGCTGCATTACCTACTGATATTGCTTGATTATCAGTAGTTAAATCCAACACTTGCACACTTGCACTTCAGTTGTTGGTTATAATGTTGTTTTTCGTAATAGCATATTCTGTTGTTGTTTTGGTTGCTGTCAGACATAATATTGTTTAGGTAGACAGTTTAGGTTCATTCTGTTTTTAGGCTCATATTGTTATGGCTCATATTGTTTAGGCTCATTCTATTTTTATTTTGGTTCCTAAGATTGACACCCATGCCCACTTTTGCTAGTAAAGGCATATGAATATGTGGTTGCATTAATCTTAGAGTAGACATTACTGGAGGCATCATCATTTGAGACTCCATGTTTCTTGTATTGCTTATCAACTGAATTTGTGCTTGAAGCTGCTTTAAGTACTTTATGACTCAATAATCCTATAAATTTTGTTTAATTATTTCTCATTGTCTTTTGTAGGTGAAGGGATTGCGGATGAAAGCAGTGACGAAGACCTTACTTGAGTGTTGTTGATCGTTGTTAGACTTTCTATTATTATGTTTAAGGATATTTTAGTTTAGAATTTTTTGTATGCAAACTCATCTATTTTGACTTTTGAATTTTTGACCAAACAATGTATCCATATTTTGTTTTTTGTACATGGATAATGCTAGTTGGATATGGTGTAAACAATTTCATAGAATAGGAAAATATTTCATTTTGCTTCCATAAATTTTGAAAATTATAATTTGTTGCAATAGAGAATATAACCGTTCCAATAGACCTAGCAAATAATAAGAGTAGCCCTTAATAACCATTCCAATATGTCACAATATCTGTTTTTTTTTTGGTAATTAGGAAGCTTTTTATTACCACTTGCAAATATTTACATGTATAATCAGAATCAAACGCTAAGTTTGGACATATGGCCCCAAACTTTGCACATCATTTCTAACCATCTATCTTCAACTAAGCTATGGGTAAAAATTCCTATACTGTAGTTCTTTCTTCAGACTACTATGTATACTTCCTCGACAATGCACTTCACGTATAATCTGTTTGTGATATCCCCACTTCCTCTCTTCACTTGTTGAAAAATTATGCAATTTCTTTCAATCCATACATTGTAAACTGCACCAGCCATGCTCAATCTGTATAGGTCTGCTTTAGCACCCTTTCCAGTTACATTTCTTGTGGCCCATTCAACTTCATCTTCCCAGCTATATACTTGCCTTGTTATTCCCAGCCATGTTAGCACCTTACTCCATATCTCTGTCGAGTACTTGCAGGAGAAGAAGAGATGTTGATGGCTCTCCACCTCTTGCTAACACAATGGACAGGTTTGCTCTACTTGTATCCCCCATTTGCTCATTCTGTCTTTGGTAGATAATCTCTTCTCTAGTGCTAATACATAATAAAGATCCATTTTGGGCACCCTTTATTGTTACAAATCAGTTTTTTCCAGCTTATACTTCCAATTGTAAAGTCTCCACGTAGTTGATGATACATGCTGCTGATAGAGTATGTTTCGCCATCAGGATCTTTTCTATCTCTAATCCTGCTTCAGTTATATACTTTGCTGCATGTAAAATCTTCTTCATTATCTGTTGCAATAGGGTACTGATAAATGTTCCAATATATCACAAAAACTGTAGCAATATATCACGCAAAATCGTTGCAATAGACTTAAAAAAAATCAATTGTATTATTATACCACAACGGTTTATAACCGTACCAACAGAAAAGAAAATCGTTCCTATAGATAGGATAATGGTAGCAGTCCAAACCGTTACAATATCCTTATCTATGAAGACGTTCAAACCGTTGCAAATAACCGTTCCAATAGACCTATTGTAACGCCGAATCCCGGAACGCGTCCAAATCCATTCCAATAGACCTATAGGGACGGTTAGCGTATCTATTGCAATGGTTTTCGAAGGGTTGCCATAGCTGTAATTTCTAGTAGTGTCAAGCAAGTCTTGCAACTACTCTTTCAATTCTTTCAACTCAGGCGGGGCCATACAATATGGCGGATTAGAAATGGGCTGAGTGCCCGGAGCCAAATCAATGCAGAAGTCAATATCCCTGTCGGGCGGCATACCCGGCAGGTCTGAAGGAAATACCTCAGGAAACTCGCGAACCACGGGCACAGAATCCATAGGAGAATCCTCGGCACTAGAATCGCGAACATACGCCAAATAGGCCAAACATCCCTTATCAACCATACGCCGAGCCTTCATATATGAGATAACCCTACGGGTAGAATGACCAGGAGTCCCTCTCCACTCTAAACGAGGTAAACCCGGCAAAGCTAAGGTCACAGTCTTGGCATGACAGTCCAAGATAGCGTGGTAAGGTGATAACTAGTCCATCCCCAATATGACATCAAAATCAACCATATCCAAAAGTAACAAATCTACTCGAGTCTCAAGACCCCCAATCAAAACTTCACAAGAACTATGACCACGATCTACCACAATTGAATCATCCACCGGTGTAGACACATAAACAGGAGCACCCAAGGAATCACTAGGCATGACCAGATACGATGCAAAATATGATGACACATAGGGGTATGTAGACCCTGGATCAAATAACATTGAAGCATCCCTACTACAAACCAGAACAGTACCTGTGATAACTGCATCGGAGGCCTCAGCCTCAGGCCTGGCTAGAAGAGCATAACATCGGGGCTGGGCCCCACCACTCTGAACTACATCTCTGGGACGGCCTCCTGCTGGCTGGCCTCCACCTCTAGCGGCCTGACCTCCACCTCTAATACCTCTACCTCCACCTCTAGCTGGCTGAGCGGGCGGTGGAACACTCAGTACCTGAACCATGGCACGGGAACCCTGATGCTGAGAGCTGCTCGGTGCTCGAGGGCAAAATCTAGCAATATGCCTCGTATCGCCACAAATATAACAAGCCCTCGGCTGCTGAGACTGCTGACCCTGACGGCTTGAATGACCACCCTGAAGACTCTGGAGCGGTGGTGCACTGATAGGAGCTGGTGGTGCACTGTAGGACTGCTGATCATGATACTGCGTATGAGAACCACAACCACCTGGAGCACCGTGAGAAGCCTGAAGTGCTGATTGAGACGACCTAGAAGGATGGCCCCTACTGAAAAAATCCCTGCCTCCAGATGAGGCATCACTGAACCTCCTGAATGATGAGGCCTCTGGTCAGACCCCTGACCACTCCCGTGTGATAAAACCATCTCAACTCTCCTGGCCACATTGGCCGCATCCTGGAAAGAGATCTTGCTCCCCGTCTCCTTAGCCATCTGCAGTCGAATAGGCTGAATGAGTCCCTCAATAAACCTCCTCACTCTTTCTCTCAGTGGGAAGTATAAGTAGAGCATAACGGGCCAAGTCAATAAATCTGGTCTCATACTGAGTGACGGTCATAGAACCCTGCTGGAGATGCTAAAACTGCCTCCAATAGTTCTCCCTCGAGTGATAGGAAGAAACTTCTCCAGAAATAGCTGAGAAAACTGATCCCAAGTCAAAGTCGGTGACCCAGCTAGTCTCGCCAAACAATAATCTCTCCACCAAGTCTCCGCGGATCCGGACAAACGAAAAGCAGCAAAGTCGACCCCATTGGTCTCCACTATCCCCATGTTCCGTAGAACCTCATGACAACTGTCCAAATAATCTTCGGGATCCTCAGAAGATGTACCACCAAGAGTAGTAGTGAAGAGCTTGGTGAAACCTATCCAACCTCCGAAGACGTAGCCAATCCATCATCGGTCAGTGTGGCTGCTCGGCTGAAGAAGCGATACGCGACCTCGCCATTCGCGAAAGAACAAGAGTAGAGGTTTCAATTTAGTAGCGAGAGAACAAAATCGCACGATAGGGAAGAATAGAAGTGAAATTGTTCCTAACTCTGTAGCCTCTAGGGGATAAATACAGACGTCTCCGTACCAATCCCTCAGACTCTACTAAGCTTGTCCGTGAATTGTAAGACCTAAGCAACCTAGAGCTCTGATACCAACTTGTCACGACCCAAATTTCCCATCCTCGGGAGTCGTGATGGCGCCTAGTAGTGAAAGCTAGGCAAGCCAATTATTCCAGTTATTTAACCCTTTTCATTTTTAATCCCTTAACAATTGTGAATAAATATTATATAAACAGCGAAAATAAATAAAGCGGAAGAATGAAGTGTAACAATTTAATAATAATACCGATACTAATCCATAAACATAAGCTACCCAGAATTGGTGTCACAATCTAACAGACTGTTTAAGAATACCACAAATAGGGGTCCAAAAAAAATAAATACAACGCTGTTTCTGAAGTACATAAAAGAAACAGTATGGTAAGATAGAAGGAGACGACAAGGCCTGCGGACACCTGCAGGACTACCTCGGGTCTCCGCCATTGGACTGAAGGCAGCAACCTCACTGTGGTCCAAAAGCTACAGCACCGGGATCTGCACACAGTGCAGAGTGTAGTATCAGCACAACCGACCCCATGTGCTGGTAAGTGTCTAGCCTAATCTCGGCAAAGTAGTGACGAGGCTAGGACAAGACTACCAATTAAACATGTGATGTTATATCACATACAACAAGTAATATTTATAGAGACTAGTAGTTAAAGATGGGAAGGGGAAACATGTTGCGGGAAAATATCAAGTAATAGCAGAAATCCAATAGATAAATGTAAAGAACACTATAACTAAATTATCAGCAAGAATCAGGAAATCAAAGACAAGTGCACGGCATCACCCTTCGTACTTTACACTCTCACACAAATATCATGCACGGCATCACCCTTCGTGCTTTACACTCTTCCTCACCCAAGCAACAATCACAAAGCAATTTGGGCAAGGGAATCAATAACATCAAAATAAAATCAAGTAACCACAGAAAACCAATAAATAAAGGTAAAGAACATCATAACTCAATTATCAACAAGAATCAGGAAAATCAAGGACAAATACACGGCATCACCCTTCGTGCTTTTACTCTCGTCCTCACCATAAGAATCAATATAATCGGCACGGCATCACCCTTCGTGCTTTTACCTCACATAATCATGGCACGGAATTATCCTTCGTGGCATCGAGGTAAGTGTTTGGTCTAACCTTAGCTTGAGGTATTAGGAGTCGTGTCTTTAAATACCCTATTTTAGCTTTTTTCAATTTGCGTGCGCGGTCCGGGTGTTTTTCTGGAAGGCTTATATGTTAAAAACTGATGAAAATAAGAATTTTGCCTTAAAAATTTATTTGAGTTGACTTCGGTCAATGTTTTGGGAAAATGGACCAGGACCCGTGTTTTTATAGTCCCTATGGATCCTTATCGAAATATGGGACCCGGGCGTATGACCGGAATAGAATTCGGAGGTCCCTAACTCGAGTTATTAATTTTTGTTGAAAATTGAAAGTTTGAAAGTTTCATAATTTTTAAGAATGAACTGATGTTTAGTCTTGTTGCTACCGCGTCCATATTTTGCTTCTGGAGCCCGGTACAGGCCCATTACTATATTTATGACTCTTCTGTCAAATTTGGCGAGAAACGGAATTGGTTTGACGTGATTCGGACGTCCGGTTAGGAAAATAGAAATTTTAAAGTTTTCTTGAAAATTTCATTTGATTTGCTGTTCAATTCGTAGTTCTATGTGTTATTTTGGCGATTTGAGCGCACGAGCAAATTCGTATGATTTTTTGGACTTGTGTGCATGTTTGGTTTGGAGCTCCGAGGGCTCGGGTGAGTTTCGGATAGGCTACGGAGTGAATTGATCTTAGAAAAACACAATTGCTGCATCAAGTTTGCAGAGTTCGCATTTGCAAGGTCCGGCTCGCAAATGCGAGCCTCACATTTGCGAAGGAATCATCGCATTTGCGAGCAGTGAGCTAGGGGAGGAATTCGCAATTGCGAAACTAGGGTCGCATTTGCGATCAATACAGGTCCGCATTTGCGAAAGCAGCAGGACTGGTCACTCTTCGCATTGCGAAGACTTGTTCGCATTTGTGGGTTCGCATTTGCGAATTCAGGTCGCAAATGCGACACCTGCGACTGATCATATAGCTAAAAAATGGAATTTTCAGTCATTCTTCAAATTTTCAAAACAAGAAAACCCTAGGGGTGATTTTCCCAAGCATCCTTCATCCCCAAATTATTGGTAAGTGAACCTTACCTATTTTCTTTCAATCTTTCATTATATTTCACAAGTTTCTAGCCTAAAATCTAGTGTTTCCATAATGAAAATTTGGGGGCTTGGGTAGAATTAGGGAATTTTGTAAAATTGGGATTTAGACCTCAAATTGAGGTCGAATTCATAAACAAATTACATAACCGGGCTCGGCGGTGAGTGGCTAATCGGGTTTTGGTCTGAATTTCGGGTTTGGACCAAGCGGGCCCGGGAGTTGACTTTTGTTGACTTTTATAATAGTGACCTAAATTGAATCTTTTGCAATGGGTGATTTCTAAGACTTATTTTGAATCGTTTGGTTGGTAATTTGCTAGATATCGTAGGTTCGGAGACTTGTTTGAAAGGCAGAGCTGTGGTTGAGCTTTGAGTGGTTTTTGGAGTGAGGTAAGTATTGTGTCTAACCTTGACTTGAGCGAATTAGGAACCCTTGGACTCTGTGCTATGTGATTTTCATGTGAGCGGCACCTTCAATGGTGTCAATTTCGAAGAATATCGCTGGAACTGTCAAAATCACCGCCGAAAAGAAAAAACTCAAAATTGACTGTGAAGGTTAACACCGGACTAAAGTCGGAGCTCCGATCTACCCAAAATCGAGCTCTGATACCATGTTACAAATCAAGGTCAAAGTAATTTGAGAAAATGTGTGGGAAAAACATTCATGATTCCCTCCTATTTGCTTAAATTGACTTACTTGCACCTTTTAATTGTCAATTACTGGATTGGTCTCGATGTGTAGTGCTACCTGTGTAGATTCCTATATTGTACAAGGTTCTCCTTTTTTTTTGGTTCAGTTTGGCATTTATCGATCGCAAAGGTTTTCGTGGTTTGAACTGTTGATTTGACTGTGCACATTGAGTATTTGGTACAGATATGGTGGGATCAAGCTGCACGCCGCATCAGGTGGAATAAGGGTGGATTGATATGATGAAATAAGGGTGAATTATAATACTGATATCGTTATATGGTGGGATCGGGTTGCATGCCGCAATAGGTTGAATAAGGGTGGATTGATATGGTGAAATAAGGGTGAATTATGATACTGATATCGTTATATGGTGGGATCGGGTTGCGCGCTGCAACATATCTATATATTAACTGTTGTTGTTGATGTCATTACGCTGTAATAAGGGAGGATTTTGTGTTATCCAGTGGAATCGGATTGTGCGCCGCAATAACCTTTGTGTTTCTATTTCTTCTAGCTGTGTTGGTTTTCGGTATTGTTATTTGAATCTAAGGATTGGTAAATTCTGAACGACACCGGCTTATTTCTTGAGGCTGTGGTTATTATTTTCAGTTGACTGTTTTACCCTGTTCCGTATTTCCATTTTATGTCTTTATTATATAGCGCGTACAGGTTGTAGTGTAGGCGACCCGCCTTAGCCTCGTCACTACTTCGTCGAGGTTAGGCTCGGCACTTACAGAGTATATGGGTTGGTTGTACTCATACTACACTCTGCACTTCTTGTGCAGATTTTGGAGTCGGTCCCAGCAGCGGTTATCAGTGAGCTCGGATCGGACAACGTACGGAGACTTGAGGTACAACTGCTCAGTGCATGTAGCTCCTCGAGTCCCCTTCTCTTCCTTTATTTAGCTGTGTATTTTCATTCAGACAACTCTGTTTTTATTTCAAACCCTTGCACATATTATTCTAGTAGCTCGTGCACTTGTGACGCCGGGTTAAGGGATGTATTATGCGTTTGGCTGTTTTAGCTCCCGCATTTTTTACTTTGGATTATTGTAGTTAAATCAGTTCTTCTTCATTATTTTATTTTAAACTATTAGAAAGGATAAATTGTTTTAATGTTGGCTTGCCTGGCAAGTGAAATGTTAGGCGCTATCATGGTCTAGATGGTAGAAATTTTGGGTCGTGACAAGTTGGTATTGGAGCACTAGGTTACATAGGTCTCACGAGTCACGAGCAACATAGTAGAGTCTGGAGGATTGGTACGGAGATGTCTATACTTATCTTCAAGAGGCTATGGAGTTAGGAACCGTTTCACTTCTTTTCTTCTCTATCGTGCAATTTTACTCTATCATTGCTGATCAAACCCTTCTATTCTTGTTCTCTCGCAGATGGCGAGAACACGCACCGCATCTTCTACTGGACAGTAGCCGGAGCCCCCAGCGGCTGCTCCTACGAGGGGCAGAGGTCAAGGCCGAGGTCGCGCCAGAGGCCGAGGTAGGGGGAGAGCTCAGCCCAGAGCTCAGCAGCACCAGCGGTGGAGCCTCAGGTGGAGTTTGATGAGGAGGTTACATCCCAAACTGTGCCTGTCGGACCAGCTCAGGTCCCGGAGGGTTCATCGCCACCCCAGTGCTTCAAGATGCTTTGGTCCGTTTGGTGGGCCTTATAGAGAGTGTGGCCTAGGCCGGTACATTTCCTATCGCACCAATCGTCTCTCAGGGTGAGGGAGGAGCACAGACTCCCGCTACTCATACTCCGGAGCAGATGGCTCCCTAATATCAAACTCCAGTAGCCCCGCTAGTTGGGCTAGTTCAGCCAGTTGTTGCGGCACAGGCCGATAATTGGCATGCCATGTCTTCTGAGGGCTTATTGAGATTGGACAAGTTTACCAAGCTCTTCCCAGATCACTTCAGTGGAGCATCTTCTGAAAACCCACAGGATTATCTTGACCGCTGCCATGAGGTGTTGCGGAACATGCATATAGTTGAAACCAATGGGGTCGATTTTGCTGTGTTCCAGATGACGGGTTCCGCCAAGAGATGGTGGAAGGATTATGTATCTACCAGACCAGCTGGGTTGGCTGCTCTTACTTGGGACCAGTTCTCTCAGCTACTTCTTGAGAAGTTCCTTCCTATCACACAGAGAGGGAGTTACCGCAGGCAGTGCGAGCGTCTCCAGCAAGGCAGTATAACAGTCACCCAGTATGAGACCCGCTTTGTGGATCTAGCGCGCCATGCTATTCTTCTGCTTCATACAGAGAGAGAGAGAGAGAGAGAGAGAGAGAGAGAGAGAGAGAGGTGAGGAGGTTTATTGAGGGACTCGCTCATCCTCTCAAGCTTCAGATGGCCAAGGAGACCGGGAGTGACATTTCTTTTCAGACGGCTACTAATGTTGCCAGGCGAATCGAGGATATTCATTCACAGGAAAGAGGGCAGGGGTCTGATAAGAGGCCTCGTCATTCTGGCAGTTTTAGTGGTGCCTCATCTGGAGGTAGGCGTACTTTTGGTAGAGGCCATCCTCCCAGGCCATATCAGTTAGCGCTTCAGGCATCCCACAGTGCTTCAGGGAGTCGTGGTCCTTATGTACCTCATTCTGGGCAGCTAGCCTACAGTGCACCGCCAGCTCCTATTAGTGCCCCTCCTATTAAGAGTTATTACCGTGGTCATCCGGCTCATTCGGGCCAGTCTCAGTTTCACCAACCATAGCACCAGGATGTATATTTTGAGTGTGGTCGTTTTGGGCATATCAGGAGAACTTGTCCGAGATTATTGGGTGGCACGCCATAACAATTCTCGTGCCATGATTTCGGCACCGGTTGCACCACCACCTGCTCAGCCAACTAGAGGTAGGGGTCAGGCAGCAGAGGTAGAGGTTAGGTCGATAGAGGTAGAGGTCAGGCCGTTAGAGGTGAATGTCAGGCCGTTAGAGGTGGAGGCCAGCCAGCAGGAGGCCATCCTAGGGATGTGATTCAGAGGGGTGGGACCCATCCTCGATATTATGCTTTCCAACTAGGCCTAAGGCTGAGTCATCAGACGCTGTTATACAAGTATTTTCAGTTTTGCCATAGAGATGCTTCAATTCTATTTGATCCAGGCTCTACTTATTCCTATGTGCCATCCTATTTCGCTTCATATCTGGTTGTGCCTCATGATTCTTTGAGTGCTCATGTGTATGTGTCCACACTTGTGGGAGATTCTATTGTTGTAGATCGCATTTATCGTTCATGTGTGGTTACCACTGGGGGTCTTGAGACTAGCGTAGATCTTCTACTTCTCGATATGGTTCATTTCAATGTCATTTTGAGTATGGATTGGTTGTCACCTTATCATGCTATATTGGATTGTCATGCCAAGACGGTGAACTTAGCCTTGTCAGGGTTGCCTCAATTAGAGTGGAGAGGGACTCCTGGCCATTCTACCAGCAGGGTTATCTCTTATTTGAAGGCTCGGCATATGGTCGAGAAGGGGTGTCTAACTTATTTGGCTTATGTCTGTGATTCTACTGCGGAGGTTCCTTCCATGGATTCAATACCAGTTGTTTGTGAGTTTTTGGAGGTGTTTCCTCTAGATCTGTCGGGATGCCACCTGACAGAGACATTGACTTCTGTATTGATTTGGCTTCGGGCACTCAGCCCATTTCTATTCCGCCATCCGCATAGCTCCGCCAGAGTTGAAAGAATTTAAGGAACAATTGCAAGATTTGCTTTATAAGGGCTTCATCAAACCTAATGTCTCGCCCTGGGGTGCGCCTGTGTTGTTTGTGAAGAAGAAGGATGGATCGATGAGGATGTGCATAGATTATCGGCAGTTGAACTAAGTCACCATCAAGAACAAGTATCCATTGTCAAGGATTGGTGACTTATTTGATCAGCTTCAGGGTGCAAGGTGTTTTCAATGATTGATTTGTGGTATGGTTACCATCAGTTGAAGATTATGGCATCCGATGTCCCTAAGACAGTTTTTCGGACTCGGTACGGGCATTATGAGTTTCTAGTAATGTCACTTAGGCTGATAAATGCCCCAACACTATTTATGGATTTGATGAACGGGGTGTTCAAGCCCTATTTGGATTCCTTTGTTATTGTGTTTATTGATGATATGTTGATCTACTCGCGTAGTCGAGAGGAGCATGAGCAACATCTTTGGATCGTACTTCAGACTTTGAGAGACAGCCAGTTGTATGTTAAGTTTCAAAATGCGAGTTTTGGTTGAGCTCAGTCGCTTTCTTGGGGCACGTTGTATCGGCTGAGCGTATTCAGGTGGATCCTAAAAAGATTGAGGCGGTTCAGAACTGTCCTAGACCCACATTAGCCACGGAGATCTGGAGTTTCTCGGGTTTGGCGGGATATTATTGTCGGTTCGTGGATGGGTTTTCATCTATAGCAGCCCCGTTAACCAGGTTGGCCCATAAGGTTGCCCCGTTCAGATGGTCAGACGAGTGTGAGGCAAGCTTTCAGAAGCTCAAGACTGCTTTGACTATGGCGCTAGTATTGGTATTGCCCATAGGTTCAAGATCTTATACGGTATATTGTGATGCATCTCGTATTGGACTTGGTGCGGTATTGATGCAGGATGGAAAGGTGATTGTGTATGCGTCGCGGCAGCTGAAGGTTCACAAGAAGAATTACCCTGTTCATGACTTAGAGTTGACAGCCATTGTTCATGCGCTGAAGATTTGGAGGCACTATCTTTATGGCGTGTCGTGTAAAGTATTCACGGATCATCGGTATTTGTTCAAGCAAAACGAGCTCAATTTGAGGCAGAGGAGGTGGTTGGAGCTATTGAAAGACTATGATATCACTATTTTGTATCATCCCGGGAAGGCCAATGTGGTGGCCGATGCTTTGAGTAGAAAGTCAGTGAGTATGGGCAGCCTTGCGTTCATTCCAGTGGTGAGTGACCGTTTGCATTAGATGTTCAGGCCTTGGCTAATTAGTTTGTGAGGTTGGATGTTTCTAAGCCCAGTCGTGTTCTAGCTTGTACATTCACTCGGTCTTACTTGTTTAAGCGTATCAGGGAGCGGCAGTATGATGAACCTCATTTGCTTGTCCTTAGGGACACTGTGCGGCACGGTGATGCCAAGCAGGTTACCGTTGGAGATGATGGAGTTCTGAAGATACAGGGTCGTGTTTGTGTGCCTAATGTAGCTGGACTTCGTGAGTTGATTCTTGAGGAGGCTCATAGTTCCCTGTATTCTATTCATCTAGGTGCTTCCAAGATGTATCAGGACTTGCGCCAGCATTATTGGTTGAGGAGGATGAAGAAGGATATAATTGCTTATGTAGCTCGGTGTCTAAATTATCAGCAAGTAAAGTATAAGCATCAGAGACCTAGTGGTTTACTTAAGAATATAGAGATTTCTGAGTGGAAGCGGGAGCGTATCACTATGGATTTTGTTGTTGGACTCCCACAGACTCAGAGGAAGTTCGATGCAGTTTGGGTCATTGTGGACAGGCTGACCAAGTCAGCGCATTTCATTCCTATGGCAGTTACCTATTATTCAGAGCGGTTGGCAGAGATTTACATCTGCGAGATGTCCGTCTTCACAGTGTGCCCGTGTCTATCATTTCTAATCGAGGTACACAGTTCACCTCGCATTTATGGAGGGCAGTACAGCGTGAATTGGTCACACATGTTGAGTTGAGCACATCATTTCATCCTCAAACGGACGGACAGTCCGTGCCCACTATTCAAATATTAGAGGATATGCTTCGCGCTTGTGTTATGGACTTCGGAGGCTCTTGGGATCAGTTCTTGCCGCTTGTGGAGTTTGCCTAAAACTACAGCTACCAGTTGAGCATTCAGATGGCCCCTATAAGGCATTATACGGTAGCGGTGCCGATCGCCAGTTGGGTGGTTCGAGCCGGGGGAGGCTCAGCTATTGGGTACAGATTTGGTACAGGATGCCTTGGATAAGGTCAAGATTATTCGGGATAGACTTCGCACAGCTCAGTCCAGGCAGAAGAGTTATGCCGACCTTAGAGTTCGTGATGCTGCATTCATGGTCGGAGAGAGAGTATTGCTCCGGGTATCACCCATGAAGTGTAATGAGGTTTGGAAAGAAGGGCAAGTTGAGCCCTAGGTATATCGGACCTTTGAGATTCTTCGGAGAGTGGGTGAGGTGGCTTACAAGCTCACATTGCCACCTAGTTTGTCAGAAGTTCATCCGGTATTCCATGTGTCCATGCTCCGAAAGTGTCACGGTGATCCGTCACATGTACTAGATTTCAGCTCTGTCCATTTGGACAAGGATTTGACTTATGAGGAGAAGCAGGTGGCTATTCTAGCCCGGCAGGTTCGTCAGTTGAGGTTAAAGAGTTATCCTTCAGTTCGAGTGCAGTGGAGAGGTCATCCCTTTGAGGCAGCTACTTGGGAGTCCGAGTCAGACATGCGAAGTAGATATCCACACTTTTCACCAGCCTGGGTACTTTTCTACTTTCGCTCGAGGACGAACGTTTGTTTTAGAGGTGGAGAATGTGATGACTCGATAGGTCATCTTATACTTTAGAACCTAATTTTGTGTTTCGAAACCTTAAATACCTCAATTTAGCCTTTCACGATTTGTGTGCGCGATCCAAGTGTTTTTCTGGAAGGCATATATGTTAAAAACTGATAAAATAAGAATTAGTTCTTAAAAATTCATTTGAGTTTACTTCGGTCAACGATTTGGGCAAACGGACCTGGATGCGTGTTTTGACGGTCCTGATGGGTCCGTATCAAAATATGGGACCTGGGCGTATGCCCGAAATCAAATTCGGAGGTCCCTAGCTCGAGTTATTAATTTTTGTTGAAAATTGGAAGTTTGAAAGTTTAATGAATTTTAAGAATGGACTGATGTTTGGTCTTGTTGATACAGGGTCTATAGTTTGGTTTCAGAGCCTGGTATAGGTCCATTACTATATATATGACTTGTCTGTCAAATTTGGAGTTGGTTTGACGTGATTCGGACGTCCGGTTGTGAAAATAGAAGTTTTAAGGTTTTCTTGAAAATTTTATTTGATTTGGTGTTCAATTCGTAGTTCAAGGTGTTATTTTGGCAATTTGATCGCGCAAGCAAGTTCGTATGATGTTTTTGGACTTGTGTGCATGTTTGGTTTGGAGCCCCGAGGGCTCGGGTGAGTTTCGGATAGGCTACAGAGTGAATTGAACTTAGAAAAAATACAGCTGCTGCATCAGGTCTGCAGACTTCGCATTTGCGAGGTCTGGCTCGCAAATGCGAGCCTCGCATTTGCGAGCAGTGGGCTGGGGGGAGGACTTCCGCAATTGCGAAACTAGGGTCGCATTTGCAATCAACACTGGTCCGCATTTGCGAACATTATGTTCACATTTACGAAGGCAGCAGGATTGGTCACTCTTCGCATTTGCGAAGACTTGTTGCATTTGCGGGGTAGCAAATGCGACACCTGCAACTGATCAAATAGCTAAAAAAGAGATTTTCACTCATTCTTCAAATTTTCAAAACAAGAAAACCATAGGGGCGATTTTCCCAAGCACCCTTCTTCCTCAAATCATTGGTAAGTGATCCTAACCTATTTTCTTTCAATCTTTCTCACAAGTTTTTAACCTAAAATCTAGTGTTTTCAAGGTGAAAATTTGGGGGTTTGGGTAGAATCGGGAATTTTTGTAAAATTGAGATTTAGACCTCAAATTGAGGCCGGATTCCAAAACAAATTACATAATCGGACTCGGGGGTGAATGGATAATCAGGTTTAGGTGCGAATTTCGGGTTTGGACCATGCGGGCCCGGCAGTTAACTTTTATTGACTTTTTTAATAGTGACCTAAATTGAATCTTTTGCAATTGTGGGTGATTTCTAAGGCTTATTTTGAATTGTTTGGTTGGTAATTTGCTAGATATTGTTGGTTCGGAGGCTTGTGAAAGGCAATGTGGTTGAGCTTTGAGTGGTCTTTGGAGCGAGGTAAGTATTGTGTCTAAACCTTGGCTTGAGGGATTAGGAACCCTCGGACTATGTGCTATGTGATTTTCATGTGAGCGGCATATATGCGAGGTGATGAGTGCTTATACGCCGCTGAATTATTTGTTTTCCCTGATTTTTTGCTTTCCCTTATTTATTTTCTTTCGTGTCTTAACTGTTATATGCTCTAAATGCTTTCCATGCTTAAATGCTACCTGTTAATCAATATCTTCTCCTGTTAATGATGTTAGCTCTTTTCATAGTTTCATGATTCCCGGCTCTTTGCTTAAATTGACTTATTTGCACCTTTTAATTGTCAATTACTTGATTGGTCTCCCTGTGTAGTGTTACCTGTGTAGATTCCTATATTGTACAAGGTTCCCCTTTTTTTGGTTCAGTTTGGTATTTATCGATCGTAAAGGTTTTCGTGGTTTGAACAATTGATTTTTACTGTGCACATTGAGTATGTGGTACTGATATGGTGGGATCAGGTTGCACATCGCAGCAGGTGAAATAAGGGTGGATTGATATGGTGAAATAAAGGTGAATTATGATACTGATATCATTATATGGTGGGATCGGGTTGCACGCTGCAATAGCTGGAATAAGGGTGGATTGATATAGTGAAATAATGGTGAAATATGATACTGATATCGTTATATGGTGCGATCGGGTTGCGCATCATAACATATCTATATATTAATTGCTATTTTGTTGATGTCATTCCGCTGTATTAAGGGAGGATTCTGTGTTATCCGGTAGGATCGGATTGTGCGCCGCAACAACCTATGTGTTTCTATTTCCTCTAGCTGTGTTGGTTTTCGGTATTGGTATTTGAAACTCTAAGGATTGGTAAATTCCGAACGACGCCGGTTTATTTATTGAGGCTGTGGTTATCATTTTCAGTTAACTGTTTTACCCTATTCCGTATTTTCATTTTCTGTCTTTATTATATACTGCGTAGAGGTTGTAGTGTAGGTGACCCACCTTAGCCTCGTCACTACTTCGTCGAGGTTAGGCTCGGCACTTACAGAGTACATGGGGTCGTTTGTACTCATACTACACTCTGCACTTCTTGTGCAGATTTTGGAGTCGGTCCCAGCAGCGGTTATCAATGAGCTCGTATCGGACAACGTACCGAGACTTGAGGTACAGCTGCTTAGCACCTGCAGCTCCTGGAGTCCCCTTCTCTTCCTTTATTTAGATGTGTATTTTCATTCAGACAGCATTGTATTTATTTCAAACCCTTGTATGTATTATTCTAGTAGTTCGTGCACTTGTCACACCGAGTTCAGGGATGTATTAAGCGTTTGGCTGTTAACAGCCGCATTATTTACTTTGGATTATTATAGTTAAATCAGTTCTTCTTCATTATTTAATTTTAAACTGTTAAAAAGGATAAATTGTTATAACGTTAGTTTGCCTAGCAAGTGAAATGTTAGGCGCCATCACGGTCCCAACGATTGGAATTCCGGGTCGTGACATCTCCTAAAATAGAAAATGAAAAAGACTATTCGCATCCCACTTGTTTTCATTTGCGGCGCATTTCTTAGATCTTGCTAGTGTGAACAATATTAAAATGTTTAATTTTTCATGATCTCAAAAAAAACATTGAGGTGATAAAAAAAAAGAACACGTCAGCGCCAAATACAACCAAACAAGTCTAAAGATACAGTTGCACAGCACGTAGCTACATCATTGACGCACCAGGCGTACCATTAAACTAAACGTAGCATTACGTTTCAATAAATACAATAATTTTTCTACAATGTATATAAGCTGCAAAAGTATTTCGAATTTTAGATCCTCTCACATTATATGAAATAAATTAACACAAGAGGTAATTGTAGCTTTTAATTAGCAAAACGTTTTCTCTTACAAACATCAATAATCATGCGAAACATTTTCTCGTACAAACATCAATAATCATGCGACTTTTATACAGTTAAGTTTTTTTTATGGGTGGGAAAGGTCAAATTTGCCTCTGTAATATTGGAAATTGGGTTAGTTTGTCCTATGTTGGTCTAATGGTACTCGGTGTAAAGAAATAGTTTTGATATCCCGGTCAAATTGAAGTAAATTTAGACCTTTTAATTCAAAAAATCGAACACACAAAGGATATAAGAAAAGATTTACTAACCGCAAAATTATAAATCACTTAAAAGAATAACGGAAGCAAGAGTGAACGATTTCAAACAATAGATGAACAAATTTGAACACTCTCCTCCTTTTATTGTATTGTTCTATTTATCATAGCTTTGTTTGTTATTATCATAAGATATGAGGATTGGACAAACAACGCGTAAAGGTAACTTCTATCTTCCAACATGCTACAGAAATGCAAGAATTACAGAATACAACTAAATCTGGAAATGTATCATACATACTATAAGCCCAATTCCTATAAGAATGTACATTCCCCTATATATTTCCTGTGTACAGTATTGACTACGTAAAGTCACAAAAAACAGAACCAAGGGTTATTTCTGTTTTGCAATCGCCCCCAAAAGAATGAATACACTCTGCCTCTACGGTTCTCCATCCTCTTCTTGGAATTCAGTGTCACAACTCAGTAGACAATATGCTAAGAATTCCACATCTTCTGTATATATACCCACTACTGGCATACATATTTCACCCTTCTCCAAATCTCTTGCTATGTGATAATTACAATCTTTTTTACTTTTCAATGTCGTCTACGGCCTGAACCCCAGATTTAATGTTTGGTTTGGACCCTGAATTCCAAACTGGTCGACAGTGTTCGTATAGGTTTGAGAAAATCCATTTATATTCTGTTGGAAGAATCCTGATTTATCAACCCCTTGATTTCTGATTCCGCTTTCAACTTCTTCATCCAGATTAATTCTTTCTACCTTGGTGTTACCTCGAAAATTCGTAGGCTGGACATACCCATCATTTAGAAAATTCATATAGTTGTTGTTGTTGTGGTTGTGTATGTTGTTGTTAACATGCCCCTGAGCTTGAGGTTGAATGCCTGGAGCTTGATTTGCGGGGCCCAATTCTGGCATTGGTTTGAGCCCCGCAAGGATTGCCCAATCAAAGTTTGCAGAATCCAGGCGTTCAAGATTAAACTTTTCACCTTGTTGGAAGTTCTTGAGCGAGTTCAATCTCGACAAGTTAGAAAACTTGTGATCCATCTCAGGTAACGATTCGAGCATATCATCGAATTGGGACGATGATGAAGTTGAAGAACCATGGCTGTGTTCTTTGCTGTTCAAACCGGACATATGAGGCTTTTGTCCACTTGAATTCTTCTTATAAATTCGACAGAGCACCCATTCATCTAGCTGAAATATACATACCAAAAACTCATTAACAAATGCCTAAAGATATTTGACAAAAAAAATGATATATAGTTGCACTTTTGGTCCTCCAATTATTTGTAAATTCTAATTTTGACCCTTGCGATATTTGAATAAGCATATTGGACCTTCAACTAACAAAACACATATCTTCCATCCTTTTATAGGGAAATTGTGTTATATTTAGACTACTCTTAGAACCATATTACCTTTAAAACATCAGGCTTTATTCTTTTTAGTTCGCACCAAAAAATATTTACACTTAATCCGAAAAAGTGTATAATTTTTGTATATAACTTACAGAATATATATATATATATATATATATATATATATATATTCAGCTATTATTTTGAGAGTGTCATTTTCCCTTAAAACATAGGGTAATAGTACATTCTATCATAATACATGGGTAATTAACTTGTTTAAGCGCACAATCCAATACTCAAAGGTCTAAAGGCACAAATTTCTTTTTATTATTCAAAAAAAAGGGATATGTGAATTTACCTTTGTACTTCCATTTTTCCTTGAAGGTTCAAAGAGTCTATATTCATGCATAATCCAATTGGTCTTGGTTCCTTTTGGTGCTTTACCCACATAAAAAACAAGTGCTTTCTTAATTCCAACTTTTCTTCCTTGTGATGTTATGATCTTATCAGTTCCTGTTGCTTTCCAATAACCAGTACCAGCTACTCTATTTGGTCGAGATCCATTTGGATATTTCCTATCTCTTGGACTAAAAAAATACCATTCTTTCTCACCAAAAAGTGCCTTACCTGTACAATTTAATAAGAATCATCAATTAACAATTATTGAGTAATACTAAAAAAAAAAAAAAAAAAAATTCTTACCCCTCTATCCCATTCTGTGAATTTCTAGTCCATCTAACTTCTTATTTCATATTTCATTCCTTAATTTTATATTCTATCGACACACTAATATTATAATATATTTAAGATCATAATCTTTAAGAGTCTATCCTTCTTTTGTTAAATTTCATTTTAATTAATTAAACATGGTCGCTGAAACAATAAAGTTATTTTCATGTGATCTATAGATACGGGTCCGAGCAGTAAAAGTAATTACTAATGCTTGCATTAAAATAAGTTTGTTTAATCATTACTAATGATTGCGTTAAAGTAAGTTGTAAGTTGTCTATATCGCACCCTGTATAGACCCCACACCTGGATCCTGCTTGAACACATGATACTTTATATACCGAACTGAATATGGGATGCCTTGTACATCGGATTAAAGGCGAGACCAAAATATCCTTTAAACATGTTCATTGAAATAGAGGAAATAGGATTGGGAACTTACTTGGAAGAACCCAAGGGTCGAATTTGTACAAATCAATATCTCCAATGATTTGCATAGAGAAATCATGGCCTGCAACTTTCTTGCATAAATATTGAACTAAAAGCTCTTCATCAGTAGGATAAAAACGAAACCCTGGTGGCAAACTTAATTGCAAAAGAGGATCTTTTTCTTGAACACCCATCTTCAAAATTTAGATTTTTCTTTTTTAGTAAAAAAAATTAAGAAGCTCAGAGAATAACAGACGAAATTAATTAAAATGGGGAGAAGTAATAAAACTAATTCTCTAAACTTCTTTTTCTTTTGAGAATGGGAAATGTGAGGGATTTATATATGGACGAAAGTAGAATATAGATAAGTACGGTTGTCCTTTTCTAAGGACCCCAATAAAGTATTGACAGTTCCAAAATGTGACACGTAGAGAAAGTTAGGCATTTAGCAGCCGACCTTATCTAAGCAGTAAAGACTTAGAGCAAATGCATGAACCCAAGCAAAAGAGTTAAAAAAAAAAAATATCTCAACAAGTCATTGAGGTCCCCTACAACGTGGCACTCTCTCACGTAATTTCTAGAAGATTGAATCTTTGTTTTTTTGTCTGCAGTTTTCACCTGAGATTAAAAACAGTAACCCACTGTTTGGAAGAGGATAAATATGAGAAAAAGTTGAAGGATTTTTTTTTTTATTCGAGTTAGAATTAAAATTCTATCACATTTCATCTAATTTAATATGTTCAAATTTATTTATTTATACATATTATTGAGTTTTCGGGCAAATATAGAGAATTTGCGTCAAAACTATAAGTTCAAGTAAATTCATAATATCTCTTCAAGATACATCTCTGATGGTAAAGGTTTTATCTATCCCATCACAAGCTTTAACGATGCAAAAGATGCTTTAATTTTGATCTTGAAATTTTATACATTATGGACATTTTTTTTTCTTCTATAGCAACTTTCTCAAATTCTTTTTAAGTTTTTTTGAATTAAAACTTTTTTTTGGGAGTTTGTAAGAGGGAGAATGGAGTGTGGGACACGTGCAAATACGTGGAGAAGAGAAAGGGGGCTAGAGTTTTTTGGAGTTGGGTGATACCGCTTTAATAATAATTGGGATGCGAAAGGGTGTGTAGAAGAAAAGTCTTGTAAATATGTCATCTATGGGCGACACGTTTGCTTTCTTTTTAAAAAGGCACTTTGGTCCTTCTTTTTGACATATTTCTTTTGTGTATTTTTTCATCTTTTGTCTTTTGTGTATTTGGCTTGTCAGGTTTTGCTTCTATTATTTTATTTTCTTATTCGATTTTTTTCATTGTCGGTTGAGTTGCCAAAATTTGGACAATCCAAAATTCATATCGAAATTTAAATATCTTTAAATTTTAATTTGAATTTTTAGATTACGAATTGAATGTATTTGTATAATTTGGACCGAACGTTGGATTTGGTATCTGAAAATTCAAAATATCTATACCTTATTTTTGGTGCTATTCATTAGTCATTAGTCCATTATCGATAAGTCCAATGCCCTACCTATAACATTAGCTCATATATTCAATACTAATACTAAGTAATTGTTAGAGTACTTTCTTTTTTGACAAGGTATTACTATTGTTAATTCTCACTGGCCTTATTAGTGTTTGTGTTGTATTTTCTTGATAATATTTCATTACTTGTATGAATGCTTTATTTGAATAATTGTGGTGAGAATAAAAAATTATTAAGCAACGTAACATGAATACTTCATTTGCATGTTCATTTTCATAGGAAAAAAAACAGCTCAACTTATAGGCTCAAAACCAAAAAGCCAAAATCCAAGCTAATTAATGTGAAACCGAAACTTAAAAATTCGATCCAGTCTGAGCTTATTTGAATTGAATTTGCATTGTCATTGTATAGGGTAAAATCAGTTCACAATAAATACTCGAATGACAGAATGACACGTGGAATCGGGGACAGACGGAAGACGAAGCGAGTGGAAACCAAGATAGAGGGCAACAACTTCGGTTGGCATCGGGTAGACCCCGAAGGGAATATTTTCAATGAGATCAAACAAATGTTTACCACCAGATGACATTCAATGAAGAATATTCCTCAGTATTAATTACACATCCGTTATAGAGAATTTTAACATTCATGACCTGCCATTATATATTCATCAATGGCCCCTATTATTGTCATTTAAGAGCAGCTTGATCCTAGGACCTTGTTCCCTAGGTATAGCTATAAATAGTGACTTCATCAACCATCGTAGGACACAAAAATTCTGACAAACTTATACTACACATTATTCCAAGTTAAATATTACTTTACTTTCTATCTAACATCATTCTTGTTATTGCCTCCAGAACCCCTGCTCCCGGAGCCAAGCTGTCTACTATTTTATCTCGATTTCAATACTAAGTCTTGCATTTTATTTAATTTATTTATCATTTTAAGATCAAATCGATTCGTTTGTCTATAAACCACGCTGTAAATTCAACTATATCGTTTTACGGGTAAACAGTTTGGCGCCCACCGTGGGGCTTAGACAGTTGCGAAATTGAGTTGTCCCTTGCGTCTACTACTAATTTGTTTGATTCTTTGTTTCTTAGAAAAAAAGATGGCAGATAACGATGTCAACATCGCACACAATGTTCAAGCACAAGAAAATCTTCCTTAACACGAGGATTCGATCAGCGACACTCGCAACGAGGAGGACGTAGCCACGCTGGTTCATGGCGGGCGGTATCCCCGACACGTACAGGAGGCGACTCCTGATGACGCTAAAGACGAGCACGTTGCAAAAACGGTGAGGATCTTGAGAGAACAACAAAAGGCCATCATGGGCCATCTCTCACGGTAAGACCAGGCCATGACGAAATTAAGGTAATAGTTTACGGAGGCCTTCCAAAAATGCAAATGGAAGAGGTCAAGTTCCTCCGGGTGCTCCCGAAAATCAAACAGCGCAATGGGTTGATAACAAAAACCCAAGGATTGAGGTCGGCTTTGACCGGGCCAGGGGATCGGCAATGGATCTAGTGACAATAACAGTAATGATCCTTTCAAAATCGAGCTCATGTAGTTTATAAGGGAAATAAATGCTCAAACGGACCAAATTTTGGGTGCACCACCAGTGCTGAAGGGCCCGGACTCAAAGAAACACACCTAATTGCCGTTCAAACTGAGCGCAGCACCATCATTAATTCCGAAGAGATTCAAAACGCTAGATGTACCAAAATATGATGGGACTTCGGACCCTCAGGAGCACATCACTACCTATACAATGGAGGTGAAAGGAAATGACATGTCTCCGCACGAGATTGAGTCGGTCCTACTAAAGAAGTTTGGAGAAACCCTCACGAAGGGGGCGCTGACATGGTACTCACTCTTACCCGAACACTCGATAGATTACTTTGAAATGCTCGCAGACTCTTTCTTCAAGGCCCATGCCGGGCCAGCAAGGTCCAGGCCTGGAAGACAGACATATTTAGAATTTCACAAGGAGAGTCTGAGTTGCTCAGTGAGTTTATAACCAGGTTTCAAAAAGAAAGGATGCTGCTACTGGCCCTGCCAGACGAATGGGCAACCGAGGCATTTACTAAATAGATGAACCTGAGGAGCTCTGACGCCTCCCAGAAATCGAAAGAAAGCCTGATCGAGTCCAAGCAACTATATGGGCATATGTCCATATCCGCTACGAATCAAATATAAGGAATAGAAGATTATCAATTCGGGTTCCCAGTATCAACTAAGGGTTGGGATCGAGAAAAGAACAGAGATAAGTCGAAGGATGATTTTGACGCAGATCGACGATCTTCTAAGGGTCGATTTTTGCCCTACAAAAGGACCGAAGGACGCGGCAGAGGGTTCCGGTGGGTGGATAGGTTCGCGCCCGATAGAAGAATTGACCGTGTCCGGAATAGCAGGTCATTGCAAGATAAAGAGGTATCAGGTTCCCGGGATTCCACCTATCCCAAACTATCCGAGTATAATTTCAATATCACCGTAGTGGATCTAGTATCGGCGATGAGGAACATCAAGGAAGCACTGTTCCTGAGGCCGATGAGATCTGAACCCAGTCAAAGGTATCCTAATATATAGTGCGAGTATCATGGGACTAACGACCACCGGACTAGGGACTGCCGACATCTGCGCAAGGAGGTGGCGTCGTTATTGAAAAATGGCCATCTCAGAGAGTTCTTAAGCGGCCAGACCAAAAACAATTACATCAGCAAACGAGATAATGCAGAGCTTTCGAAGATAGATGAAGACCCTCCCCAACAAACCATCAATATGATTTTTAGGTTAAACGAGATCAACGGTGTGACATTCTCGGCAGCAAAAAAGACAAAGGTGTCAGTAACTCATAGCAAAAGACCTGGGAAGTCGCTGAGGTCGACATCACATTCACAGAAAAGGGACGTCGATGGACTTCTACTGCCACGCAATGATGCCCTAGTAATTTCTCTTAACATTCTAGATTTTAAAATTAAACATGTTTTGGTGGACCCAGGAAGTTCAGCCAATATCATTCAATGGAGAGTGCTGGAGCAAAAACCAAGCTAACTGGAAGCATCATTCTGGCCACAAAGCTCCTCGCCGGGTTCAACTTAGCAAGTGTGACAACCCGAGGGGAGATCCTACTGCCCACGAACACCCAAGGGGTCATGAAGACTACCTTGTTTGAAGTAGTAGAAGGCGAAATGGGCTACAACATAATTCTTGGCAGACCATAGCTGCACGAGATGAAGGTCGTGCCATCAACATATCACCAACTTCTGAAATTCCCAACTCTAGAGGGAATCAAACAAATAAGAGGAGATCGACCGACAGTAAGGGAGATGAACGCGATCTCGATTTCCAGCAGTAAAGGAAAGGAACACGCGGCATAGCAATTATAGGAACTGACGCCTACTCCCAAACCAAATAAAGATGACAAAGGGGAGGAGTCATCGGAATCCTACCAGGTACCAAGGTATTCCAAATATCGGAAGAAACGAACGGAACCAAATCCACGACGGAAGAACTCGAACAAGTGGCATTATTTGAAAAGTTTCTAGAGAGAAAGTTCCACTTGGGGATAGGATTAAACCTCGAGCTCAGGTCAGGATTTATAGAATTTCTTAAAACTAATGTCGATTGTTTTGCATGGTCGCACGCGGATATGACAGGTATCCCGCTAGAGGTGGCCGTGTACAAGTTAAGCCTAGACCCCAACATCCCTCCAGTAAGGTAAAAGAAGCGCCTATCGCCAAGGTCAGAAACATGTTTGTCAAAGAAGAGGTAACTCGATTGCTAGATATCGGCTCAATCCGGTAGGAAGTATCTCGACTAGCTAGATAACGTAGTAGTACTTCCAGAAAAAGAATAATAAATTTCGTATTTGCATAGAATATAAGGATCTAAATAAGGCGTGCCCAAAAGACTCGTTCTCATTGCCAAAAATTGATCAAATGATTAATGCAACGGCCGGACACGAGTTGATGAATTTTCTCGATTCCTATTCTGAGTAAAACCAAATCAAGATGAACTCGGAGGATCAGGAAAAAACTTCGTTCATAATGAACTTTGTCACATATTGCTACAATGTGATGCACTTCGGGCTTAAGAATGCCGGAGCAACTTATCAAAGGCTCGTGAAAAAATGTTCGAAAAGCAAATAGGAAAAATAATGAAAGTTTACATAGATGATATGCTGGTTAAGTCTTTGAATGCATGTGACCATCTAAAACACCTCCAAGAAACCTTTGACCTCCTACGGAAGCACAACATGAAGCTTAACCCCGAAAAATGTTCGTTCGGAGTTAGCTCCGGTAAATTTTTAGGTTTCCTGGTGTCAGGAAGGGGGATAAAATTCAATCCCGACAAGATTAAAGCCATCGAGGACATTCCAGATCAGTTGACAAACATGAAAGAAGTCCAAAGTCTAACCGGAAGACTGACCACTCTAAGCAGGTGCATTTCTCGGTCCTCGGAAAAATGCCATCACTTATTCTCACTTTTGAAGAAGAAGAACAACTTCTAATGGACTTCGTAATTCAAATAGGCACCAAAAGACCTGAAACGGTATTTATCAAGCCCTTCGTTACTATCAAACTGGAGGAAGGTGAACAATTGCTAATATACTTAACGGTCTCAGAGGTAGAGGTAAGTTCTGTTCTAGTCTGGGACGACGAAGGTACGCAATCTCCTATCTATTATGTTAGCAAAATTTTAACGGGAGCGGAAACTAGTTATCCTTACCTCAAAAAATTGGCCTTAGCTCTCGTAGTCGCCGCTCGAAAGCTTAGGCCTTACTTTCAATGCCACAGATAGCCGTGGTGACAACTTTTCCCCTGCGAAATATCCTTCACAAACCGGAATTGTCAGGTCGACTGGCCAAATAGGCAGTCAAAATGAGTGAATTTGACATCGAATATAAACCCAAGACTACGATCAAATCACAATTTTTGGTCGACTTTGTGGCCCATTACTGTCCCGGGCTGCTGCCTTCGGCCACTAAGGAAGAAGCGGTGATGGTGTCGGAAATGACATCAGGAGTTTGGACCTTGTTCATGGATGGAGCTTCTAACGTGAAAGGGTCCGGGTTTGGTGTAGTCTTAATCACGCCCTCGGGAGAAGTCCTAAGGCAGGCCATATAAACTGTTCCCTTGACTAATAATGAAGTCGAATTTGAGGCTTAGATAATAGGACTTGAACTGGCCCGGGGACTACACTAAGAGGTCATTGAAATCAAATGTGATTCCCAACTAGTGGTAAATCAGGTATATGGAACATTCGACATCAAAGAGGAACGTATGCAATAATACGTGGTGAAAGTTCAGACTCTGCTTGCACGGTTCAGTGAATGGTCAATCACTCACATCCCAAGAGAAGAAAATACAGAAGCAGATGCATTGGACAATTTAGGCTCGTCCACGGGAAAAAAAGGGATCAGATTCCGATATGGTCGTATAGCTCATGCACTCAGTATTGGATATGGAGGTTTATTGTGAAGAAATACGACCAACTTTGTTTGGCACTGGAGAAATAGAATCTACCTTGAGCACGACAAGATTCCCGAAGACCCGAAGGTATCCGGGACTCTTCATCATATCAGCTCGTTACAGCTTCTGGGGAGGACAGTTATACAGAAGGTCGTTCCAGGGCCCGTTGGCCTGATGCTTAGGTGCCTCCGAAGCTAATTATGTCATGAGAGAGGTTCACGAAGGAATTTCTGTAAATCATTCAGGTGCAGACTCGTTGGTGATAAAATTAGTTAGGGCAGGATACTACTGGCCCTGGATGGAACAAGATGCTAAGGCATTCTTCAAAAATGCGACAAGTGTCAACTCCATGCGCCTTTAGTGCACCAACCAGTAGAGCTACTCCGCTCGGTATTATCCCCATGGCCATTCATGAAATGGGGGTGGACATAGTCGGTCCGCTGCCACCGGCTCCCGATATGGTAAGGTTTCTTTTGATATTAACTGATTACTTCACTAAGTAGGTTGAAGCAGGTCCTTACCAGAAAATCAACCAGCACGAAGTGGTCGATTTCCTATGGGAAAACATAATCTAGCGGTTCGGAATAACTAAGGAGATTGCCTGCAACTACAGACCACAGTTCATAGGCTCAAAGGTCACAAAATTCCTTGAAGACTTGAAGATTAAAAGAATCACAGCTTCGCCATACTATCCGAGCGCAAACGGGTAGGCGGAATCAACTAATAAGGTGATTATCCAAAATCTCAAAAAGAGGATGGAAGCAGCCAAGGGCAAATGGCCCGAAGAGTTACTAGGATTGTTGTAGGCATACCAGACGACGACCACGTCAAGCACGGGAGATACACCTTTCTCTATCATATACGGATCAGAAGCTCTGATCCTGGTGGAAGTAGGAGAACTGACCTTAAGGTACTTCCGGGTGGACGAAGTAACAAACAACGAAGCATTGCTAGTGAAATTGGAGCTGCTTGACGAACGCAGGGACTTGGTATACATAATGATGATGGCCCAGAAACAAAGAATAGAAGGATACTATAACCGAAGAGCCAATCTCCGTTATTTCAAAGTGGGAGATTAGGTTTAAAGAAAAGTGACTCATACACCCGGGAGCTCAACATAGGAAAACTGGGTCCGACATGGGAAGGCCTCTACCGGGTTACGGTTGTCACCGGGAAAGGATCATATGAACTAGAAAACCTATATAGAATATTGCCGAGAATTTGGAACGTGACTCATCTCAAAAGGTATTATTGCTGATGAGCACTGCTTATACTGAAAGTATGTGTTGCACTCTTTTTTCCTTTGTCCATTTTTTATCCCAATTGGGTCTTTCTGGCAAGATTTTTTATGAGGCATCAATGAAAAGCTTACTACGAAAGAAACACCATCATCAGAAATAAGATCTTTAAATGACAAGGTATCAAAGCGACTAGCCATTGCGATATGGTTAAATAGTCTTTTGCTCGGTGGCAAATTCCTAATAAGAAGCAAAACTTGCCACCGAACCCAAGGCTATTCAACCATTTACAAGTGTTTTCCCTACAAGCTACTGAGGGGTGGTTAGATAATCTTTGGCTTGATAGCAAAGTTCCTAACAGGAAATGAAGCTTGATGCCGAATAAAAAATAATCCAACCATTCACTAATGGAATCCTTGAAGGAGCAAGACTTCCAGTGTTCCAATTTGCACCCTTCGCATTTGATCACTGTGGGGGGGATGATATGAGAATACGGCAACCTGATTTCCACAGAAACCGGGATTACAAAATTCGAGAACAAAGATGTCTCATCGGGACCAAAGGACTACACAACCAGCCCAATAGAAACAAGTTGTACAAATTTGCCACATGTAATGGCAATTTCTTTTCTTTAAGAAAAATTAGTGTTCATGTACTTATGAATATAGAAGGAATAAAATAAAGTCATTTTATTTTTATCTTGTTTCTTATGCAAACGATGAATTGATTTTATCATTTGAAAGTTAATCAAGCACTTCAAATGCTAGTGCTAGAATGAACAAGAGACGTCCTCTTCAAGACCATCGTAAACATAAGAGGGCCCTCTCTTATGAAACCCCCACCGTAAAGGGTTGGTTCCGGAAGAGTTTATGCCCAAATGCTATCGGGGGAAAATTCAGCCCAAGCCTAGCATAATTCGACGCGAAAAAGTAAACTTTGCGCAATTCTTACACAAAAAGAACTTTTATTTATCAAACGTGCCAAGCAGAAAAAATACAAAAATACAAAAAGAAAACAATATAGGCAAAGAAATCAAAAAGCTAAACTACTTCGCCCCGAGAACTTTGGGGAAGAGGAGCATCAGCGCCCCCGGGAGAAGTAGGCGTATCTGCCGTTGGCTTGGGATATTGGCCTTCATCATTATTCTCTTCAAGTTCCTCCTCGGTTCTCGAGAACTCAAAATCGAAACCAAAAGAGTCAGTAGCATCAGGCTGAGCTGGGAGACGTGCAATTAACCCCAGCTCTCGGGCCTTGGCAATTTCATCGTCAATATCAATGACGCCCGCTTTGGCCTCTTCCAAGGTTTTTCTCCTTATACTATACATAGAATATGTTTTCTTAATAATAAGGGAATTCGCTCGGTGCTGGATTTCTTATTTAAGCCAATCAACCTCGGTCAAAAGGTCATCCTGATCGGATCTCGCGGTGCTAAGGCTAAGATCAAGATCACAGATAGTGGTTATATGAACCTTATTATGTTCCATGATCCTCTTATACCTATCCTCCATCTGGGCACGCTTCTCCTCTGCAGCAACAACCTCTTCAGCTTTGGAGTTCAAGGCTGCCTCCAAGTTATTCAATCTCTCAATGGAGGTAGATTTACGCTCGGCAGCAACGAGCACAACATTCTCGACCTCATACCATTTAGCCTTGGCTTCTTGAAACTGTACAATTAACTGAGAGGCTTCTTGGCTTAGGGCCATCACTTCCTACTCACTCTGTTGCAACTGAGCCTCTAACTCACCAACTTCAGGAGCTTTTGCTTCCAGAACCGGGAGGCGAGCAACAATTTGGTCCCTCTCGGCCAACAACTGGTCCCGCTCGGACTGGAGTCCTTCTTTATCGAGGATAAATTTCTGAAGGCCCGAGGAAGCAAGCAAGTTGGCCTGCAAAAAAAAAAACCCAAGTTAGAAACCCTATCATAGCAAGTCATAAGGAAACCAGTAAAGAGAACACGTACGTTAACGCTGCCGCATTGTGCATGGCGTTATTCAACAAACACTCTCCCAAAAGAGAGTGCATTTTTTCTTATGTTTTTCTGAAGCCAACGACTTTAGATAATTGGCGAGTTCCACCGGTCGGGACAACAGATGGCACTTAGTAGATACCGAGAGGAATACACTCCTCCTCCTCTGGGGCTCTGAAGAAGGGGGCGAGTAGTTGTGTCCCAAATTCCCATGGTCTGGGGACTTTATAGGAGGGACATCATCCTCTTGGGCATCTACGGCCGGTGAGGTGATATAGTAGTTGCTATTGACGAAGTTATGGCCGGCATGGAAGGAGATGAAGCTGATGGTGTTGTGGGTTGAGAAGTAGTTGCAGCAGAGGCAGTGTTGTTTGTTGGCTTCTCACCAACCGAAGGCGGAAGAGGCTCGGTACTCGGCCTCACAGTACCGGGATCGGCAACTAGGAACGTAAAGGGAGAATTGACATTCTCCACCAACTCAAACTCTCCCTAGAGGGCTTGTACATCATTCTCGGTTGGGGTTGTAAGCTCTTCAGATTGAGCATTCTGTTGAGCTGATGAATGATGTTGTCTCCTTTCTAGGAAAGCCCCTTCATCACTGGCTTCCCCATCATCGTCAATCACCACAGTGTCTACAGCTGGCTCGGGTGCGGCTTTCTTCACCTTTTTATTCTTGCCCTCGGCCAAAGAAGAACGCTGCCTCTTTGGTTGCTTGTTCTCTAGCTGGGGACTCCGAGAGGAAGCACTTGTACTAGAAGCAGATCTGATAGCGCCTGTTCGGGTGAAAGTCTCCTTCAACAACCTCACAGCCTCTACAAAATCAACCAAAATGTCCTCCTCATGGACGGTCACAAAGCCTTGCGAGAGACCTGAATCCAAGAAAAAGGTGAGATTAACCAGTTTTCCTATGTACGGAGATGAAACTAAGGCAGAATCGGTTTTACGAGTCAACTTCCCATGATTCATGGCCCTCTATTCGTATTTTGGGGGCCAACTCTTTCCATTGGTGGGTTTCAGGCATGGTGATGTCTGAAATCTTCTGAACCCACTGGTTTAAGCCTTCAACCCTTGGTGGTATCCACCGAGTTGCTGAAATAATGAAAGGAGAACGATCAGCATCGACATGAAATAAACTTTTTTTTAGAAAAAATAAATAGAATTAGAACTTACGTGCACTAGTCCAGGACTTAGGGAAGGATGGAGTTGTGACCAAGATAATATCCCTGGCGGCAACAACGACAAACCGCTCCATCCACCCACGATTGTTATCGTCGTCCATGCTGGTGAGCAAAGCATGGTGGCCACGTTTGCTAAAATTTATTACTCCCCTAGGAAAATTTTGGGGGAGTAGAGATTTATCATACGAGCCAAGATGAGCTCCTCATTCGTTTCGTGGCACATCAGCCACAAACATGCCACCGTTCGCCACACCGAAGGACCCACATGTGCCAGACAAATCTGGTACCGGTAGCACAACTCCAAAATCACGGGGTCAAGTTCCCCGCTTAATAAACATGCACCCTAAGTAAATGGGTACGTATAAATGTACATAAAATCCTTCTTAGTGAAGGTTACTTGCTCCACCAAGCCGGGAGAAATAATGTTCAGATCATGGAATTCACGGTCTTCCTTTACATCAGGAATGTTGGAAGGGAAAACAAAAGAGGGGTATCTGCCAATAGCCCAAGTACGAGAGCTTGAAGAAGGGAATTTCTCTTCAAAGTCCTTGGCCGTGGTGAGACGTTTGGGGATAACGGTGCTCACCGTAAGGGGATTAGCATCCACGTCAATTTCTTTGTCTTTGCTCTCCTTCGGACCCCTACCGAGGAGAAGACCGGAGTTCTTGGAAGAGTTAGTGAAAGAGTCCATGATCAGTAGAAGGTGATAAGATTTATTTGAAGAAGATTAAGGAAGGATGAAAGCGGAAAAGAGTTGAATGCAAACAAGTTGAGAGAGTTTATAAAACTGTTAAGTGTAAAAGAAGAAGAATGAGGCATATAAGTAAAGGAATATGCGACTAAAATCGTGGCCATGATTACCTCGAGAACCGGAGAAAATATTGCTAAATCGTGAAGTAACACGTATTCGGGATATTAAACGCAAAGAGACGTGCGTCTTATCAAGCGTCAGAAACCTTTTAGAAGGGTTCAGAAAATTCTCCGCCAAGAAAGGAATCTTCGCCATCTTTCCGGTGACACAAGATGTGCCACCGGAAAGTAGGAGGAGTATCTGTATAGGATTAAATCCGTTCATAATAAATATTCGAATGACAGAGTGACACGTGGAACCGGGGACAGAAGGAAGACGAAGCGAGTGGAAACCAAGACCGAGGGCAACAACTTCGGTTGGCATAGGGTAGAACCCGAAGGGAATATTGTCAACATTGCCACCAGATGACATTCAATGAAGAATATTTCTCAGTATTAAATACACATCCGTTATAGAGAACTTTGGCATTCATGACCTGCCGTTGTATACAATGGCCTATTATTGTCATTTAAGAGGGGCTTGATCCTACGACCTTGTTCCCTTGGTATAGCTATAAACAGTGGCTTCAACAACAATCGTAGGACACAAAAATTCTAACAAACTTATGCTACACATTATTCCAAGCTAAATATTTCTTTACTTTCTGTCTAACATCGTTCTTGTTACTACCTCCGAAACCCTTGCTCTTGGAACCAAGTTGTCTGCTATTTTATTTCGATTTTAACGCTAAGTCTTGCATTTTATTTATCATTTTAGTATCAAATTGATTCACTTGTCTATAAACCACGATATAAATTCAACTATACCATTTCATGGGTAAACAGTCATTTCGAATTGCACGAATATCCACCCCTAAATGTCGGAGTTAGTGAAAGTGATGAAAATTTACGTTTATTGGAATATCGTTGCAGTTCTTATACACTATTTAATTAGTCACCCAAAGTTAGATTATCATTGCTATTACTATTAGTTTGTTGTTGCACTTTTCAGCATATAAAAGGAAGGTAGATATGCTTAAAAACTCTCATTTAATTTTGTATTATGGGAAGTTCATTTTTCAAAAAGAGCTTATTATATATATAATATATAAACAAGTAGATGCAAGTCGCTTGCATATTTCTTAATACAAAATTAAGTCACCCGTTCTTATTTTAATTTGATTTTTAATATTAAATTACTAGATTTAAAGTAAATATTACCCTTCATTTTGACCCCTCTCTGCCACATTTTGTTTCTTTGTTCTATTTTACTAATTAAAAATCAACCACTTCTTGGTGGTTTAATTAAGAAAAACAATGACTTATTATCGCAGATTATAGATCATCAAAAGTTACGCTAGAGTGATAAACACTTCTCTACGATTAATCAAAAATTTTAATTTAAATTCTAAGTATGAAATTGGTAAGAGTGTATTACATTTAAAAGTGTGATTTTCTTGTTGGATCAATCAAGTTTCATGCATAAAATGGATATCAAACGCGTGTAGAAGCTAAAAATAATACCACCCTTCTGTCTATTTCAATTTATTTTGTTGGCCTTTTATTTGTGGTCCATAATATTTGATTTTTTCAGGTATCAAAAATTAATTTACTTTCTTTTTCCAAAGTTGCTCTTGGAGCAAAGAGTCTGAAGTATCTATTATATTTTCAATGAACAAATTGATGATAGGCTATAATTGCATATTTTAATCGCTTATTACACTCTAATTTACTGCACTTTAGTTCAGTTTGCGCTTTAATCGCTAATGTTTTGCACTAACGGTGTGTTTTATGCCTTGTAGAAGTGATTCCGAGATATATAGATGTTATGGAATGAATTCAAGTGATTTGGAGCTTTTAAGTCTGAGTAAAAGCCCAAGGAATTAAGCCGGGATCGTATTCGGGGATCAATAGATGATAAAACAACAAAATGAAGACTCGAGGAGCCATATTGTGCACTGTCTAGTAAAATAGACATAACTTTTTGCTCAGAACTCCATTTGGGCTCCACAATATATGGTTGGAAAGCTAACTCAAAGGGCTACAACTTTTATGTTTTACGTTTTTCCAAATACGAAACAGAACAGGGTAAAAAATCACGGTTACGGTAGGACCGCGACAGAACATTACCAAAGATTCAGAAGACCATTCTGGCCGCGGTCCTGGCGTAACCGCGGTGGGACAGCGGCAGGACGCGTAAATTTCAGGGAATAAAGTGCAAAACACGGGATTTTAAGCCTTAAGCCCTATATTAAACGAGGGAGGCCGGCCAAAAGCGGAGGAGAAGGATTTTCGGAAGTGAAAAACATCACAAGGAAGGGCAAGAGGCAAGGAGGATCATTGGGCATCAATCTTTAATCTTCTTCATTGTTCTTTTACCTTTGAATATGAATTCTTTTGTGATTTTTGTTATTTGTATGAGTAGCTAAATACTTTAGTCTAAGGTTTTGATGGAACCTATTAAAGGATGAACTTCTTGATTATGTTCACATAGTTTGCCGGTTAATCTCTATTTGTTCAATTACGTATTTATTGTAGTTAATTGACAGGATCCTCAATTAGCTGTGCCTATTTAGTGTGCATAAATCGGGAGAGAGTGCATATTTAGGTAATTGTTGAACAACACCACTCCCAAAGTATAAGAGGGATCTATAACTACGGGTTTAAAGGCGGGATTAGGGATAACGGAGCCTTAGGTGTGATCTAAAGTGAGCTGTAATAAACAAAGTCAGCTAGCGTAACTCGGGAGAGTGCGTCTAGTAAATTATCGCGATTACTCGGGAGAGATTTACGGTAAAAAGAGTACTCATGATTGATAGAGATATTTTGGTGAAACTATCTGAAACATAACCGGAAGGGATTCCATCAATAGGGAAAATCACTACCTTAGAACCTTCTCATTATTGTTTACAACCCAAGCATATTTAGTTTACAGTTGTTTAGTTATTTATTTTCAATCTTAGTTAGTAGAAAAACCATCAACTATTGTTTACAACGTTTGGGGAAGTTGATTATTAAGAATTTAGTGATTCCAACAAAGGTAATTGATAGGTTAATTCTCTGTGGGATTCGACTCCGGACTTGTAAACCGGATTATATTTGCAACGACCGCATTGTCCTTTTTATAAGGCATAGTTGGGCGTGATCACAAATTAAAGTTAATATGGTCAATTTAATTGATAATTAATATTAAAAGATAAATATTTAATATGTATAAAAACAACTAAAAATTAATTACAGTGTACGGGCTGAAATAACACGTTAAACGCCGTCTTTTTAATAATCTTCTCTTCCAATTATTTGGGCACACCACCACCCAAAAAAAGGTGAGGGTCAAAGACTAGGCTTGGATCGAATTAGGGAAAGGATGGCATAAAGCTAATAAAGTGGACTATATTATTCAGCCTTTGATTAGATTCTTTTTGAACTATAGTTCACGTGGCACTATTAAATAAAAGCAAAGAGCATATGATTGGGCTACCGTGAATTAAAACGATGACAAGTTAGCTATATCTGGTAGGTTTATATTAGGCACGTCGATTGCTTTTTCATAATTCGTAATTGATGACGTTGAGTTTTTGTATGTCCATACTTTTCACTTTGCCACGTGCCTTTAGTTATACTTTCTGTTATTCACATTTAGTCGAGCTACCTTTTTTTCATTACTTCCTCCGGTCCAAAATAAATGATTTTTTGAATGGTTTCACACAAATTAAAAAATTCACCTTTTAGCATTAATTAGCAATAAAATTGATCATATTAACCTTTACTATCTCACATAAACACTCCTAACACATATTCCAACACCATTTACTTCAAGGACAATATAGAAAAAAAATAATTAATTCATTCTTGAAATCTGGAAAAATCACTTATTTTGGACCACAAGAAAAAGACCAAAACATCACTTATTTTGGACCGGAGAGAGTATCATTTTATCTTTTAATCAAATAAAAAGGAAAAATAATGATACAGATGGCTTTGATACGAAAATTTAATGCTATTAAAAACTTCCATTATTTGAAAGAGACAAAATGCACCCACAATAATTAAAGCAATTCTGTTTCTTGACAAGCTCCGCAATTTGATTGACGAGTAACTCGGTCATTTTGAGATGATGGAGTAAAATTTGTTATTAATATTTCCTCCCGTTCATAATAAGTGATTAATTTTTTTTGTTTTGGCCAAAATAAGTGTCCATTTATATAATCAAGAAAAAATTCAATATGTTTCCAAAATTACTCTTATGTACGTATCCCTAAAAAGTTATTTACTCACATTTGAGAATAGACGTAAGTGCTACTATAACTATGGTGCAATATTTAATGAATGGTAGTTTAGTCACACTAACTATTTTCGTCTAGAATTTAATATTTTCTTAATGGACGTGCACAAAACAAATTGGTCACTTATTGTGGACCGGAAGGAGTAGGTGCAATACTTAATGCTCTATAAAGTTTTGCTTCGTTATTTTTGTTATTTGCTGCTGTTAATGCTCTTTTTTTTCAAATAATTTGTAATTCTTTTTTTATTATTTTCTATGACTTTTTCACGGTCGGTGTTATTTTTCAAAACTGTTTTTGGAATTTTTTTTTGAGCCGAAGGTCTATTGGAAACAATCTTTCTACCTTCACAAAGTAGGGGTGAGCTCTGCATCAGTGACGAACCCAGGTTTGAAGGTCGCGGCCGGCAGGAGCGCATGAGCAGATTACTCAACCAGTGCCCCCATTAGCTTTTTTAATCTTAAAGGTTGCAAGCAAAATATATGACCGTTTTTAAAATATATACACATAGATATTTAAAAAAATCCGAGGTTAACAGGAACCGATGACCCATCTACTCAATACACAAGTCCAACTAGCTCTGATCATACTACTCTCTTCACACTCTTCTTATATGATTATATTGAATATGTTATTATTGTTGCGGATGCAATAGTACAGCTTGACAGGAGTTCAAAATCAATCAATTTTTTTTAATAAACATATATATAGAATACAGCCACAAAATATCAGCTGATCAGAGAGATAAGGAGTGTAGGTCGAAGATGGAGTTAGATGTAGCCACATAATGAGGGATTTTGTTTACAGTTGCAATGCGTCAAGAAAGATATTAATAACATCAGTATGGGAGAAAGTTAGGTAGTAGGTGAAATTTAATAGGAACGTGCTTGTTTTTCTGCCATGTGTATGTTTTGATGCTTCCAAAAAGGAGCATATTTGTCATTGCCGATGTAATGTCATGTTTTGCATCGTTTCGTGTTCGTATAAGGGCATTTATTCATGTTTATGTATGCACTCCTTCCGTTTATTTTTACTTATATATTAAAAATATAATTTTTTTTATTTATTTATTTTGACAAATTACGAGAAAAATAATTTATTTTTAATTTTACCCCTTCATTAACTACTCATTTTTCAAATCATTATTTTTCAAGACTTCTTTTGAAATGCTATCAGTATTATGGATATTATGGTAAACTAAATACTTTATTTATTAATTTTTAAAAGGAGTATAAAATATATTGTAGACAAGTAAAATTGAATAGAGGGAGTACGTATGTATGTGTTTTTTTGGTTTCTCACTTAGTGTTTGATCGCATTGGACTCTAACTAATTCAGATTTGTGTTGAAGACTCGTTAAAAGAAAAATCCTTCCTACTAATTAAGATTATTTTTATTTTAAAGACTCGAACTTGAGACTTCTTGTTAAGGGTGGAGGGATCCGTCCATTCTATTATAACGCTCGATATTTCGTGTACAATTTATTCAACTTATTTTGACGGTTTAATTAATTGAAGTCTATTACTTGGTAGCACCCAAAAAATGTCAAACTAGCATGTCTGCAAGCAATCATATATGTTAGTTAGATCATATATGACAATATATTTTATCCATAAAATGTCAAAATTAGTACGTCTGCAAGTAATCATATTTTCAAATAGTTAGATCACATATGACACTAAATTTTATCTATGGAGAGTATTCTTAGTGTAACTTAACTGGCTCAAAATATTCATTTACCATCTTTTCTGTTACTTGGTCAAAAAATTGACCTAAAATATATCATTTTAGAAATCAATGAAAATACTACTCTTACTACTCCAATATAGCATTATTTTGTTTTTCCAATTCCTTTACGGCTTCACACTACAAAAAGATATATAGTCATTAGTAACTCATTTTAAAAAGAGCATAAGAGTAATTTAGGAAAATGCTCGTGTTGATCAGCATAAATATAGTTTATGCATACTAGACCTTATAAAATACAAGATCTAAATGAGGTAATAATTAAATGAATCAAGAGCTTGTTTTAATTAAACTATAACTTGTGTGGTCAAGTTTTTGAGAAGTCAAAAATACTTTTTTTTTGTTAGTAAATGATGCTTGTATTAATTTAATTAAGTGACATTACAGGGAGAGGTGGACCTCGATGGTTCCACGGTGCAAAAAGATATTACAATGGGCGGGCAATGTTGTCCCAAACTAGTACTAGTAGTTGATGCTGAACTTAAATAAAAAAAGATAGTACTGTTGGCCATATGAGTTGAATGGTGCCGCAACTGTGTAGTGCCCATATGGTCATGCATCAGTTCTGCCCTTAAAAAGAGTGGAGGAATCAAAAACATCGTAGGTGTATTTTCCATTGGTAGATTGGTTTCCATCGTAGAAGTCAAAATACTTACTTTTCAATAAAATACTTATTTTAGAGAGTTGAGGTATTTGACTGAGTTTTTAAAAAAATAAGTATTCTTGAATAGTAGCAAAAGTTATTTTTTAAAGGTGAATAAAGTAGCTTCTCCTGCACTTTTTGAAACCTTTGCCAAACACAAATTGCTATTTTGAAATTGTAATTTTTTATTTTTTTGTAATTGATTATCCAAATACAAACTACTACTCTCCAAAAAAGTTATTCTTTAGTGCTATTTTTTTTTGTTGAGAAACCGGAATACTAATATTAGTAGTACTAAGAACCAGTCATATTACATATTATAGAGATGCCACTTACGGCATTTTGGTTGCCAAGTTTAGCCAACTTAGTGCATTTATTTTCCCGAATAATCCCAACAAAATATGTTCCACCTTTGTCTGCTAGGAACTGGTTTTCTACAGAATATGGTGGGACTGTAAAATTCCTAACTTTGATTTCGTTTGGACTGCTTGGAAGCTTTCTTTGCCAGACCGTGAGATACTTAATTTGCTTACCGAAATGTATGTCTGACCACCACCTGCTCCATTTGGTGCATCAATCCCCTGCTATTATTTGTTTGTTCATCTTCGTTTTCACAAGACCATTTCTTCTTTTGAAGCTTAGAAGCAGCCCCCTTTACTTTTCCAACAATAATTTGTACACATCTTTTCTTACTTTTAAGAATTCAGATCAGTTTGGAATTTCAATAAAATTCATATTGTGCTTGGTTCTTGTTAGTATAGTTAGTGACTGAAAGAGAACAGCGATAAAGTTTAACAGTAACTAAATTAAAAGATGACTCATAAATGTCTATGTCACGATCCCAAATTCTTTTCAGGATGTCGTGATGACACCTAGTCTCTAAGACTAGATAAGCCTAACATACCTTGAAAATTTAGCAAAATTAACAACTAAAATGATAAAATAAACTGATAACTGTTATAATGAAACCAAAACAGTACAACAGTCACAATATCCCTAAAACCAGTGGAACTGAGTTATAAGCTATACAGAAATATACTAAAAATCTCTAATACAACATTGTTTGATAAGAAGATAAACAATAGTAATGGTAATAACAAAAGGTGACTCCAAGGCCTGCGAGCATCAACCAAGTATACCTTGAAATCTCCGGAATATCAGGGTCGAATCACTGGCGTCCAGCAAGAGCAGAACTACCTTGATCTGCACCAAAATGTGCAAAAGCATATCATAAATGCATGATGGTAGGCTATAAACTCGTGTTTAGTCGTATTTTGCACTCTAATCACTGAACTTTACTTGCGCTTGAGCTTAAATAATGGTAATTTGCGCTTATTACGTGTTTTATACCTTGTAGGAAATGATTTCGAGTCAAAAGGATAATTTGGAGCTAAATCGAATAATTTGGGGCTTTGAAATCTGAGCAAAAGCCCAAGAAATTAAACTGGGATCGTGTTTGGGGTCGAGTATCAAGTCTGGATGTCAAAAAGTGAAAGAAGCAATTTACTTTGAGAAAATTACACAGCATGCGGCGCGACGCAACTGTGTACTGGGGGGGAGCAACTCTGTCAGAAACAGGCCTCTGAACTTCTCCACTAGCATTACACATGGGGCTCTGTTTCGGCTTGAAAAGGGCAGTTCTATCCTGATCCGTTTGTACATGGAATAGATATATCAAAAACACGTTTTTAGGGGACTTTTGGCCTACAGAACGTTAGAGACTCAAAGTACAATAATTCATCATTCTTTTCTCAACTCAACACCCGAGTTTGGATAGAATTCATGTTTTCTTATTCTTCAGCTTTATTAGTGATGGTTTTCTCCATGATTATGGAGTAGTTTACTTTAGGGTTTGACGTATATGGTATTTTGATTAATGTTTGTGGATTTTAACTCTAGTTCTTTGCATGAATTCGTTGATGGATCTTTGAATTGATTGCAATTTTGTTCACCGAATTATTTAATCGAAAGAGAACTATTTTGAGTGATTATCCTTGCATTATCTAGTTTGGTTTAATTTAGTGATTCTTTTAAGTAATCAAAAAAACTTGTTGAATTGTTGACTAAATCAAGTTAGGAGAATATCCGAGAGACGTTTCCCTAAAGACTAGTCCATTAGTACGTTCTTGCATATTTTCACAGTGCTTTATGTTATTTCACCTCATAGGGCTAAGATTCAATCGAGAGAGGAGTCTTGGCTTTACGATTGAACTAATCATTAAGTGAATTCATAAGAATCATTAGAATATTAGAGTGGATTGAACTCAAGTTAGATCACGAATAGCTATCGTGCACCTATCCTGTCACGACCCTTATTTCTCCCATTGATATTTTTATATTGCTCAGGTCTTGTTCTCTATGATCAATTATTAATTGCTTTAATTTTTATATTTAATTTTAGTTCAAAATCACTTAAATTAAGTGTTGATCATCCTGAATAGCATTAAACCATAAGTTATTTGAACATTGTTTAAATTCAATCTCTGTGGAGATTGATAATTATACTATACTATCTTTGTGTTTTGCGTTTTCTTAGCAGCATCAATTTCGTGTTGTGTTTTGCACTCGTGCAATTTTGGCGCCATTGCTGGGGATAGAAATTAATAGTGTTCAAAATAGTTTTTGGTGCTAATTCAGGAACCACTTTTAATTTTTTTAATTTTATTATTCATGATTCTTTCATCTTGTGCAGGAAAGGTTAAGTTCGGTAGTGTATTATTCGATCCTATTCCAAGGAATTGGTGCCATACGACCTGGAATTGGACAAGCACCTGTGGCAGTTGAAAAAGGAGAAAGAATCAAGTGGATCATTCTTGGGACAGACTTCGATCCAAGATAAAATGGTAAACAACGAGAATGATAGAGTAGACTTAGCTGCAAGAGAGGCAGCACAACATAGAGAACAAGCTGCACAGTTAGTAGCTAAGGCAGCCTGTAGAGCTGCTGATGAGACTGTCGAAGAGGATAGGGGTCGAAGATTCAATCTAAATAGACCCTTGGTTGAAGAGCAATTTGAAAATTCAGCCCCCAGGCCTGGGAGAGCATTAGATGACTGTGCTAGACCAGTCTACAATCAAGGATTGTCAAGTTTCTTACCTCCACCCATAACAACAAATAATTTCAAGTTGAAGCAAGGCTTTCTTCAAACCATCCAGAACAATTGTGTCTTTAGAGGGAAGGTGAATGAAGATTCTAACACTCACTTGATGGACTTTGAGGAAATCATGAACACCTTTCAGTACAATGGAGTGTCAAAAGATGCAGTCTACTTAAGTGCATTCCCCTTTTCACTGGAAGATGATGCGAAGCACTGGATTCGAAGCTTACCAATTGGGCCGATCAAGACATTGGGATATATGAAGAAAAGGTTTCTTGACAAGTACTTCCCAAATGCAAAAACAGGGAAATTCAGAAGGAAAATCCACAACTTCTACTAGAAGGACACTAAAACGGTCTTCGAAGCTTGGGAAAGATTCAAGGAGATAGTGAGAAGGTGTCATCATAATGGAATCTAATTATGGATGCAACTCCAGGACTTTTCGGATGGAGTGACACCCTCCTCACGACGAATGTTGAGTACTACAGTTGGAGGTCCATTGATGAAGAAAACTCCAGAGGATATTGTGTCTATCCTTGATGAATTGTCAGAGGATGCTAACCAATGGCCGCTGAGAGTAATGATAGAAGAAAATCTGTTGGGGTATACCAGGTGGACTCTAACACATCAGTGCAAGCCTATCTAAACACTATGGTCAAAGAGATAAGAAAGTTGACCTTACCCAAGGTCCAGAGCCAGCCATCATCAGTTTGTGACCTTGTGGAATGGGTCATCCAACGCTTGAGTGTCAGGCCTCATCTACAGATGAAGTGGTAAATGCTGTGGGAAGCTTAATAGAGGCAACTACCAAAGTGGTAATAATTTTAACTCTATGGGGCAGGGCACCTAGGTTTTTCGTGGAGCTCACCAGGTGGTAGTCTGAACTCATGACAGCAGAATAATCCGAGACCCTTGGGACAAGGAGCTCCGGGATTTCAAAATCAGCATAGGTAGTGTAAGGCCCCGTAAAATTTTATCAAAAAACTTGGGGTTCCGTGGTGTTGAGGTGGACTTATGTGTTAATGATTGTAGAGCGGCGTGGACGTTTTAAGATGAACAGTGCGTTGGTGAGTTGAAGAAAGTTTTAGAAGTGCAGGGCGTTTGTGCGGCCAATTCTGGGATCGCAGAAATGATCTATGAACCGTAGATCTACCGCGGAGTGAAGCAGAAATCTAAGCTAAATTTTAGGACCAATATGCGGTCCATTATGCGGCTTCATAGTCATTTTGCGGGCCGCATAATCTATCGTAAATCCAACATAAAAATTTCCGGAGGGATGTTCTGCGGTGCATTATGTGACCGCAGAATAGGCCTGCGGACCGTAGAGTGAAGCAGAAAATGCCCAATTTCGGAGGGCCATTATGCGGCCTATTTTGCGGACCGCAGATTTGCATCGGAGCTTCATTTTTTCTAATTTTTTAACCCGACCCCATTCTTATAAAACAACCTTAGGGATCATTTTATCAGGTTAAAACTTATATTTTCAGAGAGAGGGAGTGCCATAGAGTGATAGGGAAAGTTCCTAAGCTCATCAATCATTATTTCTTGCTCAAAGTTGAAGAATTTGCAAGAAGAATTCACTAGGTCTTAATCCTAGAGGTAAGATTCTACTCCATAGCTCTCAATTTCGTGATTTTAACTGAAAAATAGGTAATAAGACAAGCAAATTCTTGGGTGTGGTAGTTATTTATTTTACATTCATGTACCATCAAGGGTAGTGGGAAGATTGTTGAGCTCTTTTGAGTAAACTTTGGGTAGTGGAGTGAAAGTATCCTCCATAAGAGGACCTTGAAACCTTAATGCACATATAGTGTTTGATAAAATGCTCAAGTGAGCTGGAACTATGAACTCCTTCCTAATTTGTGTTCAATTTTACTATATTTCTAAATAGATTGATGTGGCTAAGTATTCCGGAACATCGTAGTAGTTTACAGCTCAAGACGAGGTATGTTGGCTAAACTCTTCTTTTAGAATTGAAACCTACAGTGACCTAGTAAGTCCCATGCTGCTTACTATGAATTGATTAATCCGAATAAACCCTATGTCCAAATAAATATTCGTTCTATATATGTTCTGAAGGTTCTTGTTGTGTTGAGTTACTGGTTGAGAATGTGGTATAAGTATGGGTTGTGTGCTCATATGTTATGGTTTAAAAATGTGATACTAATAAAAACTATCATGTCAAATTGTGTAAGAAATCACATGTGCCTAAGACCCTAAACTGCTCAAAAGTGTGTTAAAAGTCTTAATTCGAAAAGTCTTGTTGTTGATTATCCATGATCACATTTGAAAGTGAATGAACAGGGCGAAATATGATGTGCGGCCAGCATGCCAAGAAAGATATTGTGTCACGGCCATTGGTGCCAATGAAATGAATGATAGGTGAAAGAACGTGAAATGTGTGGTAAATCCCTTTAAGTCATAAATGCTTTGGGAGTATCGTTTAGTTACCGAAGAAGGGTAGGTCAAAATAACCTAACCCTGAAACTACATATGCCGGTGTAGTAGTGATTGAGGGGTAAATCCCCGTGTTAACGTGATGAGGTTGTTTCCCCTTATATGGGATAATATTGATGTGTTGAGATGTTTCCCCTTGAATGGATGAGATTATTGCTAGCAAGATGTGATGTCGACCCACACAACATTATGGTGAGATGGCTTAGTCCATCGGGCTGAGGTCGAACGCCATGCCACGCACATGGCGGTATTGTGAGTGGATATCTCGGGGTGAGACAGCTTAGCCGATCAGGCAGAGATTGGACTTCGTGCTAAAACACGGTGGTGTATCGGTGCTAAAGGTCTCCCAACTTAAAATATCGAACTTGCTTGAAATTTACCTTTCCCCTAATCTGACACTTTGTTACTATTTGAGTCTGTTACTAATTTCATGTTTCCTTCTCCGTTTATTATTACTCGTTCTATTGAGTGGGTGTTTAGCTTTACATACTAGTACTATTCCATATGTACTAATGTCCCTTTTGCCGGGGGCGCTGCATCTTTAATGTATGCAGGTGGTTCTATAGCAGGTGCTGTCGATCTGTGATAGCAGCACACTCTCTCTTTTCAGCTGACTTGGTGAGCCCCACTTCATTTTGAGGTCCTGTATCTCTTGTCCCTTGTACATAGTATTTTGAGGTATATCCGCGCCCTTGTTGCCGGCACTGTTTTAGCACTCTTTTGGTTCTATTAGAGGCTCTGTAGACATAGTGTGGGTTGTATCGTGTTTTGGGAAGGTTGAACTAAACTTGTTGTAATTGTATAATTTGTTCCACTTTTACTACAAATGTATAGTGTAATGTTTTAGAAATTTGTTGACGACGTAACTAATGGAAATGAACTAGTGTTATTCACATGACCTCTTACCGTCTAAATAATGAAATGTATTCTTCTCTTTATTCATGGGTGAGTTGGGTTGAGGACATTGTGCAGGTTTGCTCGATCGGGGTAAGACTGTTGAGCGCCGGTCGCGCTCTCCTAGGTCGGGGCGTGACATGCAGCAATACCAGTCTCTACAGTTTAATCAGTCTAGAATAGAAGATCTAATGAAGTCTTTCATTATTAAGACATATGAGAGATTTAAAACTCATGGTGTAGCCATTCGAAACTTAGAGAGGCAAATGGGGCATATTGTTAATTTGTTATCCGAGAGGTCTCAAAGGTCCCTTCGCGCAGTCCGTATCTTTTTTCGGAAAGTTTTTATGTGAAAATTTAAAGAAAACATGAATTTTAGCTTTAAAAATGATTTGAGTTGACCACGGTTAACATTTTGTGTAAATAGACTCGGATCAGTATTTGGACAATGCCAATGGGTCCATAACGTGCTTTTGAACTTGGGAGTATGCCCTGAATTTAATTTGGAAGTCCCTAAATTGATTTGACGTGTTTTGTTGAAAACTAGGAATTTGAAGGTTTAAAGAATTGTGAATTTTGAGCGTAGGTTGACTTTATTGCTATCGGGTTCGGATTTCGATTTCGGAACTTGGTATAGGTTCATTTTACTATTTAAAATTTGTTTGCAAAATTTGGTGCAAAATGGAGTTGAATCTAGGATTCAGACGTTCGGATGTAAAATTGAATGTTCTTGAGCTTCTTTGAAAATCTCATGCATTTTGATGTCTGATTCGTAGTTCTAGGTGTTATTTGGTATTCTGATCACACGGGCGAGTTCATATGATGTTATTACACTTGGGTGAGCTTCGGACGTATTTTAGATGAGTTTGAATTGTGGGAAGATAGCTGGTGCAATACTAGTTATGGTGTCTACTGCAGATCTCGCATTTACGAGCCTCGCTTGTTCGCAATTGCGACCATGGGCTGGTCTGGGTGAACCTCGCATTTGCGAGGAAAATGTTCGCATTTGCAAACTGTTAGTGGTCGCATTTGTGATCTCAAAGTCGCATTTGCGACTTAGCATACTCTTGACTTGTCTTCGCATTTGCGAAGGAGATGTCCGCTTTTACGAAGGTGGGTTTGTTCGCAATTGCGAACCTTTTGTCGCAATTGCGACTTATGGGCTTCTGTGACAAGGTTCGCATTTGCGACGCTTTTTTTTACATTTGCGACCTTCATATTTGCAAACAAGACTTCATGCTTGCTACATCTGCAGCTTGGTAAAAGAGGGAAAAATTGGGACTTAGCTCATTTTACACCATTTCTCAACCCTAAACACTCTAGAGGCGATTTTCCAAGAAAACTTTCTTCCCAAAATCATTGGTAAGCAAGAGAATTACCCATTACTTTTCATGTGTTTTCAAGATCAAATCTTGAATTTCCATGGTAGAAATTAGGGATTTGGGTAGAAATTGGGGATTTTGTAAAATTGAGATTTAAACCTCAAATTTAGGTCGAATTTCAAAACAAATCACGTAACCAGGATCGGGGGTGAATGGGTAATCGATATTTGGTCCGAACCTCGGAATTTGCAAGGTGGGCCCAGGGTTGAATTTTTCAAAAATGATAAAAAAGGATCAGTTTTGTTGATCAAAGTTGATGAGTAGTTTCTAAAGCTTATTTTGAACCATTTAATCGATAATTTGTTAGATTTGGCTTGTTTGAAGGCTTGTTCAAAAGGCAAATCCGTGATTGGTTGATTTCTTTGATTGCGAAGCGACGTAAGTGTCGTGGTTAACCTTGACTTGAGGAATTAGGACTTGTTAGTTTGTTTGCTACGTGTTTTATGTGTAGGGACGACACATATGTGAGGTGACGAGTACTTATGCGTTGTCATTGGGTTAAAGCATGCGGGTGGAACTTGTTTCTTTGTATTATATTATTCTTTTTAATTATGTTATCCATTCTTAGTTAGATTATTTCTTCTTTAATTATTTGTTCTGTATTTATTGCTTATTTTAAAGATGTTGAATATTTTTGGAAGTTGAATTTGATATCATGGCACCATAATTGAAGGTAGATTATTGTTCCATATTATTTATTATTCGGATTCATATTATTAGATGGCGAGGGTGAAAGTAAAAGTACGAAGGGTGATGCCGTGCCATTTTAATTATATTATTGCATGGGGAGGATGAGAGTAAAAGCACGAAGGATGATGCCATGCCATTTTCGTATCATTGATTTAACTGATTTCCGGTCTTGGTGATTACTTGGTTATTTCATGATTTCATATATGTCGTATTTACTATATCTTCCCCTTTTCGCATGTCCCCTCCCAATTAGCATTTTATCATTCTTTGTTATTATTATAGTTTTATATACACTTGTACAAGTTTTGTTTTACGTAGGTGTCTTGTCATAGCCTCGTCACTAACTCGTCGAGGTTAGGCTCGACACTTACGGAGTACATTTGGTCGGTTGTTCTCATACTACACTTCTGCACTTCTTGTGCAGATACTGGTATTGGTCCCATGATAACTTTGATTTCAACTCGAAAGACCTTGCTTGTTTATTGACTAACCACTTTCTCTATCACCCTTATCACAGAGAATACCTCTGATCCGTTCAAAACCCAACATCCTCTACCTGTTGCATTTTGCTCATGAATTGACATTTACCGAACCTTTGCATTTCACATGAATCCCAAAGCACGTTGATTGTTACTAACTCAGTGCGCATACTGTTCTTTCCTGACGTATGCCACTTTGATGTGCTAGCTAGATTCCATTTTGTGCAATTGGAAAGCTGGTGGCAAATTTTGAAGTCATTTCTCACTTGTTTTGACCAAACAGACTCATGAAGAGGAAGTAAAAAAGACAAAAGGAACAGAGTAAAGGACAATGGAAAGAGATGATTCCTAACAAGAAAACTACAAAGTAGAAACTTATCAGATGTAGATACCAACTCTAATGACCATGACATGCACCTTTGGATTAAGTGGCCTAATCTGTCAAGCAAGTCTGATGTTCAACTCTTGTTATACCCCTAAACCGTAAAACTGGGTTTCAATGCTCCAATTATCCAATTTGATTCACGATCCTTATTCGACTTGTAGTGCCCTAAGGGTTTTCACCATCAAGCCTCTCTCATTTTATTCTTTCTCTCAACTCACCATTGCCTTATGGTTCCTGTGAAAGTTTTCACCAATAAGTCTCTCTCATTTTGTTCTTTTATTCTTATTTCCTCTGCATCTGCAGATGACAAGGCATTAACCATGGTAAAAATATCATATACTCTTGGCATGTCTAAACTCAGCACTCTCAAAGATTATCTGGGAGGTCTTTTTTGGACTGTAATGTGGCTTTTGGAGAAGGTTAGAAAGAAAGGATATCATAAAGGCTCAAAATAACTAAGACAACTGGGTTAATTTATTTACAACTTTTGGAATCCATTCTAAAAACTTTGCCCCAATTTCTTAAACAAGGGAATTTGATTCTTTTTTTTTATCTTTTTCTTTTGATGGAGTTACTACTGCCTACGTATCTTGTGGTGACAAGAATCAGGTCAAACGTAGTTCACAAGACTACTTTTTGTTACTATTTGCCTTTTTCTTTTTTTTTTTTCTTTTTTTTCTTTTTCCTTCTTTTTTTTTCTTTTTCTCTTTTTTTTCCTTCTTTTTTTTTTCTTTGTCTCTATTTTTTCTCTTTTTTTTTGAATTTTCCTTTTGGAATGAATTTTTTTTAAAAATAAACCTATGGGGACATGAACTCTTTTTTTTATGACTCTAACTTGATTCCAAAAGAGGGGAGGTCAAAGAAATCAGTACAGACTCAAAAGGGTATCGAATGATATAAGTGTTTGGGTAACTGAAAGAGGGCCTCCCAATCCCTGAAAATGCCAAGTACAACACGTTCAACTTGAGAATGGAAAGAAGATCATGCACAGCATTTCTTTTGCAGCTTCGGCATTGATATCACTGATATGCCTTCCACCCCTTTTTAGTGCCTTGTCGAGTACAAAACTCTCGTTGGGTGATTCCCTCTTCACAATGGATATCCTCCGTTAATTCGGGGCAAACTCTCTTGACTTTATCTTGTAAATTGAGGTGCACTTGAACTCAAAACTGCTCGCTTCAAATTGTCCAGGATGCACTCTCCTTTAACGAATTCTTGTCATCCTATTAACTTTCCAAATGATCTGCCCCAGTTTCACACAGTTCGGGTTTCAAATGATCTCAAAACGTCCAAATCTGTACTTATCTCCCTTAGGTGTTCATCTTCAAAACTTGTTTCATTGCTTCATGATTAGACTAACTTTTAAGACCAAGCTATGAATTATGCGTACATGCCATGTCACTAGAGTCAGCAGGAAAAGAACTATAAAAGGAAAAGAGAACTAACAAAAATGACTAGAAATAACCCAAAACAGAAAATTGCATTAGACAGACGGTGAAAGGGTTTGAACAACAAAACAAACAAAACACACTGGGGTTACGACCCTGGAAAAACCTAAATAACACTAAAAGGGGTACTACGACTAAATGAACTAGGCAAAATAAAGGATAGAAGGGTTTGAGTCACAAGACAGTATCTGGATTACAACCCTGAAATAACCAGACAACAGAAACGACAACAAAATAAACCACCAGGACTCCTCCCCGGGTAACCAAGAAGGGAGCGTCTTTCCAATTACCAAGCTCGACATCTTAGCCACTGAGTTCCACATCAATATTACCAATACCATTACCAATTTCAATCAACATTGACCTCAACAAATAACTTTTGGGTCCCTTTTGCCAACTCGTTCTTAAGATCAACTTTTGGAACTGAGACTGATAGCGCTGAAAACTTTGCGACAAGCGGCCCTCCAAGAAGCTCAGAAGAGTTCTCATATTCATTTTCAACACAAATCATGCCCACCATATGCGTCTCATTATGAACATGCAATGGACTTTGGCTAGTATCTACCGCATCTGAATTTTGCACGGTAAAGTCACCTGCATCAATAAGCTTTTGGATTGCTCTTTTCAGATGCCAACATTTTTCTATACTGTGCCCCGGGGCATTAGAGCAATATGCGCACCTTTGAGAAAAATCAAAATTCTTTGGAACGTGGTTCGGCCTTTTTATCTGAATCGGCTTCAACATGTCCAATTGCCTCAACCTTTGGAACAAACTAGCATATGACTCTCCAATATGAGTGAAAGACTTCTCTATTTGCTGCTGCCTTTTCATTTTGTACTCCGGCCTCGGTTGGAACCTCTTAAGGGTAGGTGGTTGACATGCTTGAGGAGGCGGGTAAGATATTTGTGGAGGTGGTGCAGGCCATTGCGGGTCTCGTGGGTGTGGAGCATATGGCGGTGCATTGTGGATAGAGTACTGGAAAGGTGAGGTATGACCTTGGTGATTTTGTGGAGGAAAGTAGCACTGGGAAGGATTATCTGGAGTACGGGGATATTCATGGGATCGGTATTGAGGCTGAAAGCGTTTAGCAGGAATACCCACTGGATCCCGTCGTTGGCGGGGCTCAGCAACAACTTTTCTACCAATCGGAGAACTGACCCGAGCAAGTTATTCGTTCCATTTGAGCCGAAACTCTCCAAAAGTTCCCTAGGGTTTCTTTTCAGTCTGATATAGGGAAGAGCAATTTGGGATAATGTTTACACTGTACTGATAGTGCCGAACAAAATTTTGAGCCATGTCACCCCATGTATGCCACTTACTGACATCTTGACGAGTATGTCGTTCCAAGGCTTCCCCACCCAAACTCTCACTGAAATGTGCCATCAACAATTCATCTTTCCAGCAAACACTTCTCATTTCACTCCAATAACCCCTCAGATGGGCCACGGGATCTCCATGTCCGTCATACAAATCAAACTTTGGCATTTTAAAACCAGCAGGCAGTTAGATCTCAGGAAACAAGCACAAGTCTTTGTAAGGCACGCTCATCTGGCTCCCTATCCCTTGCATGTTTCTTAAAGACTGCTCTAAGATTTTTACCTTCCTGGATATCTCATCTTGCTCCACTGTCTTAGCAGGCTTTTCAGTTTCACCGAGAGGCTCGAAATGAAGAGCGTGAGAGTATGGATGCGAGACCTTGAAAGTTGGTTCTGGAGCATAGTGTTGGGCATCGGGGACTTTGAACACAGTCTCGCTAGAGAATCGAGGAAAGGTAGCTGGGGGTGAGCTACAAAAACATGAGTGGTCAAAGGAGCGGGATATGAGGTGGTTTTGGCGGGTGGAGTGTGAAAAGGTTGTGGGGAGATATCAGCAACAGTGGGAATTTAAATTTGTGACAGTGGCGGAATGGTGACAAGGTTTTCAGGGTAGTTAGTGGGAAATAATGGTGGAGGACGCCCACTAATCCAGACTTGGTATATTTCGGCCATATGTCCTTTCAACCTTAAGACCTTTTCTTTCAACTCAGATTCCGACTCAACAATCTCCTTAGATGGATCAATAACACCCGTGTCCAAGTCTTTGCTGGCCATGGCTACTTTGCTCATTGACCTTGTGTTCTATGGATGAGTTACTTAAGAACCACAAACCAACCACCCTTCTGCTCAATGAAGATAGCAAAAGGAACAAAATGGGGTCATCCTGTTAGCATTAGGGCATTTAACAGCTAAAAATATCACATTGCGTGCAATGCACCTAGCAACAATTAACGGTTCTAGAATGACTTCGAGGGTCACAAGGTCACTTGGCATCATTCCAATTTGTTCATTTCAATCTTCTCTTTTCTTTTCTTATCTAGCACTTCCTGGCTTGCTCATTTTCCTTCCCTCTTTTTTTTTTTTCTAATTATCACTCTTTTCTTTCCTCTCATTTCTCACATCCCATAATTTCATCTCTTTTTTTTTATTCTTTTTTTTCTTTTTCTTTTAATAATAAAAAAAATAATTCGATCGAACCCTATGTAGGTTGCATACGTATCATGACGCTGCATGAATCAGATCTTTGCGTAGTTCGGAAAGATCGGGAATAAAGTAAACACACTAACGTTCTCATTTTCTTTTTTTTTTGTTTATTACCTTAATGACTACTCTTATGAAAAAAGAGAAATAAAAGAAGAAAATCTTTTTTTTTTGAATTTTATAGACTTAATGTTCTATAACCTATTCTAAACTCAAGCTTAAACGAGCATATATCTTTTTTTTTTTGAAACAAATACTCTATGAGAAATTATTAAGGAAAAAACCCTAGAAGAAAAAAAATATTTTTTATTCTTTTTTTTTAGAAAGGAAATCTAAAGAATAAACCAAAGAAAAATATTTTGAATTTTCATTTGATATCCCTGAAAAAAGATTTCGAAACGAGAAATAAACAAGATAAAAAAAGTATTTTTGTATTTCAGTTTTTGATTACCTAAGGAAGAAACTCTAACGATAAACAATATATAAAGTATAATATTTTTCTTCTATGTACAATATCCTAAAGTTCTAGTGAAAATAAAAAAAATATTTTTTTTATGTTCATTTTTCATTAATTTCCCAAAGAAGAACCTCAAAAGAAAATCTTTTTGGATTTTTGGAATTAATATCTTAAAGAAAACTTTTAAAGAGGTACTAAAAGAAAATTCTTTTTTTTTTGAATTTTTAGTCTTAATGTACTAAAAGGAAATATAAAAGCAATTTTTATATTTTGAGTTCTAGATATTAATTCAATAAAGGAAAACCACCTCAAATGATTTTTTTATTCCTAGAATTAGTATTCTAAAGAAAACTTCTAACGGAAATATAAAAACACAAAATTTCTTTTTGTTTTTTGTTTTTTTGGGATTTTTGATTTATAACACATTTTTCAAATACAAAATAGGAAATACAATAATAAAAGACTCAGCAAACTTAACTTGACTATGACAAACTCTAACATCACCTAAACGACTCGATATTACTGTACAAAACTAGAAGGTAAAAGATGACATAAAAAAGAACAGAAGACTCAAAACATAGTAACTAAAAAAATCTCCTTAAGCAAACTCCTGAATGAGCGACCCTGACTGGATGGTCCTGGGGTGTCTATCATGCTCAAACTCTGGTAAGTAAGTCCACACCTGTATGAGAAAATTAAGACCAAATAAAGTTAAAGACCTAGAACGCTATGTGAGACAATAACCCTTCCTGTTGGACACATGCAAGACATGTTGTGACTATTTTCCTAAAATTAACTTATGTGGCTAAAAATGCAAGATTTGGCTAAGACCCCGCGAAGCCAAGAACCTAAGACTCACTAGGAGGACCGGAACCTATGTAGTTTGCCTACGTATCACGCCCCGAAAGACGATAATCAGGTATGCGTAGTTCGGGAAGATTGGATACGGGCGAGAATAAAAAATATAACTAATTTAGAGAAAATATATTTTTTTCTTTTTTTTTTAAAAAAAAATGATGCGAAAATGCAAAATCTTTTTGGATTCTCATTTTCATTTTTTGTCTTTTTCTTAAAAAATGTGAAAGAAAAACATAACTGGGCCCTACTTGCTTTATTTTCACACTTCACCCTCTTTTGTTTCTCATTTACCCTCAACTATCATTGGTCCGCCAAATGACCCTATTACCCTTGAAGAAATGCAACATGTAGTACATTAGGATGCATCAGGATGGTCTTTTATTTTTGGGTACACCTGTCTTAGACGGACCCAACCCCTGTGTTGAGTCCCCTAAGTCAAATGCACGTGATGCAAACAAACGTTCCTACTAGGGATCCGGCATGAGGTTATGTTATTCTAGGTTTATAACCTGGGTGTATTATTCTAGACCTGGCATACCCGAGCGGACAACTCGAGCCGGAGGGGGGAGGGGCAGCGTACCGAAAATACAGAAGCTTCACTGGCTTTGCAACTTGTCCGAACCTCGTTCTAAAATTGGGATATGACTCTAACAGAAAAGAAGTCACACGAAGTGCACCCTTCCCAGATGATTTAGAAGACTCGGAGAGAAGAGGGTTTCGTAGCAATTTATATACAGTCCAAACAATATGAAAGCGGTAAAAAGCAGTAATTAGCACATTAGGCTCAAACACATAAAAAATCAGATAATAAATAAAAGCCAACTATAACAGTTATTCTAAGCTCGAATTCTTGAACCCTGAACTAGAGATTCTGGGTTCTTGTCGCCAGCAGAGTCGCCAGAGCTGTCACACCTCCCTTTTCTACCGCGAGAGGGGTATAGGGAAGATTTTTCCAATTTAAGTGACAATCGAAACAGGATTATTTATTTAAGATTCAGAGTCGCCACTTGGGATAATTTATGGTGTCCCAAGTTACCGGTTTAAAATTTCGAATCGAGGAAGTTTGACTCTTATTATGGTCTGCGAACACAGAAATCCGGGTAAGAAATTCTGTTAACTTGGGAGAAGGTGTTAGGCATTCCCGGGTTCCGTGGTTCGAGCACGGTCGCTTAACTATTAATAAATGGACTATTATCTGATTAATTACACATTTTAAAACCTATTGTGCATTTTTAACTTTTTAACCGCTTCTAGTATTTGTGGAATTTATTTCCGGAATAAGGCACAATTGTCGTACACTTGCCGTTTTGGAACACATTGCAAACCACGCTACATGAAATGCACCCGCGATTTGCGACATGCTTATGTTGTTATTATTATTCAAAGTTGTTATGATCGGGTCACATGAAATGCACACCCGAATTTGAGAATTATGTATCACGACTATGCCACGGGAACCGTACCCATAGTCACGATGATTTATTAATCGCGCCTAAAGCAAACTACGAGATTCATAAACTATTGGTTTTACTAAATTAACACGCCTAGGTACTGAATACTCCATTGTGAATTATGTATCACGACTATGCCACGGGAGCCGTACCCATAGTCACGATAATTTATTAATTGCGCCTAAAGCAAACTACGAGATTCATAAACTATTGGTTTTACTAAATTAACACGCCTAGGTACTGAATACTCCGTTGTGAATTATGTATCACGACTATGCCACGGGAACCGTACCCATAGTCACGATGATTTATTAATCGCGCCTAAAGCAAACTACGAGATTCATAAACTATTGGTTTTACTAAATTAACACGCCTAGGTACTGAATACTCCGTTGTGAAATTCCACCAACAATCTTCCCCTTTTTAGTTCCTTAATCAAAATTATGTGTTTATCACTACCAAAATGACATCTTGATGAGAAGACCAAATTTGGATGATAGACAGACATACCAACTTCACATTTGAAAAATCAAGAAGCAACCTCGTATATCCACAATATAAATCACTAACGACTAGCACACAATGTTGATAAAATGAATCAAGCTTACAGAAGATTTTCTATAAATTATATTTACGAGGAGGCAAACCTTATGCTAAAGAAAAAAAAAACAGAAGTATATGCTTTAGGTGAACATATATCTATGTCTGCTGACAAAGCACGAAGAGTAATTGATCAAATTCGCGATTGTTCGTGTGAGGAATTTGCTACATAGCTTATGTTCTCGTGATCACATATTTAGGAACAGACATGATAATAGAAATTTAAAAATGGCACCCACCCTTTATTAATTCAACCAATCTGTTTTTAGTTCCAAAATATGCTCTATCCGATTTAATTAATAAATTCAACAGTAAATATACTAGTTCACAAATCTATACACTAGAAATATTGATCTAAGCAAAAGCACATCGCTAAAAGAAAATTGCACAAAGCATCAAAATTGCACAAAAACACTAATTCAAATTTAATTAGATTAAAACAAGAAATGAACCTCAAACTTTGAATCTGAACTTTAATTGTTTTACAGCTCTGTAATCCGAAAGCGAACTAAACCATGAACGACCCAATCGTACTCGGCGGACTCGGCTCAGACCTCAACTCGACTCAGAAGCCTGCACTGAAGAAGTATGGTGGCTCGTTCTCTCATTGTGTGTGCGTGGTGCGGCAAATTAGAGGGATTTTTGGGAAGCTAAGGAACTTTATTAAAGTTTCTACTTTTGCTTGCCGCTATACATTTTGTAACTTCAATGTTTGGTGATGGCATAATCTCAACTAATTTGTGTTTTACATGGTAATATGTGTATTTGCGCTGGGAAATGGTAATCAAATCTATTCCAACTCCTGCACACCGCACTTAGTCATTGAATTAAGAGGTATTTCAGTAGAAGCTTTCCAATGATTTTTGCACGGGCCTATAAGAACATGTCACCAAATTATTGGTAGTCGATAACCAATTCCCCATTGTTATTACGAGGACCTTTTCACGAAACCAGTGCTAGTATTTGAATTGTAAGAATTGTGGAATACTGCAATTCGTCCTTTTCACAGTGGCAGTGTTAGTTTGTGAATTGTAAGGATTTGTGGAATGCTGCAGTCATAAGTGTACATTCGCATTTGATTTTTAATATAGTGTTAGAAGAAAATCATGCGACGATCCGGTTTCTATAGGGTGAGAGCCTAACCACCACGATAATTTACATAACTGTGCAAACTTTGGGTTCTCAATTTTAATTTTCTTTATTGACCATGGTTATTGGGTGCTAGAAGCGCAAATGAATCTATCCAATATATGGAAAAGTGTGGTAGAATGATTACATCAACCAGACACCCTATTAGAATGTACAATGCTATACTTATGGTTAAGCATGTGATCCCAAAAGAATTGTTTTAATGAGGTTTTCTTCAAACTTTTAGTTGTCTTCTCTGTTTTAATTTGTTTCATGTGTGCTTTTAATTCTCTATGCTGCTAATACTCGTTTTTGTAAGAATCCAAGATTGTTGAGTTTTTTTTTTTTTTTTAAAAAAAACATCCAAGAGCTAGCTACCGTTTTTGTTTTTGAAATGGGGATCAGAAATCCCTTCTCCAACAAGGGAGATGGTTGCCCTCTCTTTTGAGTGTGTGTGTGAGAAGAAGGGTTGTTGTCTTTGGTGAGGATGACCGCTGGTTCTCTTTTGAAAAGAGATGGTCGAAAATTTTGGGGTTCTCTGTTGAAGAAACGGCGGATTCTTTCCAGGTCTTCTTAGGGTCTAGCGGTCTAGGTTATGTCTAAAAATGTGTATTAAAGGTGAGTAAGTAGGGTTTTTTAGGGTATTGGATTTAATGGGCTAATTCGAATGGACCAAAAATTGGGCTCTAAAACTCCTAAAATTGTGGTCCAACACCTTAATTAACTCCTTTTAATATAAGATAAAAATACTACACAATGTAAAAACTAATCTTTATTAATTAAACTAAACTATATTAAAACATGAAACTATTTTTGTGCTTTCAAGATTATATATAAAAATAAAAATAAGGTACTATTTTTGTATATTTTGTATTTAAATTTATGAAAGATACATAAACTAAAATATTTTTTGTAATTTTCATTTTTGTGACAAAATAAAGTAAAAGAGTCAAAATTAGTTGAAATAGCGATATTAGGCCTAAACTAAATATTTACATGCTAAAATATAAAAAATCTTGGGGAGGGTCAAAAATCACATGTCTACAGTGCCTCGTGTGAAAGCAGGGGTTCACTTAGTAGGGGCTATCCTCCCGGGCCATTTCAGTTAGCGCTTCAAGCATCCCATTGTGTTTCGAGTAGTTGTGGTCCTTATGTGTCTCATCCTGAGCAGCTAGCCTACAGTGCACCATCAACTCCTATTAGTGCACCTCTGATCCAGAGCTATCAGGGTGGTTATCCAGGTCGACAGAGCTAGTCCTAGGGCCAGCATTCACAACAGCCGAGAGGTTGTTATAGTTGTAGAGATCTGAGGCACCTTGCTAGATTTTGCCCCAAGCCACAGGGCGGCATGCCACAACAAAGTTCTCGTGCCATGGTTCACACTGCTTGCTTCACCACCTACTCAGCCAGCTAGAGGTGGGGTTTAGGCCGCAAGAGGTAGAGGTCAGAGCGGAGGGGCGCAACCCCATTTTTATGCATTCCCAGCTAGACCCGAGGCCATGTCATCTAACACCATCATCACAAGTATTGTTCCAGTTTGCCATAGAGATGCTTCAGTTCTATTTGATCTAGGCTCTACTTATTCCAGTTTGCCACTATCTCCACACCATTCTCTCCATGGTTCTCAAGATTGTCGTTCACTGAGCTAGACATTTCGACCTGAAATCAAAGATCTTGGGCAAAAAAAATGTGAAAGATAACTTGCGTTGCGTAGTAAAACCAGCAAGAAAATAATCACTATTATTTTTAGCCCTACGGTGGGCGCCAAACTGTTTACCGTGAAAATGGTAATAATAATTAAATTTGATTTTGTGAAGTTCTAAAAATACATGATTTATTTTTATGCTGGTTGTTAAGCAGTCGATGCTATGTGAAAGACATAGAAGCGAGACAAGAGCTTAAAAATGAGATATTAACCAAACTGAATCACTGTCAATCGGGGCCTCGAGGTCGAGTCGGATGCTCGGCTGGGAGCTATCGAGGGTAATCGATGAGCGACTAACAGTTGTAATAAGGTCAATGATGACTCTTTATGGCTAATAATAAGCAATAAATGAAGAACAATAAGTAGAACACAGTGAATGTAAGCAATAGATGAAGCAATGAACTCAAGAGAATATATTAGAGAGCAGAGAGAATGTTTTTGTGTATTTAGTATTGAGCCACCGCCTTTACAAAGTAGTAAGGACCCCCTTTATATAGGAGGGGAAATCCCAATATAGTACAAATACTTTATTACAAAGATATGGAGATGGGACAGCTAGCTGACACTATGATTCAGGTTTGAACTTAGCCCACCAGACTTTGTCAGCTCTGGTTATATGTCTTGGGAACTCCCCACTGTTCCATCACAACCGTTGGTCTGCACTGCCCTGAGATCGAGCGTCGATAGCCCTCGAGGGTGAACCTCGACCATAATCTTGAACCTGTGAAATATGTTTACGAGCCGTCGCAACGATAGAAAATTGGGCCCTTCGATTTTACTGCATACATGGTGATTACTTTGTTATTTCGTAATTTCATACTTGTCGTATTTACTATATCTTCCCCTTTTCACACATCCCCTCCCGATTAGTATTTTATCATTCTTTGTTATTATTGTTGTTTTATATACGCTTGTACATATTTATTTTGCGTAGGTGTCTTGTCATAGCCTCATCACCACCTCGTCGAGATTAGGGTCGACACATATATAGTATATTGGATCGGTTGTACTAGCACTGACTTCTGCACTTCTTGTGCAAATACTGGTATTGGTCCTAGAGACGCTCAGTAGCTTTCTCCTCGGATCAAGTCGTAGTTGGACACTTGAGGTATAGCTGCACGACGTTCGCAACCTTGAAGTCCCCTTCCCCTTCTATCATTTATGTTTTATGAGTTTTAAAACATTTGTACTTTGTTCAAACCTTATTTGTAGCACTCTAGATGCTCATGTATTTGTGACTCCAGTTTCTGCTATTGTATTTGGATTGTTGTTTATTAGGTTATCACTCTATTTCAGACTACTCGATTTTATTGCTATCATTTGATTTGCATTGCTAAAATGGTTAATAGAAATAGCTGAGGTTAGCTTGCCTAGCATGTGAAATGTTAGGCACCATTACGATCATGAGGGTAGGAATTCCGAGTCGGGACAATAGTATCTTTGAGGAATGGCAAAGTATTGCCGGACCCGATGGTATCATAGAAAGATGAGTTGACTGGAAATCAAGTTAAGACTGAAGGGGATCAGAAAAGTGATGAGCATCATAGGAGTGAAGTGATGGCAGAGCAAGGGAATGATGTGAAGAAGAAGAACAAACCTGAAGTTCCAACAAGGAAGATGAAAGACAAAAAAATAAGCAATGGTGATATTGAGGAGAGTAAATATATGCATGCTCTACCTTTCCCTCAGAAGCAAAGAAGAGAGAAGCTGGACTAACAATTTGGGCATTTTCTAGAAGTGCTCAAGTAGGTGCATGTTAATCTACCTTTCACAGAGTTGCTCTCGCAAATGCCAACATATGCCAAGTTCTTGATGGAGATATTTTCCAACAAAAGGAAAGTGAAAAAGACATCGGTAGTCAAGCTCACAGAGCATTGTAGTGCTATCTTGCAAAATAAACTTCCTCAAAAGTGTGTAGATCCAAGGAGTTTCACTATACCTTGCTCTTTAGCAAGTGCTAACTTTGAAAAATCTTTGTGCTATTCAGGTGCTTCTATTAATCTTATGCCTTTGTCTATATTCAGGAAGCTTCAGAGAGAGCTTGGGCCAATCAAGTGTGTACATGTGTCTTTGTAGTTGGCGGATCAGACCACAATAATGCCTGAGAATTGTGGACGATGTGCTAGTTCGAGTGGACAAATTTGCATTTTCTGGGGACTTCATCATGGTGAACATGGAAGAGAATAAGGAGGTCCCTCTGATTTTAGGGAGATCTTTCTAGGTTATTGGCAAAGCTATTCAGGAAAGACAGCCCTTGCTAAGAGTGGGGGAAGAAAGAGTGGTGTTCAAGATGAAGGAAATAATAGGGACATCTAGATACGAGTCGACTGCACCCTCTAAATTCAAGGCAAAGACCCTAAAAGAGCGAACTGGAGAGGCTAAGCATGGCATGTGTAAGGTGTACCCGAAGAAGGGAGAAAAGAAACTTTCAGCATGGATGTGTGCACTGGTTCGGGTGTGTTTTTGTTGGCATTGTTACAAAAATTGACTTTTCCCGATGATGGATTTACTCGACTGTCTTATTGCGAGATCATAGTCGAAGAAAAAAAATGTCTTTCATTTTCGTTTTATTTTCTAAGGTAGTATAAAAATTTCCCCTTTATTTTTATTTGTGTCTCATTTCCTTTCCAAGGATTTTGCTTGAACCGAGTGTAGTTAGTTTTCTTTGTTAGGAATAGGGAAGTCTTGTGCTATGGTGTTAAATGGAGATAACTTGTCTTAACTTTGTTGTGCCTTGAGAGCAGTGAGTGCTTTAGTTGTGATGCCTAGGCTCATTTTTTGACTCATGAAAAAGTACCTTAATTTGTTTGATCTCGATTATGCTTAACTACTTTGACTAGAGAGTCGAATAGATTCGATCCTAAGTGAATTATGTGCCAATGTGTGTGTGTTTTGTTGATATTCTGAGCATGTCAGTTGAGGTCTAGAACTCTCCCTGTGTGTTGAAATAGAAGTCTTGTTCAGTCTAGGAAGTGATATAGGCATTTTTTTGTTGAGCCAAATATATGCCAGTGACCCATCTAATTTTTGTGTATCCTAGTTAGCCCTTTTGAGCCTGTAATCCTATTTTCTTTGGCAAACACACTACAAGTCTTTCATGACGAAAAATCCCACCTTAGGAATCATGATGACACCTAGTCTCTAAGACTAGGTAAGCCTAACACATGAGGGGATCTAACAGAGATAACCAACTTAACTATATAAACTTAAACTAATAAATAAATAACGTAACTAAAACCAAACAAACGTTGTACAATCCCCAGAACCTGTAGTACCTAGTAATAAGCTCTACTGACATACACTGAAATTTTTAAATATAATATAGTTCTAAAATAAAGATAAACAACAGTAAGGATAATATCCAAAGGTGACTCCGAGGCCAGTAAACGTCAAGTATGTATACCTTGAAGTCTCCAGCGGCGCAAACATAACTCTCAAAGCGACACGATCCGAAGTACCTGGATCTGTACAAAAATATGCAGAAGCATAGCATGAGTACGCCACAGCGGTACATAGTAAGTATCAAGACTAACCTCGATGGAGTAGTGACGAGATAAGTCGAGACACTCATTAGACATAAAACCTGTGCAAGATATTATCATAAAGCTAACAATGGAAGGAACGTAAATGTAAGGATAATATCGTAAAGTTTATTAATATAAACTGTGATGACCCGATAGGTCATCTTATGTTTTATAACCTAATTCTCTGCTTTGAACCCCTAAATACCTCATTTTAGCCCTCCTCGATTTGCGTGCACAGTTCGGAAGTTTTCACGAAAAGCTTTTATGTTAAAAACTGAGAAAAATATGAAAATTTTGCCTTAAAATCCATTTCACTTGACTTCGGTCAATGTTTTGAGCAAACGGACCCGGATTCGTATTTTAATGGGCCTGGTGGGTCCGTATCGTGATTTGGGACTTGGGCGTATGCCTGGGATCGAATTTGGAAGTCCCTTGCCCGAGTTATTGCACTTTGTTGAAATTTGAAGGTTTAAAGGCTTAATGACTTTGAAAGTTCGACCAATGTTTGACTTTATTGATATCGGGTCCGTATTTTGGTTATGAAACCCAGTATAGGTCCATTACTATATTTATGACTTGTCTGTCAAATTTGGTGAGAAACGGAGTTGGTTTGACGTGATTCTGACGTCCGATTGTGAAAATAGAAGTTCATGAGTTTTCTTGAAAAATTCATTTGATTTGGTCTCCAATTTGTAGTTCTAGGTGTTATTTTGGCGATTTGATCGTGCGAGCAAGTTTGTATGATGATTTTAGACTTGTGTGCATATTTGGTTTAGAGCCCCGAGGGCTCGGGTGAGTTTCAGATAGGCTACAGAGTGGTTTAGAGTAAGAACTCAGCTGGTGTTCTGCAATTTCTGGTACTGGTCTCTGATCTCGCAATTGCAAGATCAGTGTTCGCATTTGCGAACAACCCAAATCCTGCCAGGCTCGCATTTTCTAGCAAATTCTTCGCATTTGCGAAGAGCACCTGGGTTATAAAGAGTTCGCATTTGCGATCAGGAGGTCGCAATTGCGGGGAGGCTAGAGTTTGAAATTGCGAACATTTCATCGCAAAAGCGATGAAAGCAGAGGTGCGCAGACATCACATTTGCGAGGTGTTCTTCGCATTTGCGGGGGTTCGCAATTGCGAACCCCTGGTCGCAAATGCGACATCTACAACTGAACAAATAGGAGTTAGACGGGATTTTTGCTCATTCTTCAAATTTTCAAAACAAGAAAATCCTAGAGGCAACTTTCCCAAGCACCCTTCTTCCCCAAATCATTGGTAAGTGATTCTTTACCTATTTTCTTTCAATCTTTCATTACCTTTCATAAGTTTTTAACCTAAAATTTAGTATTTTCTTGGTGGAATTGGGGGGTTTGGGTAGAATTAAGGATTTTGTAAAAATTGGGATTTAGAACTAAAACTGAGGTCGGATTCCAAAACAAATTACATAACCGGGCTCGGGGGTGAAGGGGTAATCGGTTTTTGGTCTGAATTTCGGGTTTGGACCAAGCGGGCCCGGGAGTTGACTTTTGTTGAATTTTTCAATAATGACCTAAATTGAATCTTTTGCAATCGTGGGTCATTCCTAAGGCTTATTTTGAATCGTTTGGTTGGTAATTTGCTAGATATTGTTTGTTCGGAGGATTGTTTGAAAGGCAAATCTATAGTTGAGCTTTGAGTGATCTTTGGAGCGAGGTAAGTGTTGTGTCTAACCTTGACTTGAGGAAATTAGGGACCCTCGGATTATGTGCTATGTGATTTTCATGTGTTGCGGCGTATATGCGAGGTGACGAGTGCTTATACGGCGCCGAATTACTTGTCTTTCCTGATTTTCTGCTTTCCTTCATTATCTCCTTTCCTGTCTTAACTGTGATATGCCCTAGATGTCTTCCATGCTCAATTGCTACTTGTGAATCAATGTTATCTCCTGTTAATGATGTTAGATCTTTTCATAGTTTCATGATTCCCTGCTATTTGCTTAAATTGACTTACTTGTACCTTCTGATTGTCAATTATTGGACTGGTCTCGCTGTGTAGTATTACTTATGTGGATTCCCAGGTTGTACAAGGTTTCCTTTCTGGTTCAGCATCGTATTCATTGATCATAGAGATCCTTGTGAGTTGAATTATTGATTTGACTGTACTCATTGAATGTTGGTACTGATATGGTGGGATGGGGTTGCACGCCGCAACATGTGAAATAAGGATGGATTGATATGGTAGAATAAGGGTGAATTTGTACTGCTATGGTGGGATCGGGTTGTGAACCGCAACATATATATATATATATTATTTATTGTTGTTGATGCTGTTACGGTGAAATAAGGGAGGGTTCTGTGTTGCACGGTGGGATTGGGTTGCGCGCCGCAATAACCTATGTATTTCTATCTAATTGAGCTGTGTTGGTTTCGGTATTTTCATTTAAAACTCTATGTATTGGTAATTCTTAACGACACTGGTTTATTTCTTGAAGTTGTAGCTGTTATTTTCAGTTGACTGTCTTATCTTGTTCCGCATTTTCTTTTTTTGCATTTATTATATACTACGTATATGTTGTAGCGTAGGGTGACCTGCGTTAGCCTCGTCACTACTTCGTTGAGGTTAGGCCCGACACTTACAGAGTACATGGGGTCGATTGTACTCATACTACACTCTGCACTTGTTTTGCAGATTTTGGAGTCGGTCCCAGCGGCGGCTAATAGCGTTCTCGGATTGATCGGCCTTGCGGAGACTTGAGGTACAGCTGCTCAGGGCCCGCAGCTCCTGGAGTCCCCCTCCTTTTTATTTAGCTGTGTATTTTCCTTCAGACAATTTTATATTTATTTCAGACCCTTGTATGTACTATTCTAGTAGCTCGTGCACTTGTGACACCGGGTTTAGGGATTGTTAGCAGACGTTTGGTTGTTTTTAGCTTCCGCATTTTACTTTGGATTTCTACAGATATTTCAGTTCTTTCTCTTTATTTAATCTAAACTGTTGAAAAATGAATGAGTTGTTCTAACGTTGGCTTGCCTAGCAAGTGAAATGTTGGCGCCATCACGATCCCGAAGGTGGGAATCCCGGGTCGTGACATAAAGCCAACAATGAAATAGTAGAAACAATTGGCAATAAGGAATAATAAAGTAATAAAGCAGCAACCCAATTAGAACATAGATGAAATTTGAATGATCTCAACTAAGGAATTAGATGACAATTCAAGTAATCCAATCGTTCCCAGCACATGATTTTCAACTAGAATTACCCCAAGGCACCACACCTCATAATCCACAAATCATAAGCCATACTTCGTATCTTACATGCAAGGCACCTCGTGCCCACATCATCATTCACTTCGCACGACAAAGTACACCTGCTACGATGTACATTGAATACATATCAAATGTCAAATAAAATGTTCAAGAAATTTATTTAAATACAATAAGGTATAATAACAATCTTGAATAAAGTAAAGCGGAAAATAAAACAATGAGTTTATTTTTTAAACCAAATAAAAGAAAATAAAGTACAATTTATGCAAAAATAGAGTACCAAAAGAGTTTAGTTTAGAAATCAATAAGTGCACGACCCGGCCGGTCGTTTTAAGAATTAACGCCCCGTTCCCCTATTAACTGCATTCCCCGTGTTTGTTTCTGTTATTGTGAGTTGTCGAGAGGATTCGTTTTGAGTTTCGGAGTGTTTTGGGACACTTAGTCCTTAAATGAGAGCTTAAGCTTTAGAATTTGGACCGTAGTCGGAGCAGTATGAAGATGGCCTCGGAATGGAATTCCGTCGACTCCGTTAGCTCCGCTGGGTGATTTCGGGCTTAGGGGCGTGTTCGGATTGTGTTTTTGAGGTCCGTAGCTTATTTAGGCTTGAAATGCCGAAAGTCAAATTTTTGATGTTTCCGGTTCGCTAGTGAGATTATGATATCGGGGTCGGAATGGAATTCTGGAAGTTGGAATAGGTCCTTCGTGCTATTTGGGGCGTGTGTGCAAAATTTCAGGTCATTCAGACGAGGTTTAATAGACTTTTTGATCGAAAGCGGAATTTGGAAGTTTTGGGAATCCTTAGGCTTGGATTGGAGAGTGATTTATGGTTTTAGCGTTGTTTGATGTGATTCGAAGGTGGGAATAAGTTCGTATGATGTTTTAGGATTGGTTGGCATATTTTGTTGAGGTTCCAGGGGCCTTGGGTGAGTTTTGGGTGCTTAACGGAAGTTGAATTGGACTTAGGAAAAATCTGAAGTTGGCTAGATCTGTCATAACCGCACATGCATGCATAAGACTGCAGGTGCGGGCCCGTAGAAGCGATGGAGAAGCCGCAGATGCGGCTGGGCGTTTGGAGTTCTAAAGTCGCAGGTGCGAGAGCTGGAGCGCACCTGCGAGATCGTAGGTGCAGTAGAAGAAGTGCAGGTAAGGCTTGGTGCTTTAAGTGAATTCTCACAGATGTGCATCTGGGACTGCAGGTGCGGGTCCGCAGGTGCGAGGAAATGGCCGCAGGTGCGGAAACCCTGGGCCAGAGCCTATATAAGGTTTCAGTCGCGATTTCTGCCCATTCCTTCACCATTTTCATCCGGATTTTGAGATTTTTGGGAGGTTTTTGAGAGAGATTTCAAGGGAGCTTCGAGGAGGTAAGGTTTTTGGAACCCAAACTCGTTATTATTGTATTTTTCTACTGATTTGGCAAGAAATTTATGGAAAATAAGGGTTAAATTTGGGGGTTTAGGGTTTGAAATTAGAGACTTGGAATTGGGGATTTGAGGGGTTGTTTGTGGTGCGATTTTCGTGTATTTGGTATATATGAACTCGTGAGAGTGTGAGGATTCTAGTTTTGCGAATTTTATCCGATTTCGAGACGTGGGCTCGGGGGGGCTTTTTGGGCGATTTTCCTAATTTCACGTGTTAGCTTCGAATTAATTAGTTAAATTAGTTACTTGAAGTTATATTTACATTACGCAATTACTTTGAATAGATTTGGTCAATTTGGAGTAGGGTACTCGTGGCAAGAGCGTGATATCGAGTTGATTGAGCTGGTTCGAGGTAAGTGGCTTGCCTAACCTTGTGTGGGGAACTCCCCTTAGGATTTGGTACTGTTGATATATGAAATGCCTTGTACGTGAGGTGACGAGTGCGTACATGTGCTAATTGTTGAAAATCTGGTTTTCATTAAGTAACTATAATTGTGTTGTCTTCCCTGTTTATACTACTTGCAATTTAAGCCAGCTGTTAGCTTAGGAAAGCATGTCTAAATGACTCAATTGTTTTACTTGCTCAAATTGCTTTATTTTAATTCTGTGCAGCGTGCTAGGTTAGAAATACCTATTTTACCTCGGTATGAAATTGGATTGAATTAAATATTCTTCGTGTTGCTACTGTGTGTTTACTTTGGGACTACGGGCGGTATCTCGGTAGATCCCCCTTGCCTGTTTATTTGGGACTACGGATCGGTATTCCGGTAGATCCCCCTGCATAGTTATATTGGAACTACAGGACTGCACCCGGTAGATTCCCCCAGTACTGGATATTTACATTTGGGACTATGGATTGGTATTCCGGTAGATCCCCTACGCACTATGAGTTGGACTACGGGACGACACCCGGGAGATCCACTGGATATTTACATTTGGGGACTACAGGACGGTATCCTGGTAGATCCCCGGTTGCTATCTCTGTGTAGAGCTATCTTCTTTCTGTGATTTTATCTCTGTTGTATTTGTTGTTATTCTTATTACCCTGTGTTGCTTTAAACTATTTCATTTCCTTATATATATATATATGTTTATCTTCCTCGTCACTACTCGATCGAGGTTACGCTTGGCACTTACTGGGTACCGCCGTGGTGTACTCATGCCCTTTCCTGCACATGTTTTCCGTGTGCAGATCCAGGTTCATCTGCTCAGCCATATCGTTAGCGAGACGAGGCGACTTTCGGAGACTTTGAGGTATATTTGCCGCGTCCGTAGACTGAGGAGTCTCTCTCTATCTCTTTCTGTTAGCTTTAGGTCTTCTATACTCTCTGTTGACTAGATATTCTGGAGTAAGAACTTTATGTAAACATTCTCAGCTTGTGATTTCATGAGATTTCGGGTTTTGGGAGTTGTTCCAGTTTTTGAGAACATGTATTGGTTTATGCCGAGCGGCATCTTAAACATTTCTATCTTTATTTATCTTCAGTTTTTATTGGTTTTTTTTCGCATTTCGTTTCTTTTCCGCAAATTGTTAGGCTTACCTAGTCGTAGAGACTAGGTGTCATCACGACAGTTTACGGAGGGCGAACTTGGGTCGTGACAAGTTGGTATCATAGCTCTAGGTTCATAGGAGTCATGAATCACAAGCCGATTTATTAAAGTCTCGCGGATCGGTACGGAGACGTCTGTACTTATCTACGAGAGGCTATGTAACTGTTAAGAAAATTCCACTTCATTTGAATTTCTTATCGTGCGAGATTTTTGATATCGAAATTCTAAACTTCTGCCTTCTATTCTCTCACAGATGGTGAGGACACGTGCTACTGGAGGTGACCAGACACCTGCGCCCCCTACGAGAGCCGTCAGAGGTCGGGGCCGGGGTAGAGGCCGAGGACGGGCACGCGGTGCATCTAGAGCACCCACGCGAGCTGCTACCGAGGAGCCACCAACAGTTCCAGTTGGAGCCCAGGCGCCTGACACGCCTACTGCTACTACTACTCCAGCTCTCCAGGAGACTCTTGCGCAGTTTATGAGTATGTACACCACTCTAGCTCAGGAAGGGTTGCTTCCCCTTGCTGCAGCCACATCCCAGGCCGGGGGAGGAGCACAGACTCCCGCCGCCCGCACTCTTGAGCAGCGAGTGCATGTTGAGCAGGTCCCAGAGATCATACCGGCATATCCTGTAGCCCCAGCTCAGCCCGAGGAGAGGGCAGTAGCTTCAGAGGAGGAGCAGAAGAGGCTTGAGAGGTTCAAGAAGGATCAGCCTCCTATATTCAGTGGACTAGCATCAGATGATGCTCTGGGATTTCTAGAGGAGTGCTACCGTATCCTCCGTACCATGGGTATATCAGGATCGAGCGGGGTTTCCTTCACTATCTTCAAGCTTCGAGGAGCCGCCTATCAGTGGTGGCATACTTATGAGTTAGACAATCCAGATGAGGCAGCTTCCCTGACTTGGACTCAGTTTTCAGATATGTTCTTGAGAGAGTATGTTCCCGCAGAGCCATAGGGACGCATGGCGCGCATAGTTTGAGCATTTGCGCCAGGGTACTATGATTCTCTCAGAGTACGGTGTCCGTTTCACTGACTTGGCTAGACATGCACCAGCTTTGGTTTCTACTGTTCGCGAGAGAGTTCTTCGGTTCATTGAGGGGCTTATTCCTAACATCAGGTCCAGCATGGCTCGAGAGTTGGAGATAGGTATTTCTTATCAGCAGGTGGTGAGCATTGCTAGGAGAGTAGAGGGTATGCATGCTCGGGACAGAGAGGAGAGGGAGGCCAAGAGGTCTCGAGAGTCAGGCTATTATTCTGGTGCACGTGCCCCAGCTGCAGCTCGTCATGGTAGGGGTTATATGAGTCGCCACGTTCATTCAACTTTTCTAGCAGCCAGTGGTATTCCAGCTCCTCCTAGACCTCAGGAGCCCTATTATGCACCTCCAGTATCCAGTGTGCCTCCTGCGCGAGGTGTTTTCAGTGGCTAATCACAGCTGCCACGTCCTCCCAGAGCTTGTTTTGAGTGTGGTGACACACTCCATATGGTGAGGGATATTCCTAGACTTAGGAGGGGTGCACCTCCACAGACTTCTCAGCCACAGCGTGCCCTGCAGAGTTCCCAGGCTATGGTTACAACACCAGTTGCTACCCCACCTGCCCCGCCAGCTAGAGGTGGAGGTCGGGGAGGTAGAGGTCGCCCTAGAGGGGGAGGCCAGGCCAGGTAATATGCCCTTCCTGCCCGTACTGAGGCTGTCGCCTCCGATTCTGTCGTCACAGGTATTATCCTGGTCTGTCATAGAGATGCATCAGTTTTATTTGATTCAGGATCCACTTATTCTTATGTGTCCTCTTATTTTACCCCGCATTTGGGCGTATCTCGGGATTCCTTGAGTTCTTCTATTTATGTTTGTCACGCCCCAAAATCCGAGGAGCGCGACCGGCGCTCAACCAAGTAAACCCGACCGAGCAAGCCTGTTAGATCTCATTCTACCCCAAACTAACTCATGAATAAATTGGAGATGGACTCCATTAATCAAATTCTATAAACACATCATTAACGATTTCCATTTCATTTTCATTAGCAACTTCATTCGCCATATTAAAGGTATTACAAGTTTTATACATCATTGCCAAACATCAACATTTCTATTTAAAATTCCCATGCCCGACACAACCCACAACCTGTCTACGGAGCCTCTAACTACAACTAAAGAATAATATGGAAATGCCGGCAACAAGGCTCCGGCTATACCTTACACAAATACCAAAATAAGACTCCGGGAAGAAAAGCGGCTTGAGCCACGCAGGGCCCCGAGAGGAAAGGGGCTCACCAATACAGTTGACGGAAAGTGGATAAGGTGGTACTGTCAATGGATTGAAGTACCTGCACCTACAATCATAACACGAATGTAGCGCCCCCGACAAAAGGGACGTCAGTACATTTGAATTGTACTGGTATGTATGAACAAACTTCACCCCAGGTAGAATCAAATAACACACAAGTAACATATATCAATAGAATCAACGATCAAATGCACGTGAAAGAAACAATCAAAGCCAAACAAGTTTCACAATCTCTCCTTTTCCCCTTCAACGTTATCACATCAATGATTTCACAATTTATAAACAGGTATGTAACAGTAATAGAAACAACAATCAAATCCACAAAGAGGGAACAATCAAGCCAAACAAGTATACAATCTCTCCTGCTTCCCCTTCCACATTTCCACATCAATAATTTCACAATTTGTTCATATTTTCATTTCAATAGTGATTTCGATCACTTTCCACCCTTATTACCTCGGCCACCCTTATTACCTCGGCCACCCTTATTACCTCGGCCACCCTTATCGGCCACCCTTATCACCACAACCCACACCTTATTACTTCGTGTTGCGGCGCGCAACCCGATCCCACCGAGCAATCACAACTCACAAGCAACACAACAACAACAACAATTCACAAGGACAACAACAACAATACCACAGCAATAACAATTTACATAACAAGGATAACAACGACAAATGTCAAGGTCAACAACATCAAATCCCAATAACAACAACGACAAATCTCAAGGAATAGCAGCACGATACACAAGGGATTTCTTTAACCATCAATGCCATTTCCTTCTTATTCAATAGCCCAATGCACAATTTAGATCACAACGGTAGTTTCGCACAACCAGCCACATATAATGTTACCACATTTGTTTCAATTGCATCAATTACAACTTCTTTCGATCATTTGATACACAACTCTTACCACACAAACACATTCACATACCCACATTTGGTTTATTGCCATTCACTTGCACCACCATATCAGAAGACTTAACCAACAACGTTCAAGGCTCATTAATCACAAGAATTCACAAGTAGTTCACATAAGTAAACACATACTTCCATGTCGACATCCTCAAGCTTTTACATACTTTGCACATAACAAGATAGGCACATCAAATCACTTCGCACAATAACATATAACTTGGTGGTAGGGAAATTAACTAAGGCAATCAATTCACATATTTCATACAAGGTACACATACCGTATGCTCGTCACAACAAGGGGATTCTACAAGAGTTTAAGTTAGCCATACATACCTTTCTTGAGCTTTCCTTTAATTACTACGATATTCCAGAAATTCTAGCAACTTCAATCTATTTTAGGACATAGAAAAATTGAGCACAAATTAGGAAGATATTCATAATTCTAGCTCATTTGAGCATTTTATCAAATACTAGTTGATCATCTTGATTTCAAATCCCCTTTCAAAAATTTTCTTCATTCCCTAACCCAGTCCTTACTTATTTATGTTAAGCAATCTTCCCATAAACCTAAGTTGTACGTGTATGTATATACAATATTAATACACCCAAGAATCTTACCTTTATAACCCATCTTATACTCCAAACTCGAAATTAAAACCTAGGGTATAGAATCTTACCTCTTAGATGAAGAACTTGTGATTGGGATCTTTGATTCTTGAAGATTGATGCAAGTTTGGATGATTTAAATGTTGGGTTCCTCCTTCTCTCTCTAAAATGCTCTCACCTCTCTCTAAAATCAGTAGAAAATGACCCCAAAATGAACTCTAAATCCTATATATTAAAATGGGGTCGGGTTATAAAAATTAGAAAATTAATCCTCCGATGTCAAGTCTGCTATAGCAGAATGGACCGCAGAACGCGAATGCTGGCCGCATAATGCACCGCAAAATCGGCGTCCAAAACTGGGCTACACTGGTCCAATTTGCGACCTGATTTGCGACCGCAGATCAAAAATGCGGACCGCATAATGGACATTGAGATCGCAGATCTGACACAGGATCGCATTTTTTCCAGCCTTTGGTAATTTGGTCATAACTTTGTGTAGGAATGTCCAAATGACGAACGGTTTGAAGCGTTGGAAACTAGACTCGAAGACCTTTCCTTTGATAGGTTATCCAACACCTAAAACCTTATAGATATTTAGATATGCTCGTTCAAAGAATGGACTAGTGCAAGATCGTTGGGAATTTTAGCCTATTATGGACTTTTCCAATTTTTCTTAGACTTAGGCCTTTCCTTGGACCTCAAATTACTTACCATAAGACTTATACACATATCTACCAAATCAAATGGATGTACACCATGTTAATAACACATAAAAATATTATAATGAGCCTACGTGACACCACGAAATCCTAAATTACTTAGCGAAAATTTCCGGGGCCTTACAATGTTTCTACTCCTGTTGGAGATTCTCTTGTTGTGGACCGCGTTTATCAGTCGTGTTTGATTGCTCTTAGTGCTTTTGAGACCAGAGCCGATTTTTTATTGCTCAGTATGGTAGACTTTGATGTTATCTTGGGTATGGACCGGTTGTCGCCCCATTATGCTATTTTTGATTGTCACGCGAAAGCCGTGATGCTGGCTATGCCAAGTGTACTGCGAGCAGAGTGGAGGGGTACCTTAGATAATACTTCCAGTAGAGTTATTTCATTCCTTAAGGCTCAGCGCATGGTTGAGAAGGGGTATGACTAGCTTATGTGAGAGGTGTCAGTATTGATACCCCTAGAGTTGATTCAGTCCTAGTAGTACGGGATTTCTCTGATGTGTTTCCAGTTGATCTTTCGGGTATGCCGCCCGATAGAGATATTGATTTTTACATTGATCTGTTGCCGGGCACTCAGCCCATTTCTGTTCCTCCATACCGTATGGCTCCTCCTGAGTTGAAGGTGTTGAAGGAGCAGTTACAGGAATTGCTTGATAAGGGTTTTATTCAGCCCAGTGTATCACCTTGGGGTGCTCCTGTCTTGTTTGTGAAGAAGAAGGATGGTTCTATGCGTATGTCCATTGATTATCGCCAGTTGAACAAGGTTACAGTGAAGAACCGTTATCCTTTGCCTCGTATTCATGACCTGTTCGATCAGTTACAGGGTGCCCATGTGTTTTCTAAGATTGACTTCTGTTCAGGCTATCATCAGTTGAAGAATTGAGAGCCAGATATCCCGAAGACTGCCTTCAGGACTTGGTCTGGTCATTTCGAGTTCCTTGTTATGTCATCTGAGCTGACCAATGCCCCAGCAGCCTTTATGCATTTGATGCACAGTGTATTCCGGCCATATCTTGACTCATTCATCATTGTCTTTATTGATGACATTCTGGTATACTCTCGGAGTCGGGAAGATCATGAGCAGCACCTGAGGACAGTGCTTCAGACTTTGAGAGAAAAGGAGTTATATGCCAAGTTCTCGAAATGTGAGTTTTGGTTTGATTCTGTAGCATTCTTGGGTCACATGGTATCGAGTGAGGGGATAAAGGTAGACCCGAAGAAAGTGGAAGCAGTGCAGAGTTGGCCCAGACCATCCTTAGGTACAGAGATCCGCAGTTTTCTTGGCTTGGCGGGTTATTACCATCGATTTATTGAGGGTTTTTCATCCATTGCAGCACTTATTACCAGGCTGACCCAGAAGGGTGCTCCGTTCCAGTGGACGGAAGAGTGTGAGGAGAGCTTCCAGAAGCTCAAGACAGCTTTGATATAGTTCCAATTTTGATATTGCCTACCGGTTCGGGGTCTTATACTGTCTATTGTGATGCCTCGAGGATTGGCCTTGGAGCGGTATTGATGCAAGACGGTAGGGTGATTGCCTACGCGTCCAGACAGTTAAAAGTACATGAGAAGAATTATCCTGTCCATGATCTCGATTTAGCTGCTATTGTTCACGCCTTGAAGATCTGGCGTCATTATTTGTATGGGGTTCCTTGTGAGATTTATACTGACCACCGGAGTTTGCAGCATCTGTTCAAGCAGAAGGACCTTAATTTGCGCCAGAGGAGGTGGGTAGAGTTGCTGAAGGACTATGATATCACTATCTTGTATCACCTGGGCAAGGCTAATGTGGTGGCCGATGCTTTGAGTCGCCGGGCGGAGAGTTTGGGCAGTTTGGCCTATCTACCAGCAGCGGAGAGGCCCATGGCGATGGATATTCAGGCCTTAGCCAGCCAGTTGGTGAGATTGGATCTTTCGAAGGCCAGTCGGGTCCTTGCTTGTGTGGTTTCTTGGTCTTCCTTGTTTCATCGTATCCGGGAGCATCAGTTTGATGACCCTCATTTGCTTGTCCTCAAGGACAAGGTTTTGCGAGGTGATGCCAGAGATGTTACCATTGGTGATGACGGGGTATTGAGGATGCAGGGTCAGATTTGTGTACCCAATGTTGATGGGCTTCGGGAGTTGATTCTAGAGGAGGCTCATAGTTCACGGTACTCCATTCATTCGGGTGCTGCGAAGATGTACCGAGATTTGAGACAACACTATTGGTGGAGGCGGATGAAGAAAGATATAGTTGGGTTTGTAGCTCGGTGCTTCAATTGTCAGTAGGTAAAGTATGAATACCAGAGACCGGGTGGGTTGCTTCAGCAGATAGAGATTCCGGAGTGGAAGTGGGAGCAGATCACTATGGACTTCGTAGTTGGGCTCCCACGGACTTTGAGGAAGTTCGATGCCATTTGGGTGATTGTGGATCGGCTGACCAAGTCCGCGCACTTCATTCCTGTGTGTACTACCTATTTTTCGGAGAGGTTGGCGGAGATTTATATCCGAGAGATTGTCCGTCTGCATGGTATTCCAGTTTCGATCATTTCAGATAGAGGTACTCAGTTCACATCATGGTTATGGAGGGCCGTACAACATGAGTTGGGCACTCGGATGGAGTTGAGCAAAACATTTCATCCCCAGACGGACGGATAGTCCGAGCGCACTATTCAGATTCTTGAGGATATGCTCTGTGCGTGTGTGATGGAATTTGGAGGTTCTTGGGGTCAGTTCTTGCCACTGGCTGAGTACGCCTACAACAACAGCTACCAGTCCAGCATTCAGATGACACCCTATGAGGCCTTTTATGGTAGGCAGTGTAGGTCCCCGGTGGGTTGGTTTGAGCCGGGTGAGGCTAGATTATTAGGCACAGACTTGGTTCAAGATTCCTTGGAGAAGGTTAGGTGATTCAGGATAGACTTCACACAGCCCAGTCCAGACAGAAGAGTTATGCGGACCGGAAGGTTCGTGATGTTTCCTACATGGTTGGAGAGCGGGTCTTGCTTCGGGTTTCGCCTATGAAGGGCGTTATGAGATTTGGGAAGAAAGGGAAATTGAGTCCGAGGTTTATTGGTCCTTTTGAGATATTGAGACGTGTTGGAGAGGTTGCTTATGAGCTTTCCTTACCTCCCAGCTTGGCAGGAGTTCACCCGGTATTTCATGTTTCGATGCTCCGGAGGTATCACGGTGATCCGTCGCACGTGTTAGATTTCAGTTCAGTCCAGTTGGACAAGGATCTATCTTACATTGAGGAGCCAGTGGCGATATTGGACAGGCAGGTTCGGAAGCTGAGGTAAAAGAACTTTGCATCAGTGAAGGTTCAGTGGCGGGGTCAGCCGGTCGAGGAGGCTACTTGGGAGATCGAGCAGGATATGCGCAACCGTTACCCTCATCTTTTCACCACTTCAGGTATGTCTCTATGCTCGTTCGAGGACGAATGAATGTTTTAAGAGGGGGAGGATGTAACGATCCGGCCGGTCATTTTTAGAATTAACGTCCGTTCCCCAATTAACTGCATTCCCCGTGTTTGTTTCTGCTATTGTGAGTTGCCGGGAGGATTCCTTTTGTGTTTCGGAGTGTTTTGGGACACTTAGTCCTTAAATGAGAGCTTAAGCTTTGGAATTTGGACCGTAGTCGGAGCAGTGTGAAGACGGCCTCCGAATGGAATTCCGTCCATTCCGTTAGCTCCGTTGGGTAATTTCGGGCCTAAGGGCGTGTTCAGATTGTGTTTTGGAGGTCCGTAGCTTATTTAGGCTTGAAATGCCGAAAGTCGAATTTTTGAAGTTTCCGGTTCGATAGTGAGATTTTGATATCGTGGTCGGAATGGAATTCTGGATGTTGGAATAGGTTCGTCGTGCCATTTGGGGCGTGTGTGCAAAATTTTAGGTCATTTGGACGAGGTTTGATAGACTTTTTGATCGAAAGCGAAATTTGGAAGTTTTGGGAATCCTTAGGCTTGGATTGGAGAGTGATTTGCGGTTTTTGCGTTGTTTGATGTGATTCGAGGTTGGAAATAAGTTCGTATGATGTTTTAGGATTGGTTGGCATATTTGGTTGAGGTCCCGGGGGCCTCGGGTGAGTTTCGGGTGCTTAACGGAAGTTGAATTGGACTTAGGAAAAATCTGAAGTTGGCTGGATCTGTCATAACCGCACCTGCGTGCGTGGGACCGCAGGTGCGGGCCCGCAGAAGCGATGGAGAAGTCGCAGATGCGGCTGGGCGTTTGGAGTTCTGAAGTTGTAAGTGCGAGAGCTGGAGCGCACCTGCGAGACCGCAGGTGCGGTAGAAGAAGCGCAGGTGCGGCTTGGTGCTTTAAGTGAATTCTCGCATATGCGCACCTGGGACCGCAGGTGCGAGGAAATGGCCGCAGGTGCGAAAACCCTGGGCCAGAACCTATATAGGTTTCAGTCGCGATTTTTGCCCATTCCTTCACAAATTTTTAAAGGATTTTGAGCTTTTTGGGAGGTTTTTAAGAGAGAATTAAAGGGAGCTTCGAGGAGGTAAGGTTTTTTGAACCCAAAGTCGTTATTATGGTATTTTTCTACTGATTTGGCAAGAAATTTATGGAAAATAAGGGTTAAATTTTGGGGGTTTAGGGTTTGAAATTAGAGACTTGGAATTTGGGATTTGAGGGGTTGTTTGTTGTCCGATTTTCGTATATTTTGTATGTATGAACTTGTGAGAGTGTGGGGATTCTAGTTCTGCGAATTTTATCCGATTCCGAGATGTGGGCCTGGGGGGACTTTTTGGGCGATTTTCCTAATTTCGCGTGTTATCTTCGAATTAATTAGTTGAATTAGTTACTTGAAGTTATATTTACATTATGCAATTACTTTGAATAGATTTGGGCCATTTGGAGTCGGGTACTCGTGGCAAGAACGTGATATCGAGTTGATTGAGCTGGTTTGAGGTAAGTGGCTTGCCTAACCTTGTGTGGGGGAACTCCCCTTAGGATTTGGTATTGTTGATTTATGAAATGCCTTGTACGTGAGGTGACGAGTGCGTACATGTGCTAATTGTTGAAAATTCGATTTTCATTAAGTAACTATAATTGTGTTTTCTTCCCTGTTTATACTACTTGCAATTTAAGCCAACTGTTAGCTTAGGAAAGCATGTCTAATGACTCAATTGTTTTACTTGCTCAAACTGCTTTATTTGAATTCTGTGCAGCGTGCTAGGTTAGAAATACCTGTTTTACCTCGGTATGAAATTGAATTGAATTGAATATTCTTCGTGTTGCTGCTGTGTGTTTACTTTGGGATTACGGGCGGTATCCCGGTAGATCCCCCTTGCCTGTTTATTTGGGACTACGGATCGGTATTCCGATATATCCCCCTGCACAGTTATATTGGTACTACGGGACTGCATCCGGTAGATTCCCCCAGTACTGGGTATTTACATTTGGGTCTACGAATTGGTATTTCGGTAGATCCCCTGCGCACTATGAGTTGGACTACGGGACGACACCCGGGAGATCCACCGGATATTTACATTTGGGCACTACAGGACGGTATCCTGGTAGATCCCCCGTTGCTGGTTATTTACATTTGGGGACTACAGGACGATATCCTGGTAGATCCCCGGTTGCTATCTCTGTGTAGAGCTATCTTCTTTCTGTGATTTTATCTCTCTTGTAGTTGTTGTTATTCTTATTACCCTGTGTTGCTTTATACTGTTTCATTTGCTTATATATGTATGTTTATGACCGGTAGGGCCCTGACCTTCCTCGTCACTACTCGACCGAGGTTAGGCTTGGCACTTACTGGGTACCGCCGTGGTGTACTCATGCCCTTTCCTGCACATGTTTTCCGTGTGCAGATCCAGGTTCATCTGCTAAGCCATATCGTTAGCGAGACGAGGCGACTTTCGTAGACTTTGAGGTATATCTGCCGCGTCTGCAGATCGAGGAGTCTCTCTCTGTCTCTTTCTGTTAGCTTAAGGTCTTCTGTACTCTCTGTTGACTAGATATTCTGGAGTTAGAACTTTATGTAAACATTCTTAGCTTGTGATTTCATGAGATTCCGGGTTTTGGGAGTTGTTCCAGTTTTTGAGAACATGTATTGGTTTATGCCGAGCGCCATCTTAAACGTTTCGATCTTTATTTATCTTCAGTTTTTATTGGTTTTTTTTTTTCGCATTTTGTTTCTTTCCGCAAATTGGTAGGCTTACCTAGTCGTAGAGACTAGGTGCCGTCACTACAGTTCATGGAGGGCGAACTTGGGTCGTGACAATAAGGTAAAGTAAAATAACGTTTTTAACTAAGTAAAACATCAGACAAGTTAACGAATAAAATATAGAATTTGTTAGAGTAAAGCGTGGTAACAATTTTACGTAAAGTAAAACATCAAATGGGGTAATGAATTTAATTTGAGAACCCAATTAACGTAAAATGTGATAACCATTTAAAAATAGTAAAGCACCTAGAGAGATAACGAGTTCTACATTAAGAGTCACATTAAATAAAGCATGTTAATAATTCTTTTATAAAACCCCATCCACGGTACAATAACAACAGTCAAACACATTAAAATAAGTCTTCTCCGTTGCGGCATACAGCCCGGTCAAAAATATATATACATATCAATTTTTCTCCGTTGCAGCGCGCAACCCGATCCACAAATATATAAAGAAATACCGTTGTGGCGCAATCCGATCCCACCATATCATCATCTGTTCAAAGCATATTAGGTCCTTATTTCTTCATATCATGTCATATCATATCAATATTGTTGCGGCGTGCAACCTGATCCCAAGAAATAATATAAATAACCGTTGTGGTGCGCAAACCGATCCCAAACAATATGAATTAAACGAACAAACTACAACCAACTACGGTAGATCACAAAATAAAACAAAGGAACTAAATAAAGAAAGTCATAAAACGCATAAAATAGTTATATGATAGCACACAAATAAATAGGAAGTAATGACGATTCATAAATAAAGACACAGTTGCAAAGAATTAATTAACAATTAAGGCATGTAACGGATAAAGGCAGGAATTCAACAACTAATTGCAGTGAACAATTAGAAGCAATAAGAGTAAAATTGACAATAAAAGATAGGACATGTACTAACAACTTCAAATAAAGCATGTAAGAGCAAACTTAACAATAGAAGATATAACATGAAACGACAACTTCAATTAAATGCATCAAAGAAGCCTAAGAGTCTAAATCGGTCAAATACCACATATAAGCCTGTGTACACACCCGTCACCTCATGTACACATTCCATATAATTAAGATATAGTACAATCAACCCAAAACCTAAGGGATAGTCCCCCCCCCCCCCAAAGTTAGGCAAGATACTTACCTCAATTAGGCCAATTCATCACTAAAAATATCTTTTCTTTAAAATTCACCTCCGCTCGGCTCAAATCTAGCAAAAAAAAAAAGACTTAATATTAACAAACAATGCAAGAGAAACCAATTCCAGTTGATAAAGTTAAGATCTTTAACTAAAATAAAAAATGTCAAAGGTCAACCCAAAAGTCAACCATAGGCCCGCACCTTGAAACCAGACAAAACTCACAAATTCTGATAATCCATTCGATTACGAGTCCAACCATACTAATTTCACTCAAATACTACTCCGATTCGATGTTCAAAATTCAATTATTCACTTTAGGAAAGTTTTGATGAAACCCCCAATTTTTCTTTTAAAAATCATCAATTAAATTCCAAAATCAAAGATGAAATCATGGTATATAATCAAAACCGAGTCAAAAATACTTTCCACAATCTATGTGATGAAATCCTCTCCTAAATCACCCAAAATGAGCTCCCCAACTCAAAATGTGATAAAATGAGCTCAATGTCCGAAATAGAGTACTTTATAACACTGCTCCAGGGATACCCTTCACAAACGCAGAAGAAGCTTCAAGTTCGCGATGAACAAAATGCACTGCCTCACATAACACTACACGTTCTCGGAACTACACTCGCAAACGTGATGAACAACTAATCTAGACTTTCACGAACGCAAAGCAGAACTCCTCAAGATTGCCAAGCTTAGCTCAACACTATGAGAACACATAAAGCTGGACGCAAACAGGAAGAATACACGTCCCTTACACTATGCGATCGCGTCCTCAACCTCACGATCATGAAGACAATTGAAGCACCAGAAATTAGCAGAAATTAGTAGTGCCAAAATAGTCTGAAACCCATCTGAAACTCACCCGAGCCCCTCGAGACCATGTCCGAACTTGCCAACAAGTTCCAAAACATAATACAGATCTACTCGAAGCCTCAAATTAAATATAACAACATCGAAACCCCGAATCGTACCTCATATCAAACTTAATGAACTTTTGAATTTCAACTTCCAAAACTCGTGTGGAACTATATCTAATCAACTCAGAATGACCTCAAACTTTGCACACAAGTTTCAAATGACATAAAAATCCCATTTCAACTCCCGGAACAACAATCCAAATGCGATATCATCAAAGTCAATTCCCATCAAGCTCATAAACATTCCAAACCTTCAAATTACCAACATTCACCTAATAGCGCCAAAACCTTCTATAAACATCCAAATGCAGATCCGGGCATATGACCAAGTCCAAAATCATCATCCAGTCCTAACTGAACCATCAAAACTCTGATCCTAGATCAAATACACAAAAGTCAAACTTGATCAACTCTTCCAACTTAAAGTTTCCTAATTGAGAATCACTCTCCCAAATCAATCTCAAATCACCCGAAAACCAAGACCGACCATACACGCAAGTCATAATATATCATAAGAAGCTACTCATTCCCTCTAACTATCGAAAAGAACGTAAATGCTCAAAACAACCAGTCGGGTCGTTACAAAGCCTAACCCCTTTTTCTTTGAATTGACTATCTGTTGGCCCTTTTACCTCTCTTGAGAACTCGAAGTTGTTATGAGCTTGTTAAAAGTAAAGTTGAGGTATGGTCGAGGTTTTTGGGTGGAACTGAAAACAATAGGATAAATGTGCACTGTTTTGAAAAAAAGTGAGAACCAATTGTAAGAAATTGAAAAGGAAAAGAAAAAAAATCAGAAGATAAGAAGAAAAAAAAGTGTTTGTATGTATTTTTTGGAAAAAAAATTCTTTGCTAGTGTTAACTCTTGATATATTTGTGCTTAAAGAACTCGGGTGCTGACGTTATTATGATGTGAAGGTTGGGGTTTGGTTCAACATAGGTATGGGGTTTGAATTGTTAATGTATATGTATTAAAGTCGCAGGGAGGTGTAGTCACTATATCCAAATGTATCCTACCCGTCCCGTAACTTACATTACAACAAAATAATGTCCTACTTGATCTTTGACTAAATAAGCTCAATTAGTAGAGTATTACACTACGGACAAGCCTATTCACGACCCAAATCCTAGGCCGTCGTGTTGGCACCTATCGTGGTACTAGGCAAGCCGACATTTCCAAAATACTTCCAACATTTAACAGAAAATAAATTTAGGGAATTTTAAATAACTGGAGTTTTCATAAAAACAGGGTAAGAATCCAAACATAAGTGCTGAAAATAACTCCCAAATTAGGGTGTCACTGAGCTCATGAGCATTTATATAACACCACTCTAGAAAAGAAATGACTACGAGAGTCTGTACCAAAATACAAATAAAGAAAAAAGATAAGGAAGGAGAAACAAGGTCTGCGAACATCGGGCAGCTACCTCGTAATCTCCAAAGATCGACTGTGCACGATATCAACGCCCACCGTGTCCGGAAACACCTGGACCTGCACACGAAGTGCATGGTGTAGCGTGAGTACAACCAACTCAGTAAGTAACAATAACAAATAAGGAACTGAAAGATAGTGACGAGCTAGACAAGTATAGTTTATTTCAGTAGTCTCAACAAGAAAGTAGACATGCTTTCAAATCCGGCAATTTAAGTCAAATAAGTTTATACATGCCACAGTCGCCCTTCGCGAACGCGAGACCTCTGTCGCGAACACGTAAGAGAAAACCAGAAAATTACACCTGCAAATCTTCAGCCATCAGGCTAAGTCCAAAATGATCCGTTAACCACCCAAAACCATCCAAGGCCCCTAGGACCTCAACCAAACATACCATCAAGTCCCACAACATCATACGAACTTAGTCAAACCCTCAAATCACCTCAAACAACATCGAAAACACGAATTACACATGGATTTAAGCCTAATGAACTTTGAAATTTCCAAATTATACAAACGACGTCCGATGGACCTCAAATTTTGCACACAAGTCACAAATGACACCATAAACATACTCTAACTTCTGGAAATCCAATCCGACCCCGTTATAAAAAAGTCCACTCCCGATCAAACTTTCTAAAATTCCAATTTTTGCAATTTTAAGCCTAATTCTACTATGGACCTCTAAATCACAATTCGAACACGCTCCTAAGTCCAAAATCACCAATGGAGCTAACGGAACCATCAAAATTCAAATCCGAGGTGGTTTACATATAAGTCGACATTCGGTCAACTTTTCCAACTCAAGCTTTTAATTATGAGACTAAGCGTCTCAATTCACTCAAAAATCTCTCTGGACCCGAACCAACCAACCCGGTAAGTCATATAACAGCTGTAGAGTACAAAAGGAGTAGAAAATAGGGGAACAAGGCTACAACTCTCGAAACGACCGGCCGGGTTACATCCTCCCCCTCTTAACAAATGTTCGTCCTCGAACGGGTCTAGAAACATACCTGGAGTCACAAATAGGTGTGGATATCTGCTCTGCATCTCCCGCTCGGTCTCCCAAGTTGCCTCCTCCACGGGCTGACCTCTCCACTGCACCTTCACTGAAGCTATATCTTTTGACCTTAACTTTTGAACTAGCCGCTCTAAAATGGCCACCGGCTCCACATCATAAGTCAAATCAACATCCAACTAAACCGTGCTGAAATCCAAAATATGAGACGGATCGCCGACATACTTTCGGAGCATAGAAACATGAAATACTGGATGCACACTCGACAAGCTAGGTGGCAAGGCAAGCTTGTAAGCCACCTCCACAATCTTATGAAGTACCTCAAAAGGCCCAATGAACCGAGGGTTCAACTTGCCCTTCTTCGCGAACCTCATAACACCCTTCATGGGTGCGACCTTCAGCAAAACCTTCTCCCAACCATGTAAGACACATCACAAACCTTCCTACCGGCATAGCTCTTCTGTCTAGACTGCGCCGTGCGAAGCCGCTCCTAAATCAATTTCACCTTGTCGAATGCATCCTGAACCAACTCAGTACCCAATAGCCTAGCCTCACCCCAAACCAACCCACCGAAGATCTACACCGTCTCCCATACAAAGCCTCATACGGAGCCATCTGAATGCTCGACTAATAGCTATTGTTGTAAGCCAACTTCGCCAGTGGTAGAAACTGGTCCCATGAACCCCCAAAATCAATGACACAAGCACGTAGCATGTCCTCCAATATCTGAATATTGCACTCGGACTGTCCGTCCATCTAAGGGTGAAATGTTGTGCTTAACTCAACCCGAGTTCCCAACTCTTGCTGGACGACACTCTAAAACTGCAATGTAAACTGCGTGCCTCTATTTGAAATGATGGAAACTGGCACACCGTGAAGGCGAACAAACTCTTTGATGTAAATCTCAGCCAACCGATCTGAAGAATAAATAGTACCCATTGGAATGAAGTCTGCAGACTTGGTCAGCTAATCCACAATCACCCAAATGGCATCGAACTTCCTCGAAGTCCGTAGGAGCCCAACTACGTAATCCATGGTGATCTGCTCCCACTTCCACTCTAGAATCTCTATCCTCTAACGCAATCCACCCGATCTTTGATGCTCATATAACCCGCTGACAGTTGATACAACGAGCTACAAACCCAACTATATTCATTCTCCTCCACCAATAGTGTTGCCTCAAGTCCTGGGACATCTTCGCGGCACCCGAATGAATGGAATACCGCGAGCTCTGGGCCTCCTCAAGAAGCAACTCTCGTAGCCCATCTACATTGGGGACACATATCCAGCCCTGCATCCTCAACACCCCATCATATCTAATAGTCACATCCCTAGCATCACCGTGCTGAATACTTCTCCTTAAGGACAAGCAAATGAGGATCATCATACTGGTGCTCTCAGATGCGATCAAATAAAGAAGACCGAGAAACCATACAGGCTAGAACCTGATTGGGCTCCGAAACATCTAATCTCATGAACTGGTTGGCAAAGGCCTGAACATCAACTGCAAGAGGTCTCTCACCAACAGGAATGAATGCAAGTCTACCCAAACTCGCCGCCTTCCTATTCAAGGCATCGACCACCACATTGGCCTTTCTTGGATGATACAGAATAGTAATATCATAGTCCTTTAGCAGCTCTAATCATCTCCGCTGCCTCAAATTGAGATCCTTCCATTTAAACAAGTGTTGGAGGCTCCGATGATCTGCTAATACCTCACAAGACACACCATAGAGAGAGTGCCTCCAAATCTTCAATGCATGAACAATGGCGGCCAACTCCAAATCATGAACAGGGTAGTTCTTCTCATGAGAATACAACTAGCAGGAAGCATAAGAAATCACTCTACCCTCCTGCATCAAAACACACCCAATGTTGATACCCAATTTTTCCCTGTATATTTTTATATACAAAATACCTTTCAAATAGCATAGGAATGCATATATAAGTATGTCCAAAAATTTTCCTATTTTTTCTTTAATTTTTTTAAAGATTTTTAAACCGATTTTATTGCCCTATTTCACCTGTAACAAACCAATAATTATTCCCCAAATTATCAATTTTGATTCACTTATTGTATTCTCATATTAATACCAAAATATAGCTAAGGTAAGTTTTTCACATTTTTTACAAGTTTATTTAGTATTTTTAAAGCTAAATTGCATATAATTGCAATATTAGCCTATTTTAAGAATTAATTGCGTTTATAATTACAAAATTGATTCCAGTATTTTTTATTGAATATTTACATATTATTAGTCAATTTAGTGCCTTTAATTTTGTTTCCAGAAATTATTTTACTATTTTTTATAAATAAAAAGGGAAAAGTGGCTATTTAAACACTAGCCCTACTTATTTCAATTTTAGCCTAAATCAACCCCCCAATTAAACCCAATTTCAATCCCAAATT
>NC_031995.1:43661454-43748512 GCF_001879085.1 Nicotiana attenuata | reverse complement strand
CCAAAGAACAAGAAGGACGTAATGAGTTTCTTGGGGAGACTTAACTACATCAGCCGGTTAATAGCACAATCTACAGTTATCTGTGAGCCAATCTTCAAGATGTTGAAGAAGGATGCCGCCACCGAATGGACTGATGACTGCCAAAAAGCTTTCGGCAGAATCAAGGAATACCTGTCAACACCACCAGTCTTAGTCCCGCCTGAACCAGGTAGACCTCTGTTACTCTACATCGCAGTGTTAGATGGTGCCTTCAGGTGCGTCTTGGGGCAGCGTGATGAAACGGGAAGGAAAGAGCAGGCCATCTATTATCTCAGCAAGAAGTTCACTCCGTACGAGGCCCGGTATTCTCTATTAGAACGTACCTGTTGTACTCTAACTTGGGTGGCTCAGAAGCTGAGGCACTACTTCTGTGCCTATACTACATATCTCATATCAAGAATGGATCTTTTGAAATACATCTTTCAGAAGCCCATGCCCACCGGCAAGCTAGCCAAGTGGCAGATCCTGTTGAGTGAATTCGACATTGTCTGCGTAACTCAGAAAGCAGTCAAGGGACAGACACTAGCAGATCACCTGGCCGAAGACCCCGTGGATGGAGAATACGAACCCCTAAAAACGTATTTTCCTGACGAAGAGGTAGCATTCATAAGAGAAGACATTGCAAAATCCTATGATGGCTGGAGAATGTTTTTCGATGGAGCAGCAAATTTCAAAGGAGTCAGCATAGGAGCAGTCCTAGTATCAGAAACCGGTCAGCATTATCCGGTGTCTGCCAAACTCAGGTTCCCATGCACCAACAACATTATCCGGTGTTTTCCTATATTATGGTCTCGTATGCTTTTCTATTGTGCTCCTATGTTTCTCTTCTGTCACGTTCTTGTATGTTCTTCTATTGTGTTCTCGTATGCTTTTCTACTATGTTCTGGTATTTTCTTCTACCATGTTCTGGTATGTTTCGCCTACTATATTTTTTACTGTGTTCTTAATGTTTTACTATTTTCCTTCTACTGAACCTTGTTTAAGTTCCTTCTAAAAGATCCTCTTAAGCATGCTTTCCTATTGTTCTTAACAGTCTTTTCTCATTATGCTTCGAATTAGTTTCTTCCACTCTGTTTGCTTCGAACCATTCTACTATGTTTGGATGTTACTTTGCTATCATGTTTCTCATGAGTTCTGTTGCTGAAAGAAGCATGTTAGAAGTTTCAGTTCTTTTCTGAAACCCCTAAACATGTTTTCGATTCAATTGCTTGCCCTCTCATCTTTGCTTCGTGATTTGCTTGAACTAGGGTTTTTATTTTTAGAACCCCTAACTCTTTCAGACCAACTTCGAGTTTGGACATCCGTGTTTGCATATGGTTCTAGATTTTTACTAAACTCTTCTACACTGGATTTTCTATTGATGACATGACAATTTGCTTCCATGCTTAACATGTTCGTATGCTCCTTATATATGAGGAACTTCCCTTTAAAGTGGTTTTCAAACTTGTGATTAATTCAGAATCCCTTCTAAATAGGTCTAATTGATTCCCTTTCCATTGTTTGCTGATTTCCCTTAAGTTAAAAACCTTTCCTCGGTTCATTCATACAAATCTCAGAGCTTGTGATGTATTGACTGTTAATTGATTTCCTTACCTTATTTGTACAAACCGTGTATTTCAAAACCCTGTCCTTAAATAACCCTTTTATGTATGTGCCCTTAATTGACATAGCTGTGCACAAAGTGTTTATTCAATTTCTTTCCTTAATTAGTTTTCACCCGTTTGAATCTGAATCCCTTAATTAAAGGGAGTCTTGTAATTGATTGACAATCAGTTCTTCAACTATTTTCTTACCTTATTTTGCTTGATTTTTACACTATAAAAGGCAAGCCCCTTTTTCACAAACACACGATTTACAATCCTTCACTTCACAATTCACAACCTCTTCTGAACTCATACTTACTCATAACAATATTCTCTCTTTGCCTGCATTATGGCCTGTTCACAAGATCTATTGCTTTTTCTCTATTGTTTCTTTGAAACTAATATATCCTAATTTAAGCTTCAGCATCATCACAATGTGTTTATTTACAGCTTTTGTATCCATGTCTACTTTACTGCTGCTGCAGAGTTAAATATTTAAACTAGCATGTTGATTCCTTTCTGTTTGTTTGTTATGAATCCCTACCCCTATTACCCCTATGTGTTTTGAGTTATGACTTGAGGCATGGCAATGCAAGTTCTTGTCCATGAGTTAAGTTTGATCCATGGGGATCTTAACCTCTAAACAATATGTGTTAACAGTCCTACGGGTGTGCCAGCATCTCCCATTGCTGGGTATGCCCACCAGCCTGCTTTTGCTCTTGCAACTCCCCATTCCCTATACCCTTATGTGTACTGATTTAAGCTGTTTCCCTTTTCCCTTTCCCCTTTCAAAATTCTGCTTCTGCACTTGCACTCTCTCTTAGTCCCTACGTTCTGCCCCCCTCTTGTGAGCCTTGCCTTGGGACCTTGAGTTCCCTCTGAACTTGGACACCTGAGGGTTGGCCCTTCCACACTGCACTATGTCTTAATTTGGTAATGCATTTGGGTGTGAGCATTGCCCGGAGTCCTTTTCGAGGCTCTTAGGGAACTTTGACACATCCAAATGGGAGAAAGGCTTTGGAACATTGATCTCTTGGAGTTGGTTTACTTCATACTTCAGACAGGAAGCCTAAATCAGGCTCTCCTTGGTTGTACCTTTTTTAATTTCTGATATATTTTCTTTTATCTTCATTCTGGGCTGTAATAATTTTGTAATAAACTCTCGGGGATGGCTAGTGAAGAAGGAGGGGTACCCATGTATGCAAAGGGGTAGATATCTTGCCTATAGGAGTTTCTAAATTTCTGCATTCTCATATAGATAACTTGCCTATAGGAGTTTCTGAATTTCTGCATTCTCATAACTTGCCTATAGGTTATTTCTGAATTTCTGCATTCTCTCATATATAGATAACATGTCTTTAGGAATCCTGCATTCTCTCATGTATAGATACCATGTCTATAGGGATCCTGCATTCTCTCATATAGATGCCATGTCTACAATTATTCGAAATCAGAATTCTGCATATGCATATAGAAAATATGCCTATAGGTCTTTCTGAATCTTGCATATCCACTTTCATTAGGCAAACATGTTTATAGGCCCTTAATCAGTCAACTGCAATTAGATATCATGTTCATAGGCTTTAAACAAAATTCAGCACCTAGATATCATGCTTATAGGTTTTCTGCATTNAGTTAGAATGATGGTATTAGAGATGGTTAGAAGTTGAATTGCGATTGGTTATAACTGATTGTCCCTTGCCGGGGTAGTGTAATCTATTGTTAATCCCTTGCCGGGATTGTTGTTGTGAACACTGTAAGCTATATGTTTTGGACGGGTTGTGCGCCGCAACATTGTTATTAGTGAATATATTATATATATTGGATCGGGTTGCACGCCACAACAGATATATTATATTGATTGTAACGGGTTGCGCGCCGCAACAGTATTATTATTATATTTTTTTAGATACGGTATTGTTCCTTCATATTTAATTAGTTTCTGCTAATTTGACTTGTTTCCCCGAAGCATGTACCCCCTCCCTTTTAACTGCTTATTACTTGTTTATTTTTCCGCCATATATTATATAACTGCACAGGTTTATCTGGAGTCTGGTTCTAGCCTCGTCACTACCTCGCCGGGGTTAGGCCAGACACTTACCAGTACATGGGGTCGGTTGTGCTGATACTACACTCTGTACTTATGTACAGATACCGGAGCAGCATACGGTGCGCAGCAGTAGTTCGGGAGCCAGCCTTCAGTCCACGAGATCCCGAGGTAGTCTTGTAGGCGTCCGCAGGCCCGGCATCTCTTCTATCTACTTTGATGCACTGTCTCCCTTTTGTACTCGAGACAAATTTTATTTCCTTGTTCAGACACTTGTATGTAGCACTCTTAGTAGTCCGTGGATGTTGTGACGCCAGTTCTTGGGTACAGGCACATGTCGATTTCTGCATTATTATTCAGTTTATTTAATTTAAGTCTTCCGCTTTAATTTCATATTTCGCTGTTATTTAAATATTTAACGCTTGTTGCTATGATTGATAAAAGGATTTAAAATAAAGGAGTTACAAGTTTATGATTTGTGGCTTGCCTAGCTTCTACGAGTAGGCGCCATCACGACCCCGAGGGTGGGAAATCTGGGTCGTGACACGTACAAAGGCTATACCATGGGACTACACAGCCGAGGCAAGAAGAAAAGGGAAGGTCAAGTTCGGGGAAGCCGTTGCGGCACAGGGTATGACAAGAACCGACAGGGTTTATACCCCGGAGCATTTGGCCAAGTCAATCAAACAGGCCTCTAGTCGGCCAACCATCACTGAAACTCGGCCCGACGATCTCTGGAGAAAGATACAAGCCAAAGAATACTCAGTCAGATCAGCTGAACAAAACACCGGCACAGATTTCTATCCTTGCTTTGCTAAAAAGTTCCGATGCACACAAGAATGCCTTGCTAAGAGTGTTGAGTGAGGCATATGTACCAAGTAACATCACCGGCGGAGAGATGGCTAACATGGTAGGCCAAGTATTGGAAAGTCACAAGATCACTTTTCACGAAGATGAGCTACAGCCAGAGGGGTTGGGTCACAACAAGGCATTGCACATCACCGTGCAGTGCGAAGATTATTTTATCACAAGAATCCAGATTGATGGAGGGTCCTGCCTCAACATTTATCCGTTGGTAACACTCAGGACACTAGGAAAGGGGCTGCATGAGATCAAGGACGTGGCCATCAACGTCAAATCTTTCGACGGATCCCAAAGGTCCACTATTGGGGAAATTAGCTTGTGTTTTCAAATGGGGCCTACTTGGTTTGATGTTGATTTTCAAGTGATAGACGTGCCGACATCTTACAATTTGTTGATCGGACGACCATGGATTCATGCCGCTGGGGCTGTAGCATCGACACTACATCAGGCAGTGAAGTTTGAGTGGAACCACCAAGAGGTGATCATTCACGGCGACGGTAGCAATCCCATATACAGTCACCAGACTATACCAGCAATAGGAGCCAGAAGAAGGATAGGCGGGGAAACTTACCACCACATCGAGCGAGTCAACGCCGTTAATAGGGATAAGTTGAAAGCATATTGAACTGGAGCGGATATGAACCTGGCAAGGGACTTGGCAAGAATCTCCAAGGAATCGCTAAGCCCATCAAGCTCAAGAAACACGGCACCACCTTCAGATTGGGGTATGAGTACACCTGGAAAGAATTCAACGACTGGTCGCCACCATGGCGCGGTCCCTACTACCCATTAAAGTAGCCAATACCCGCTTGGAGCAGATCTTCCAACCAGCCGATGTTATCTATGGGTCAGAAGAAGAGGAAGCACTGGCAGCAGTGAGGAATTTGTTCCTGGAAGACGATGATATGGATTGTTGTGTCATTCTCGAGGAGGAGGGGGAGGAAGGCCCTTTCATACATGCTGTAAACAGAGGAGCATGCCTCAATAACTAGACCGTCAGAACCACCAGAGCCCGGCGAGCCTCGGGGTAGCAAGGCTGAACAAGCGTCATGCACTATTTTCTTTTATTTTACTAGTTGACTTTCCTTTAGCATTTTAAATTTCGCAAGAGAGAGCTCCGATGTTCAAAAACAATTATGGAATTTATCAAAGCATTTCGGTTTTCTTATAAATCTTACTCTTATTATTTTCTCTCATTACTTTATTTATACAACATTACTATTACTTATCTTGATGAACCAATGACTGTGACATCCAATGAGACAACGCAACAAACAGATATAGACTCAGAGAAAGATGACATACCGGAAGAGATCGTTAATGAAGTCGAGAATTTTGAAAATAGGCCAAAGTCCAACTTGGACGAGACCGAGATTGTTAACCTAGGAGATGCAGAAAACGTCAAAGAAACACGAATCAGCATTCACCTATCGTCATCAGAAAAGAAGGAATACACAGAGTTTCTAAGGGAATATGAGGATATATTTGCCTGGTCATATGACGATATGACTGGTTTAAGTACATCTATTGTGGCACACAAACTGCCGACCGATCCGACATGTCCACCGGTGAAACAGAAGCTCAGAAAGTTCAAACCTGATATGAGTTTGAAAATCAAGGAAGAAGTCACCAAGCAGGTCAAAGCCAAAGTTCTCAGGGTAGTGGAATACCCAACGTGGTTAGCTAACATTGTGCTAGTGCCAAAGAAAGACGGGAAGGTCAGAGTCTGTGTCGACTACCGGGATCTCAACCGGGCCAGCCCGAAAGACGATTTCCCCTTGCCGAACATACACATCCTGATTGACAATTGCGCCAAGCACGAGTTGCAATCATTTGTAGATTGTTTCCTTGGGTATCATCAGATCTGGATGGATGAAGAAGATGCTGAGAAAACGACTTTCATCACGCCGTGGGGAATGTACTGCTACAAGATGATGTCGTTTGGACATAAGAATGCAGGGGCCACCTACATGAGGGCCATGACTACCATTTTTCACGATATGATACACAAGGAGATCAAGGTGTACGTAGACGACGTCATCATTAAGTCAAAGAAGGCCACTGATCACATGGAAGATTTGAGGAAATTCTTCAATAGACTGCAAAGGTACAACCTAAAGCTGAATCCCGCGAAGTGTGCATTTGGGGTTCCAGCTGGAAAATTGCTTGGGTTTATTGTGAGTCGCCGGGGAATAGAACTGGATCCATCAAAGATCAAAGCCATTCAAGAATTGCCACCGCCAAAGAACAAGAAGGACGTAATGAGTTTCTTGGGGAGACTGAACTACATCGCCCGGTTCATAGCACAATCTACAGTTATCTGCGAGCCAATCTTCAAGATGTTGAAGAAGGATGCCGCCATCGAATGGACTGATGACTGCCAGAAAGCTTTCGACAGAATCAAGGAATACTTGTCAACACCACCAGTCTTAGTCCCTCCTGAACCAGGTAGACCTCTGTTACTCTACATCTTAGTGTTAGATGGTGCCTTCGGTTGCGTCCTGGGGCAGCATGATGAAACAGGAAAGAAAGAACAGGCCATCTATTATCTCAACAAGAAGTTCACTCCATACGAGGCCCGGTATTCTCTGCTAGAACGCACCTGTTGCGCTCTAACTTGGGTGGCTCAGAAGCTGAGGCACTACTTCTGTGCCTATACTACATACCTCATATCAAGGATGGATCCTTTGAAATACATCTTTTAGAAGCCCATGCCCACCGGCAAGCTAGCCAAGTGGCAAATCCTGTTGAGTGAATTCGGCATTGTCTATGTAACTCAGAAAGCAATCAAGGGACAGGCACTAGCAGATCACTTGGCCGAAAACCCTGTGGATGGAGAATACGAACCCCTGAAGATGTTTTCCTGACGAAGAGGTATCATTCATAGGAGAAGACATTGCAGAATCCTATGATGGTTGGAGAATGTTCGACGGAGCAGCAAATTTCAAAGGAGTTGGCATAGGAGCAGTCCTAGTATCAGAAACCGGTCAGAATTATCCGGTGTCTGCCAAACTCAAGTTCCCGTGCACCAACAATATGGCCGAGTATGAAGCCTGCATCCTAGGGCTCAAGATGGCTATTGACATGAACATTCAAGAATTGCTAGTAATTGGAGATTCAGATTTGCTTATACATCAGGTTCGAGAAGAATGGGCGACCAAGAACTCCAAGATACTCCCTTATCTGCATCATGTACAGGAGTTGAGAAAGAGGTTCACAAAGACAGAGTTCCAGCATATTCCCAGAGTCCAGAATGAGTTTGCCGATGCATTGGCTACCCAATCATCTATGATACAACATCCGGACAAAAACTTCATTGATTCCTTTCCAGTAAAGATCCATGATCAGCCAGCTTACTGTGTCATGCGAAGAAGAAGCAGATGGAAAACCTTGGTTTCATGACATCAAGGAATATTTGGCAAAAGGAGAATACCCAGAACTTGCAAACACCACTCAGAAGCGCACACTTCGAAGGCTGTCCAATAATTTCTTTCACAGCAGAGGAATCCTATATAGGAGGACTCCTGATTTGGGATTATTAAGGTGTGTCGACGCAAAAGAAGCATCCAGGCTGTTAGAGGAAATTCATGCCGCGACCTGCGGTGCACATATGAACGGCTTTGTTTTGGCAAAGAAAACACTACGAGCTGGTTACTTCTGGATGACTATGGAGACGGATTGCATCCAGTATGTCAGGAAATGCCACCGTTGTCAGGTACATGCAGACATGATCAAGGTACCCCGAACGAGCTTAATGCAACAAGCTCACCATGGCCGTTCGCCGCCTGAGGAATGGATGTTATCGGACCAATCGAACCTGCTGCATCAAACGGACACAGGTTTATCCTAGTGGCAATTGATTATTTCACCAAATGGGTTGAAGCAGCATCTTACAAAGCAGTAACCAAGAAAGTCGTGGCAGACTTTGTCCGCGACCGCATCGTTTGTCGATTCGGGATTCCAGAGTCAATCATCACTGATAATGGCTCCAACGTCAACAGTGAACCTGATGAAGGCCATGTGTGAAACCTTCAAGATCAAACACAAGAATTCTACAGCCTATAGACCTCAGATGAACGGAGCCGTAGAGGCCGCCAACAAGAATATTAAGAAGATACTAAGGAAAATGATAGAAAAGCATAAGCAATGGCACGAGAAGCTATCATTTGCTTTATTAGGGTACCGCACAACAGTCCGCACATCAACCGGAGCAACCCCCTATATGCTGGTTTATGGTACGGAGGCAGTCATTCCCGCCGAGGTGGAAATTCCCTCCTTAAGGATCATACAGGAGGCAGAACTCGACGATACAGAGTGGGTGAAAAGTCGTTACGAGCAGCTAGCTCTTATAAATGGGAAGAGAATGAATGCAGTTTGCCACAGTCAGCTTTATCAGAATAGAATGTCCAGAGCCTTCAACAAGAGAGTCAAGCCGAGAGAGTTCACACCGGGGTAGCTGGTGTTAAAGAAAATTTTCCCGCATCAAGATGAAACCAAAGGGAAATTCTCTCCTAACTGGAAGGGTCCATACATGGTTCACCGGGTTCTAACAGGAGGAGCCCTTATACTTGCAGAAATGGACGGAGAAGTTTGGCCAAAACCGATCAATTCAGATGCAATCAAGCGCTACTATGTGTAATCTTATGCTTTCTTATATGATGTAATTTGAACTACGTCTGACCTGATTCCTGTTTAAGAGGGGATATGTAGGCAGCCTTATGGTTTCGGTCACAATTCAATAAAATTTTCATTTCCCCCCGAAATTGGAAACTGGGGCAGAATTTTGAGGAGGACCCTCAAAATTTCGAAGTAATTTCAGCCGATCATCGCGAGCAACAGGCTGAAAAGTCAACCCATTAAACTGGGGAAGAATTTTGAGGAGGGCCCTCAAAATTCCGTAGCAGGAGAGGTGGCAATGTCCTGAACCACGTCACAGTCGTCGGTTCATCTAAAAAGCTATTTCTTAACTATATACTTATGTCATATCTTTTTACAAACTCATGCATGTTTATTATCGAAATCGCTTTGTTTAGCAATGCTACCCCAATGATACATACCGATATCACTGAGACGGAGCCAAGCAGGTCAAGCAAAGTCAGCAAGGATACGAACTAACCTTTCCCCTTTACAAAACTCACAATTTTTCTTTGGATGCAGGCACCCGAGTCGCAAAATCATCAAGCATATTATACACTCATATTGTTCAGGAACACAACTCTCAGAACCATCGCACCTATTCACAGTTGCTATCCGCACACAATATCCCCAGCAGCCACAGCATCGCAATCAGCTAAGAAAACTCTATTACCATTTATCTCTTGCATACGGCTACTATTCTGCCTTCCGAGACTAAGCACTGTCTCCATCTGCATCTCCTGCATTGCATAAGGCTACTATTCTGCCTTCCGAGACTAAGCATTGTCTCCATCTGCATTTCCCGCATTGCATAAGGCTACTATTCTGCCTTCCAAGACTAAGCACTGTCTCCATCTGCATTTCCTGCATTGCATAAGGCTACTATTCTGCCTTCCGAGACTAAGCACTGTCTCCATCTGCATCTCCTGCATTGCATAAGGCTACTATTCTGCCTTCCGAGACTAAGCACTGTCTCCATCTGCATTTCCTGCATTGCATAAGGCTGCCATTCTGCCTTCCGAGGTTAAGCTCTACCTCCATCTGCACTAGCATGGCTGAAAGATTGCCGCTTCATTTACATTGCACGGCTGAAAGATCGCCACTTTATTTATATTTGCACGGCTGAAAGATCGCCACTTTATTTACATCTGCATGGCTGAAAGATCGCCACTTTATTTACATCTGCGTGGCTGAAAGATCGCCACCTATTGCATTTCATGGGCTGAAAGATCGCCACCTCCTGCATTTCATGGGCTGAAAGATCGCCAAATCATCCGAGGGCATCATCGTTCGGAGGCACCATTTTCATAGCTCGAGAACACCATGCCATGGCCTGAGGATCCCTTTAATCTTTTGCATATCATTATTCAAAGGCATCATGGTTCGGAGGCATCATTCTCATAGCCCGAGAGCATCATTTCATAGTATGCGAATCCTTTATTATATGCTTCATGGCCCAGGACGTCATGGTCTGAAGACGTCATAGTCTGAAGACGTCATTCTAACCGTCCAATGACAGCATTCATGGTCCGACGGGAACTTGCATCATGTTTAAATTTACGCACAATATATGCTTGTATGGCTCATTTGCAGGTAAACAGGCGAGCAACGGCCGTCTCGGCAGGAGCATTCCGCTCCAGTTCCCGCAGCCCTACTAAACCTTGACCATTCATCCCAACCCGAATATTGCGTCCGTTCTTGAAAGGTCTCTATCGGCATACTCCGCCGACGGATCCTGAACTACATACGACCTGATTCCTGTAAGACCAGGGAAATGTAGGCAGCTCAGGAACTAGAGCACGGCCAAATCTCTTCAAACCATTTTATTCGGTCAAAATTGGCCATCGTATCTTTACCCGACAACTCTTTCATCCTTCCCGGGCAAAGAGGGGCAGCTGTTGATACCCAATTTTTCCCTGTATATTTTTATATACAAAATACCTTTTAAATAGTATAGTATATAAGTATGTCCAAGAATTTTCCTATTTTTTCTTTGATTTTTTTAAAGATTTTTAAACCGATTTTATTGCCCTATTTCACCAGTAAGAAACCAATAATTATTCCCCAAATTATCATTTTTGATTCCCTTATTGTATTCTCATATTTATACCAAAATATAGCTAAGGTAAGTTTTGCACATTTTTTACAAATTTATTTAGTATTTTTAAAACTAAATTGCATATAATTGCAATATTAGCCTATTTTAAGAATTAATTGCATTTATAATTACAAAATTGATTCCAGTATTTTTTATTTAATATTTACATATTATTAATCAATTTAGTACCTTTAATTTTGTTTCCAAAAATTATTTTACTATTTTTTATAAATAAAAAGGGGAAAAGTGGCTATTTAAACACTAGCCCTACTTATTTCAATTTTAGCCTAAATCAGCCCCCCAATTAAACCCAATTTCAATCCCAAATTGCCCGGCCCAATTCTTAAATTACCCGCCCCTGACCCAATTAAATACAACCCACCCGGCTCCCCGTTTAATCCAGGCCGTTGATCAAAATGATCAACGGCCACGCTTCATTCTTTCCTTTTTTAATTTACCAACCCCCCTAACCCTAATCAGTTTCACCAGCTCGCCGCCTCTGAAACCCTCCACTCTCTCAAACTCTCTCGAATATTCTCAAACCCTAGCCGCCTCTTACCATCCCTGCCCTGAAATCCACTAGAATCTATGGCCTCTAAGGCTACGAGAGTCCTACACCGGCCTCCTATGGCTCCTACGTACATGATCTCTAAAGATTCAAGGCCCGAACTTGATGGTTCATACCCAGACCTCTGTCAATTCGTTGTTCCACGGTCATCTCTGGCGTTGCTCCGGCGTACCATGGTTGTTTAAGCCTGATTCTGACCTCTCCGACTTAGATCGGTGACATTTCAAAGCCTTTCTCATCACTAGGGTTCTTCTGAAACCCTAACCCTTCGAGGTTTTCTCCGATTTCTTTAGATCCATTGTGTATCTACGCTTTCCCTGAGCATTCAAATGATTTTCCTAACTTTTCTTTCAAAAATCACTTTCAAAACCTTTCTTTTCCGATCTAGGGTTTTCTGAAAATGTTCAAGTGTTTTCTGACTTTCTTTTCTTTCATGTGTAGTTGCCTCTGTGTTGTTCTTGTATTCTCTTTTACCATGTTTCTTATATGCTTCTCTTGCTGTGTTTTCCTATATTATGGTCTCGTATGCTTTTCTACTGTGCTCCTATGTTTCTCTTCTATCACGTTCTTGTATGTTCTTCTACTGTGTTCTCGTATGCTTTTCTACTATGTTCTAGTATTTCTTCCACCATGTTCTGGTATGTTTCGCCTACTATATTCTTTTTACTGTGTTCTTAATGTTTTGCTATTTTTCTTCTACTGAACCTTGTTTAAGTTTCTTCTAAAAGATCCTCTTAAGCATGCTTTCCTACTGTTCTTAATAGTCTTTTCTCATTATACTTCGAATTAGTTTCTTCCACTCTGTTTGTTTCGAACCATTCTACCGTGTTTTCATGTTACTTTGCTATCATGTTTCTCATGAGTTCTGTTGCTGAAAGAAGCATGTTAGAAGTTTCAGTTCTTTTCTGAAACCTCTAAACATGTTTTCGATTCAATTGCTTGCCCTCTCATATTTGCTTCGTGATTTGCTTGAACTAGGGTTTTTATTTTTAGAACCCCTAACTCTTTCAGACCAACTTCGAGTTTGGACATCCGTGTTTGCATATGATTCTGGATTTTTACTAAACTCTTCTACACTTGATTTTCCATTGATGACATGACAATTTTCTTTCATGCTTAACATGTTTGTATGCTCCTTATATATGAGGAACTTCCCTTTGAAGTGGTTTTCAAACTTGTGATTAATTCAGATTCCCTTCTAAATAGGTCTAATTGATTCCCTTTCCATTGTTTGCTGATTTCCCTTAAGTTAAAAACCTTTCCCATCTTTTTGACTCGGTTCGTTCATACAAATCTCAGACCTTGTGATGTACTAACTGTTAATTGATTTCCTTACCTTATTTGTACAAACTGTGTACTTCAAAACCCTGTCCTTAAATAACCCTTTTATGTATGTGCCCTTAATTGCATGCTGTGCACAAAGTGTTTATTCAATTTCTTTCCTTAATTGGTTTTCACCCGTTTGAATCTGAATCCCTTAATTAAAGGGAGTCTTGTGTAATTGATTGACAATCAGTTCTTCAACTATTTTCTTACCTTATTTCTGCTTGATTTTTACACTATAAAAGGCACGCCCCTTTTTCACAAACACGATTCACAATTCTTCACTTCACAATTCACAACCTCTTTTGAACTCATACTTACTCATAATAGTATTCTCTCTTTGCCTGCACTGTGGCCTGTTCACAAGACCTATTGCTTTTTCTCTATTTGTTTCTTTGAAATTGGTATGTCCTAATTTAAGCTTCAGCATCATCACAATGTGTTTATTTACAACTATTGCATCCATGTCTACTTTACTGCTGCTGCAGAGTTAAATATTTAAACTAGCATGTTGATTCCTTTCTGTTTGTTTGAATGAATCCCTACCCCTATTACCCCTATGTGTTTTGAGTTATGACTTGAGGCATGGCAATGTAAGTTGTTGTCCATGAATTAAGTTTGATCCATGGGGATCTTAACCTCTAAACAATATGTGTTAACAGGCCTAAGGGTGTGCCAGCATCTCCCATTGCTGGGTATGCCCACCAGCCTGCTTTTGCCTCTTGCAACTCCCCATTCCCTATACCCTTATGTGTACTGATTTAAGTTGTTTCCCTTTTCCCTTTCCCCTTTCAGAATTCCACTTCTGCACTTGCACTCTCTCTTAATCCCTAAGTTCTGCCCCCCTCTTGTGAGCCTTGCCTTGAGACCTTTAGTTTCCTCTGAACTTGGACACCTGAGGGTTGGCCCTTCCACACTACACTATGTCTTAATATGGTAATGCATTTGGGTGTGAGCACTGCCCGGAGTTCATGTGAGGCTCTTAGGGAACTCTGACACACCCCAAATGAGAGAAAGGCTTTGAAATGTGACCTCTTGGAGTTGGTTTACTTCATACCTCAGACAGGATGTCTGAATCAGGCTCTCCTTGGTTGTACTTTTAATTTCTGATGTATTTTCTTTACTTTACTTCTTTTTTCTGGGCTGTAATAACTTTGTAATAAAACTCTCGGGGATGGCTAGTGAAAAAGGGAAGGGGTAACCATGTATGCAAAGGGTAGATAACATGTCTTTAGGAATCCTGCATTTTCTCATATATAGATACCATGTCTATAGGAGTTTCTGAATTTCTGCATTCTCTCATATATAGATAACATGTCTTTAGGAATCCTGCATTCTCTCATATATAGATACCATGTCTATAGGGATCCTGCATTCTCTCATATAGATGCCATGTCTACAATTATTCGAAATCAGAATTCTGCATATGCATATAGAAAATATGCCTATAGGTCTTTCTGAATCTTGCATATCCACTTTCATTAGGCAAACATGTTTATAGGCCCTAAATAATCAATTGCAATTAGATATCATGTTCATATAAAATACAACACCTAGATATCATGTTTGTAGGATTTCTGCGTTTCTCTATGTCTGTAAAAGTGTTCTAAAGTCAACAAACGCATAGAAAGCATGCCTATAGGAGCTTTAACCAAATCTGAATCGCCTCACTCGCTTATAAGTCTAAAACCAGTAATAATGCCTTACCAGTTGCAGAACTTATGATCTTTTGCTAAAACTCGCCTTTCTTTAATAACTGACAACTTTTTCTTAAATCAGTATGTATTCAGTTTAATTCATTGTTTCTGAAATCAGTAGATATCATGCCTATAGGATCTTCGTCCAACACCTAGGCAAACCATAGGGTAAATTTTATAAACCAAATCAGATTTTATTAGCTACAACCAACAGGTAGGCCTGCTTCGGGCTTCTTATCTGAACTATGTAATAAATCAGTCTGCCTCAACCTTTTAAGTTTTAATTAGACCTTAAACAGTATGTGTAAGTCATGCTAACTACTTGCTTTTCTCTGTTTAAAGGAGGTGTATTTGAGCCTTTGTTTGTTTATATGCTTTTCCCCAAATTTGCTATATGTGTTTTTGCCTGTCGCCTTAGTATTTTACCTTTTGAAACCACAAATAAGCCAATATCTCCTCCCTTTAGGATTAGTAGTCCCAAATACCTCCGGGGCTGATAGGATTGGGGCGGGTAATAGCATGCAATAGGTAAACGAGACCATTCCGCGCTTTAATACCTTAACGGGGTGGGAAAGGGTAGATATGGATATGATGACCACGCGATAACATCACGTGTATCCCCTCATTGAGGAGTGATTACCGGATGTTGTGTGGGGTGATCCATATTATTAATAAGCCTAGGACCCCCTTTCCCTTTGTTCTTTGTTTCTTTTAAATCTTTTAAAACAATTTCTTCTAAGAAAATCAACTCTCTTTAGTTCTTTCCGCCTTTGTTTATTTGTGACCATTAGATGAAAATCCCCTCTTACTTGAAACTCTTACTTGCCTATTTGTTATTTGAATTTAAGTCACAACAATAGTTTTGCCGGGAACCACATTAGTGGATCCTGAGGGGTGCCTAATACCTTCCCCTTGGGATAATTTCAAGCCCTTACCCAGTCTCTGGTTACTTGACTCAAACCCTTCTTAGTGTCCTAATGCACTTAAATCATTAGGTGGCGACTCTTCAATCCAAAACCCAATTCCCAAAAGGGAACGAGTTGTCTTCCCAAATGTCATAAACCCGATTTCGCGAGAAAAAGGGGGCGCGACGCCCAATACCGACCTTGGAAGCATCACAATATACTGTATAAGAACCAGAAGCTTATGGTAGAACTAAAACTGGAGTTGTGGTCAAGGTAGTCTTGAGCTTCTGAAAGCTCTCCTCACACTCATCCGACCACCTGAATAGAGCACCCCTTTGGGTCAATTTGGTCAAGGGCGATGCAATAGACGAGAAATGCTACACAAAGCGACGCTAATAACCAGCCAAACCAAGAAAGCTCCTAATCTCCGTAGCTGAGGATGGTCTGGGCAAACTCTGAACCGCCTCTATCTTCTTCGGATCCACCTAAGTTCCCTCACTGGACACCAGGTGTCCCAAGAATGTAACTGAACTGAGCCAAAACTCACACTTGGAGAACTTGGCATAAAGCTTCTCCTCCCTCAACCGCTGCAACACAATCCTCAAATGCTGGGCATGCTCCTCCTGCCTACAAGAGTACACCAAGATATCATGAATGAATACAATGACAAACGAGTCAAGATAAGGCTGAAATACACTGTTCATTAGATGCATGAACGCTGCTAAGGCGTTGGTCAGCCCACAAGACATCACAAGTAACTCATAATGTCCAAAACGAGTCTTGAAAGTTGTCTTAAGAATATCCAAGTCCCGATTCTTCAACTGTTGATACCTAGATCTCAAATCAATCTTGGAGAACACCCTCGCTCCCTGAAGCTAGTCAAATAGATCATCAATACGTGGCAAATGATACTTGTTCTTGATTGTGTACTTTGTTCAACTGCCTATAATCAATGCAATTTCTTATAGTACCATCCTTCTTCTTTACAAATAGAACTGGTGCACCCCAAGGTGACACACTAGGCCTAATAAACCCCTTATTAAGGAGTTCCTGTAGCTGCTCCTTCAACTCCTTTAACTCAGCCGATGCCATACGGTACAGAGGAATAGAAATGGGTTGAGTGCCCGGCACCAAGTAATGACGAAATCAATGTCCGTGTCAGGTTGCATGGCCGGTAGGTCTGAAGGAAACACATTTTGGAAATCTCGCACCATCGGAACAGAATCAATAGTAGGGGTCTCTGCAATAACGTCCCTCATAAAAGCCAAATAAGATAGACAACCTTTACCAACCATCCGATGGGCCTTCAATTCGTGGCAACCCCGGCATCGCCAATGTCACAGTCTTAGCGTGACAATCCAAAATAGCATGACATGGAGACAACCAATCCATACCCAAGATCACGTCAAAATCGACCATATTAAGCAGCAAGAGATCAACTCTAGTCTCCAATCCCCCTGTAGTCACAAAACACGACTGGTACACACGGTCCACAATAATAGTATTGCCCACCGACGTAGATACATGAACAGATGAAGCTAAAGATTCACGGGGCATATCCAAATAATGAGAAAAATTTGATGATACATATGAATAGGTGGAACCATGGTCAAATAATATAGAAGCATCTCGGTGACATACTGATACAATACATGTGATCACTTTGTCTGAAGCAATAGCATCTGGTTTGGCACAAAGTGCATAGAAACGGGCCTGGATGCCACCTGATAGGTCTCCCCCTCTAAGGCGACCCCTAGCAAACTGAGCTCCACCCCGAGCTGGCTCGGTGGGTGGTGAAGTAACTGGTGCCGAAGCCGTAGGCGGGCTCCTCTGCTGAGCTGGATCTCCCAATATTCGGGAACACTACCTCCTGATATGACCAAACTCTCCACAGTCGTAGTAACTCCCTGATGCTGGTGGTGGGGATTAAAGAGAGGCCCGAGCACCGGGATAACTAGTAGAAGGACCTAGCAAAGATGATCCATGAACCGATGGAGCACGGGACAAACTCTGACTGGTAGGGCACTGAGAGATGGTTGACCCTGATGAGAACTGTGTGAACCATGGCCAGATGATGCACCACGGTGTACTGGACGAGCTATTTGATCATGCCTATAGGGACGACCCCTGCCGTGGTGGAACTGACCTTCAGAAGGAACACCACTAAAACAAACAGATCCACCAGACCTCTTGGCCTCCCTCTCAACCCTCTCCTGGTTGTGGACCATCTCTATCAGCCAAGCAATGTCAACAACCTCATCGAAGGTAGCACTAGATACCCTCTCTCTAGTCATAAGCAACCGCATCTGAAACGTGAGGCCATCAGTGAACCTCCTGATCATCTCCCTATCAGTGGGAATCAACCAAACTGCATGACAGGCTAACTCAAAAAACCTCATCTCATACCGCGTCATAGACATATCATCCTAACGTAACTGCTCAAACTGTCTGCGCAGCTTCTCTCTACAAGACTGTGACACGAACTACTCCAAGAAGAGAACGGATAAATACTTCCATGTATGTGGTGCTGCACCAATCAGCCTACGCCTCTCATAAGCCTCCCACTAATCGAAGGCAGCCCTAGAGAACGGAAAAGTAGTGAATGATACCCCATTGGTCTCCAGAATACCTATTGTATGGAGAATCCTCTGACACTTGTCCAAGAAACCCTGGGCATCCTTCGGATCTGTACCACTAAAAAATGGAGGCTGGAGTCTTCCAAACCTCTCCAATCTCCACTGCTCATCATCAGACATAATAGGAACCACATGGGCCTAAGCAGCTGCAACCGGCTAGGTTGGTAGTGCCCCCGGTGTTTGGAGTCCCTGCATCACCTGCTCTGGTGTGTGGGCGGCGGGAGTATGAGAACCTCCCTTGGCCTGAGAAGTGGCAGCTGCGACCGGAACAGAAATCGCATGAGCAAGACTGGTGCACACGGTGAGAGTCTGAGCTAAGGCCTCCTGAAGGCCTGGAATCACAATGGGCAGGGGTGGTGCCGGAGCTGGCCCCATTGGCTCATCCATAACGAGAACCTGCTTCAGAACTGGGGCAACTGGTGGATCTGCAAGTGCTCCCCTAGCTACTGTACGAGCTACACCTCTGCCCTTACCGCGGCCTCTATCGTGACCTTGGCCTCTCGCGGCCCTCACTGGTGGTACTGGTGGCTGTCCATCATGCCCAGTAGTATGTGTCCTCACCATCTGTGAGAGAATAGAATAATAGAAGTTTAGTTACCAGAATTAACAGATTTGCACGATAAGAATTCAATAATGTGAAGTTTCATAAGAGTTCGACAGCCTCTCGAAGATAAGTACAGACGTATTTGTACCAATCCGCAAGACTCTACTAAACCTGCTCATGACTCATGAGAACTATGTAGCCTAGGCTCTGATACCAACTTGTCAAGACCCAAATCCTAACCCGTCGTGATGGAACCTATAGTGGTACTAGGCAAGCCGAAATTTTCAAAATACTTCCAACATTTAATAGAAGATGAATTTAAGAAATTTTAAATAACCAAAATTTTCATAAAAACGGGGTAAGAACCCAAACACAAGTGCGGAAAATAACTTCCAAATCAGGGTTTCAGTGAGGTAATGAGCATCTATCAACACCAGTCTAGAAAAGAAATGACTACGGAAGTTTGTATCAAAATATAAATAAAGAAAAAAGATAAGGAAGGATAAACAAGGTCTGCGAACGTCGGGCAGCTACCTCGTAATCTCCAAAGATCGACTGTGCACGATATCAACGCCCACCATGTCCAGAAACACCTGGATCTGCACACAAAGTGCAGGGTGTAGCGTGAGTACAACCAACTCAGTAAGTAACAATAATAAATAAGGAACTAAAAGATAGTGACGAGCTACACAAGTACAGTTCATTTTCAGTAGTCTCAACTAGAAAGTAGACAGGCTTTCAAATCCGGCAATTTAAGTCAAATCAGTTTATACATGCCAAGTTCAAGTAAAATCCGGATATAATATCTCCCAGAAGTTTCAAAACAGTGCCATATAGAAGCTATGTGAAACAACAATGAAAGAAAATACCGCCTCTTAGGGCAACAATCACTTAGTCTTTCTCAATAGCTCATCACTCGGCTCTCAGCCCTCAACATTCACACTCAATAGGTACTTGCGCTCACTGGGGGTGTACAGACTCCGGAGGGGCTCCTTCAGCCCAAGCGCTATATCGCTGCGGCGTGCAGCCCGATCCCATAACAAAATCAACCAATATCCTAAGGGGTAGTACCCTTACACTAAATTAGGCAAGAGATGTACCTCAAAAAGTTAAATCAACACTCTAAAATGACCTTCTCGTGTGAAACAACCTCCGAATGGCTCAAATCTAACAAAAATAGCTTAATACCATAAACAAAAACCATAGGAAAAATATTTCGGATAATAAGCTTCAATCTTTAATGAAAACGAAAAATTCAACCCCGAGACCGCACCTCGAAACCCAACAAACTCACAAAATCCGAACACCATTCCGATACGAGTCCAACCATATAAAGATTATCCAATTCCGACATCAAATCGGCCTTCAAATCCTCAATTTACTTTTTAGAAAGTTTTTACAAAAATCTCAATTGCTCCAATTCAAATCACTAATTTTATGATAAAAACAAAGTTGGAATCATGAAATATAATCAAATCGAGGTCAAAAATACTTAATCCAATCCAAATGGTGAGAACCCTCTCGAAAATGGCCCAAATTCGAGCTCTCTAACCCAAAAAGTGATAAAAATAACAAAGCCCTCGAAATATAGTACTTTTATTTTCTGCCCAGATATAATACATCGTGATCGCGGAACATACTACGCGATCGCAAAGATCAAAATCCATTAGCTAACAAATTGTGCTATGTGAATGCAACACTAGGGTCGCGAATGCGGTGACCAAGATCTTTTGACTCTATGCAAACGCATCTACGTACTAGTGAATGCAAAGAGAAAATTTCCTAATGCCCTTCCCGACTTACCTTCAGCGCAATTGCGGACTACAACATGTAAACGCAAAACAAAAGTCTTCCAAGCTTTGTGAACTCGTTTACATATTCGCGAACGCGAAGGAAAAATATTGCGTGCCTCCAAATACATTACGCGAACGCAATCCCACAGACGCAAACATGATAAAGAAAACCGGAGAACAGAACTAGCATTTCAAAACAAGAGAAAATGGACCGTAGGCCATCCGAAACACAGCCGGGGCCCCCTGACCCCGTCCGAACTTACAAACAAGTTCCATAACATAACGCGAACCTGCTCGAATCCTCAAATCACATCAAACAACAACAAAACTATGAATCGCACCTCAATTCAAGCCTAATGAACTAATGAACTTCCAACTTCTATAACTCGCGCAACCCGGAATGGCCTTAAATTTTGCATGCAAGTCTCAAATGAAACAATGGAGCTATACCAACTCCCGAAATCAAATCTGAACCCGATATCAACAAAGTCAACTCCCAATCAAACCTTTCAAACCTTCAACCTTCCAACTTTCGCCAAAATGCACCAAATCAACTTACGGGCCTCCAAATCCAAATTCGGATATACGCCTAAGTCCAAAATCACCATACGAAGCCATTGGAATCATCAAAATACCATTTCCGAGTCGTCTATACAAAGTTCAAACTTCGGTCAACTCTTGCCACTTAAGCTTCAAAAACAAGAATCATTCTTCCAAATCAATCTCAAATCATCCGAAAATCGAACTCGACCACACGCACAAGTCATAATACACAATAGGAATCTAGTCGATACCTTAAGCCACCGAACGGGACACTAATTCTCAAAATGACAAATCGGGTCGTCATTATCTAGTGAATTCGTTAGAATTATTAGAACATTAGAATGAATTGAACTAGAGTTAGATCTCAAATAACTATCATGTGCCTATTTTAGATCTCAAATAACTATCATGTGCCTATTCTGTCACGACCCTTATTTCTCCCACTGATATTTCTTTATTGCTCATTTCTTGTTCTTCGTGATCAATTATTATCTGCTTTAATTTTAATAGTTAATTTTAGTTCAAAATCACTCAAATCAAGTGTTGATCATCATGAATAGCATTAAACTACAAGTTATTTGAATATTGTTTAAATCCAATCCTCGTGGAGACGATAATTATATTATACTATCTTTGGCTGGCGAGCGACAATTTTGTGTTGTGTTTTACGCTCGTCAGTACACCCCAACGGTACCCAGTAAGTATCAAGCCTAATCTCGATAGAGTAGTAACGAGGCCGGGTCAAGACACCTACTAGTTATATAAAATTTGTGCAGAATATTAAGATAATCTAAAAGTGGAGAAGTAAAGGCAATTAAATGACAATGAAGCAATTTATCAATACAAGGTTATCATAGGAGAATAAAGGCAATAAAGGACAACAAAGATAGAATATAGGATATGAACAACAAGTGATCAAATACCGTCAAAACACAAGTAAAATGAACGAAAGATAGACAATAACTGTTCAAATTAGCAAGCCGTCTCAACATAGAATGTACAACAAAAATCACAACCGAGATACCACACCTTATATTCACATTTCACAATTCGTAATCACAATCTTCCTTATATCACCGTGTGATCCTTGCATTTATTTTAAAAATATTTTTTTCGAAATAACTACACGCATTTTAGCCCTCTTATCTGACAGCATGTCTTGAAGTAATTCCCTTACTAGAAACACGCGTATAAATCCTACCTTATCTCACTGCATGCATTTCAATATCCACCCTTATACCACTGTCGTATCAATTGTTGATACCCAATTTTTCCCTTATATTTCTAAAATACATATATACACTTTCAAAATAGTACATATGCATCATCATTTAGTTTTTAAGCATACACAAGCATTTTTCATAATTTTCTCATAATTTTTGAAGGCTTTAAATCCATTTATTTCTACATTTTTATTATATAAATATCCAATAATTATCCTTCAAATTATTTTATGATGATCTAATCATCTAAACTTGTCATTCACACCAATATGAGGTTCCAAAAATATTCAGTGCATCTCTTATAATTACATCTACATTTTTAAGGCTAAATTGCATATTTTTTGCAATAATAGCCCATATGCATATAATTATATTATTTATACAGAAAATGACCTTTTATATTTTTATAATGTTAGTAATTCTTTTTAATCATTTCTATACACAAATGATATTTTATTATTTATTTATTACTTTTTATAAACTATTTATCTGATTAAAAATGGGTATTTAAAATCTGACCCTAATTTGATCCTAATTTCGGATGTAACTACCCAGACCTTGGCCCAATAACCCCCAGCCCAATCCTAAATGACCCAACCCAGTCCAAAACCGACCCAACCCCTTGTCAAATCCCAGCCGTTGATAATAAATGATCAACGACTCACAAACGCCTCCCCCTTTCCTTATATCCCTCAACCCCAAACCCTAACCCCATTCCCTCCAAACCCGCCGCCTCTCTATTCTCTCCTCTCTGAAGAACCCTAACCCGCCACCTCTCTAAAACTCTTCTCCTAATCCCTCTTTTAATGGGATTTTCTTCCCATTCACTTACCATATCCGTATGTTTCTTCTTCCCATTCACTTACCATATCCGTATATTTTCATTACTGGTGATTCTCTATGGTATTACCTAGTACTTGCCTAAACATGGCAAGTACTCTTACTTTGATTCTGTCCGATTGACTTCCACCTCTTGAATCTGGATGATATTGCGTCCACATACGTTTATTCTACACCATGTGAGTCCAATTTGTTCATATTTTGCTGATTCGTATTTAACCCTAAAGCAAGGGTTTGCAGATTTTCCGTGATTCGAACCAAATTGGTTCAAGCCTTTGATTTTAATGTATTATCTCATCTATATTCGCCTTATTACGTGTAAATTTGTTTATATCTGCTGATTTTTTTACTTACCCTAAATTAGGGTTTCAGATTCTTTTAAATCGAACCAAATCCGGTTCGATTCTGTGATTTTGAATAGTATTCATGTCTATGTTCATCTTATTCTTTGCAGCATGTGATTCTTTTGCCTTTTATTTCTGCCGATTTGTGTATTTTACCTAAAAATTAGGGTTTTAAATTTTCTCCTTCCTTACTAATTTTAAATGATTTCCTTTCCAGTGTTTGACTAATTATTTCCATATTTATGTGTTTAATTCCTACACTATATAAACCCCTCCCCATTCCCCTTTGAAACAGTTCGAAAATCATTAAGAAAACTACAAATACTAAGCTGTGTGCTCTTTCCTTTTGAATAATCTTGTTCTGTACTTTAGTTCCTGGCCGAATGAAAGCCAAGGCCAGAAATTCTGAGTTCTTGCTCTTTTGGTGATATTCACAATGCTGTGGGATTCCTTTCTTTCTTGTTTCATTTTAACTAGTGCGTTACCAAGCCTTTGCCATTTAATTCTAATTTTCCTACCGTTTTGTTCAATATGTTATACAATTCTATACTCTGCTAATCTAAGTGCCATTACGTTTGTAGTTTGAGACATGTTTAGACCTGAGTTGATTAATTTCTCTCAATTCTGCCTAGTGTATATGTTATTGATAACCACCCCCTTTTCTGTTTAGAACTGCTATTTGAACATGTACTCATATCCCCTTTCTATGGATTAGCTGACTAAGTATGAGTATATTCAATAAAAGAATAACAAGTCTGTTTTTGAATTTGTTGCAATGTAGCCAGTTTTGATCATGTTTCCATCATGTCTTGACTTTTCCAATAATTGCCCTAATTAGTTTTCAGCATGTTATGGTATATTTCTAATTGATATGATTTCTTCTTGTGACACTAGCTTTCTGCACTTAGCATAATCAGAACTCTCCCTTCTTACTATGATTCTGTCTTGCAATTTGTCTTGTCAACATGTGCATTATGTGATCGAACTCATTTCCTGAAACTTGGTTAAGTCTGCCTTAATTTTTAGTATGTCTATTATTTGTTTTTTACATGTGCAATTTGATTCTGTCCTTCAGTGGTGTCCCTTAACCTCATTCTATTCCTTTACTGTCTGGTCCCTTTGAGTTCTTATTCCTAGGCGGCTGAAAGCCAAGGCTACTTAGGTTATCCTTATTAACCCCTCTAGTATGAGCACTGCCATGGGTTCTTGAAGCACTTGGAAACTCTGACATACTAGGGCCTTAATTCTCCATGCTCAGCTCTGTTTTATACCTACTGGGTGAATCACTTAATTCCTGGCTGCCTTACGTCCATGAAGATGTAATTTTTGGGCTATGAGAACCATGGGAATGAAGGCCTGGCCGGGTGTATCCTTGGGCCTGCTGTAGGCTCCCTATAGTTATTTATTTTTGTAATTTAGTCCATTCATTCTAGGTCTGTAATAATTCTTGTAATAACATTCTAGGGTTTTGGTAAAATTGGGGAAGGGTTTTTATCTTACACTTGCATCGAAATGGGTAGAAAGCCTGCCTATAGGTATTCTATTTTGTTTAGAATGTGTCATTATGCTCAAAGATGTTCAGTTATCATGTGTTAGAAATCCTTCCTATTGGTCCTTAATTTGGTTCAAATGTGTTCTGCTTTCACCTGCTAGACATCATGCCTATAGGATCTGAAATCAGTTTTAATTATAGATCTCATGCCTATAGGATCTAAAACTAGTTTTAATTATGATTATAGAAATCCTGTCTATAGGGTCTAAAACCAGTCTTAGTTATTGTCCTGCTTATTTCTTTAAAGAGTTTTCAACATTGTGCTAATTATCACTATTAGAAACTATGCCTATAGGACTCGACTAAGCAATTCTGAACATACTCCTGTGATTACCATTGGTAGTTACTATGTGAATCACATAGACATCATGCCTATAGGTTTTAATCCCTTATGCTTGTAATCAGTAGGCAACTATGTATGTAACGACCCGACCAGTCGTTTTGAGCTATAGCGTGTTGTTCGGTGATTTTAGGCGATGAGTAGCTTCACTTCAGGTATTATGACTTGTATGTATGGTAGACATTAAAATTCGGGAAGTTCGGATTGGATTTGGAAAGAAAATTCTCATTTCAAAAGCTTGAAGTTGGAGAATTGACTAAGATTGTATTTTTGAGGAAACGACCTCGGAATCGAGATTTGAAGGTTCCAGCAGGTTCGTATGATGATTTTGGACTTGGGCGAATGTCCGGATCGGGTTTTGGATGACTCGGGAGCGTTTCAGTGCCTATTGTGGAAGTTAGCATTTTTGGGTGAATTTCAAGAATTTGGGATGAAGTGCATTTCAGTGTTAACGATGTCCGTTTAGGATTCCGAGCCTGGAATAGCTTCATATGGTGATTCTGGTATTGGGACCGCGATCGGAAGTGGATTTGGAGGTCCGTAGGTCATTTTGGAGTCATTTGGATGATGTTAGAAATATGAAGGTTCTTGAGAAGTTTGACTGGAAATGGACTTTTTGATATCGGGGTTGGATTCCGATTCCGGAAGTTGGAGTAGGTCCGTAATGTTGAATATAACTTGTGTGCAAAATTTGAGGTCAATTGAACGTGATTTGATAGGTTTTGGCATCGAATGTAGAAGTTTGGGATTCTAAAGTTCTTTAAGCTTGATTTCTAGTGTGATTCATGATTTTAGCGTTGTTTGATGTTATTTTAGGCCTCGAGCAGGTCCTTGTTATGTTATGGGACTGGTTGGTGTGATTGGATGTGGTCCCGAGGGCCTCGGGTGTGTTTCGGGGTAGTTTCGGATCATTTTGGGTTGTTTTGCTATAACTGATGTTGGTGTCTGGTGTTGTTCTTCGCGTTCGCGATGAAGGATTTGGCTTCAGGGATTTTGTTCTTCGCGTTCGCGTAGAAGAAAATCTCTGTTACGCAGGTCTGACTTCGGAGGCTCATATCTCAAAATCTATAAGGAATTTGGAGATGAACCAAAACTGAAAGTTGCCTTTGTGTCTAGTTTTCAGAAATTTAAACCATTTATCATTTGGATTCGTGTACCAAAAGTTATGGCTGGTACACTACAGGCTGTCCGCGAAAATGAAGAAAACAATTGTGTTGCACAAGGCTGACTTAGGCAGCTTATATCTCAAAATATATAAGGAATTGGGAGACGACCAAAAGACGAAAGTTGTAGATCTTGGTGTCTAGTTTTTGAAACATTAAACCAATTGTCATTTAGAGTTTTGTACAAAACGTTATGTCCATTATACTAGAGGCTGTCTGAGAAGAGTTTGGAAATGACTTTTGAGAATTCTGTTCATCGCGAACGTGATGGGGGGCTCGCGAACGCGAAGAAGGATCTCCTGGGCAGTGTATAAGTTTGAAAAAAATGGGTTTGGATCATTTCATCTCATTTCCTCCATAGGAGCCGACGTAGGAGCGATTTTGGAGCTCCATCTTCATCATCCATGTCAAGGTAAGTGATTCTCACATATTGCAAGTTAAATACATGGATTATATATATATTTTTTAACATGGAAATTCATGGAAAATTAGTGAACACCCATTCAATAATGAAATTCAAAAATTCAACCCCGGGCAACACCCTGGAACCCGAAAAAATTCACAAATTCCAAACACCCATTCAATAACAAGTCCAAACATACTAATGTCATTGACAAACCGACCCTCGAATCATCAAGTCTCACTCTCCAATTGTCACGATCCAAATTCTCCCTCTGTGAACCGTCGTGACGGCACCTAGTCTTTACGACTAGGTAAGCCTAATATTTGCGAAAAAGAAAAGAAAACATAAACGCTAACAACTAACAGGTAAATTTAAATAAGAAATTAAGATGTTGCTCGACATATACAATAATCACTCTCGAAATGTATATAAACTATCTCAAAACCCGGAATATCGTAAGTCACAAGCTACAGAAAGAAAACAATATTTCTATAGTCCAGAGTCTAACAAAAGGAAATAGAAGAAGTGTTTGACATGGGGAAGAGTAGATAGGGACTCTGAGGTCTGCAGACGCGGTAGATATACCTTGAAGTCTCTACAGCTACCTCGCCTCACTGATAATGCGGCAGATAAACGGTACCTGGATCTGCACATGAAAACTTATGCAGGGAAGGGCATGAGTACACCTCAACGGTACCTAGTAAGTGCCAAGCCTAACCTTGGTCGAGTAGTGAATAGGCCAAGTCAGTGCCCTACCCCTTAGACCAAAGGTATTATACTTGTGGATCCTTCTCTTTTTGCTGGGATCCAAATAACTTTCCTTATTCTCTGCAATTCTCTGCACTCTACGTCAATGACGACTCTTCTTCCAACTTACTTCTGAGAAATCTTTCTTACTAGGAAAAACAAAATTATTCACTTAACAGAAAGCTAATGTATTCACAACTATCATATACAATCTTAATAATTTAACTCTGCTCACACCGTCAATCTTGGAGAAACCACATTACGATAATTCCTAAAGGCTATTCTTCTATAGTTTGTGATCTTACTGCTAGCTAATATTTTTCCCACTATCACTGTACTTCGGGTTTAACTTAAACTCTTTGTGTTCTAACACACGTTTGGTATTTCAAATTGTCATCCACTCACTATAGTTAACCTGGCTAAATGGATCAAATTGTACCTCTACCAGCTCTGCTGAAAGTGCTAATTCACTGTATCAACTCAAAACTTACTTACTATTCTTTTACTAACCACCTGCTACCATCATTTTTCTTTCTCTACTTTGAATAACTAAAGTGAAGCATAAGGTCATTCTAACTTCCCTCACCATCCGGCCCTGTTCTACGGTTGCATACTATCCCTTTTTTTTCCTAAACTATGTGCATGGATCACACTTAGGGAATTCATCTGCCTTAAATGAAATTGGAATATCTAACCCCAAACTTTCTATACAACACTAAACCATATCATACTATGAACATCCCGGGTAATCATTTAGTCACATAACCTAAGGGGGAACTGCCATATCTTTTGTCTTACACCAATAGCTGCTTCTTATGGTAACTTACTAACGTGGTACTTCGAGTTCTGATTTGAATAAATATGAACAACTTATAACCGTTCCCTGAAATTCACTATTGGCTGCTCTTGGTTCTCATTGCATACATCATATCTTCTAGTCATTTGCATGAGTTCTACGAAAAATACATCTCTAATAATAACAATCGTTTTTTACTCCTAGGTATTTTACCCTTAGGCTCTTTTCTGTCCAAACTATAGTGACCGATGTTAGGGTCTGACATCTGAACTATCATCATCCAACTTGTGGCTCCATTTCCAAAAATTAAATGAAGTTGTTCTAGGAGGTAAAACACATACGAATACACTGCCATGCACAAACTTATCTTTCAAAGTATACCATCATCTGATAAATCACTTCATGCGCCCTCCGGTGAGTCTTGGTCTTAATCCAGACCTAAAATATGCGAAGATTTCGCTATGATCACTGTTACATACATTATCTTTTAGCACCCATAGGCATCATTGTATACTCTCCAGTCACCAGGATTTTTATACACTGAAAATTGGAGATCTGGTAATTGAATAACTAATAATTGGCATACGGACCATAAACTTGCTAGCTGAAAGGCCTCTAACGGGTAACTGAGATAAACTGATATCCATAAAACATGATAACTGCTTTTGTACTTTTTGATAAGGTTATGCTCTAATCTGTACTACTATCCATTGCATCCCAAATTTAACATCCTCTCAAGTCTCATATTTACCAAGTTGTACTCCATAATTATACCCCAATGGGAAATTATCCTCTCTAGGACTTTAGGTTTCTCCTGCGCGTCGCTTGGGCATCCAATACGTTTGGAATTCAATAGGAAGAGAAGGTTAACTATTGCTCTAGGCTTCATGGCACGATCTATAGTAGAAAGAAATGAGACAATCCTGGATGTCTTGGTAGTTAACCGTTTATATGAGTGGCCGGCACACACATATAAAGGAAACTCCACTGGACACGGCTTCATAAACTCCCTAGGACACTTGAACCTAGTGCTCTGATACCAAGCTTTGTCACGCCCCAAACCTGGGCCTGGACCTAACACGACACTCAGTGCCTAACTACATGTGACCGAGCGAACCAACTGGCTGGCTGAATCAACATGTGATATCATAACATACTGAATGCGGAAGATAAACTAACACATGCTAATATACTGAAAGTTTGGATGATATAATTCAAAGTGCGGAAATACTAAAACAAGTGTGAAACATATATTCTTGAACTGATTATGAACACTGAAACTTCAACTTTTTATGGCATACTGAGTAATCTATACAAAGACTCGGGGGCATCAAACCCAAGTCTATATTGAATACGCACTGAGCTCACAGCGTTCAGAATGAAAGTGGTGAACGAGTTATGAAGCTAGAGAATAGAAGTTCTGCAGCTATTCAAGGAACTAGACTTAACTATATTTCTGAGGCAATTGAAACGTCATAAAAGAAACGTAGTGTAGGGAGAATCATTCAAATTCCTAATTATAGAGAGTTAGCCTCACATACCTTAACTTCCTGCTCTTGAGCATAATACAACGTTCGCCAACCCTTTCAACTTTAATCTATATCAATACAAGTCAAAGGGATCCCATATTACCAATAATACTCGTGTTTTGGTTACTTAGGCATTTTCTCAAACACTTGGTGGCATAAAGCTTCATAGCCCTTATTAATGGTGTTTCTACACCCAATAAGCCATTCTGTTCCTAGACAAATTCTAAAGTCTCGAATGGTTATAATCAACATTATTCTTTATCACTCATAAGGTAAACAACACCCTTAACCAATAATCAATAATCAACACCCCAAACCTATAATCGTTTATGCTTTTCTATCAAACCCATCAACTCATATCTCATGAACTAGGGTTTATAATAATTAAACCAGTGCTAGAATCAATTAGAGGGTGAAGACATTACCTCTTTGAAGTTCAATCGCCTTGAATTCGAGTTCTAGGGTTCCTTCTCTCACAATGATGTCCCAATCGAATATCTAATGATATGGAGAGTTTACCCATGTTAATAAGATGTTGGAAAATTAAAATTAACTTAGAATCACCATTAGAACTTACCTTGGGTGGTGGATGGACCCTTAAGGAGTTAGGTTTTTGAGAGCTTTATTTTCTAGAGTAAGTTTTTATGTTTTGGGGCTGTGGGGGATGAAATAGGGCTAAAAAAATGACTTTCCAAGTTGCCCACGCATCCCAGTAGGCCTGGCTGCGGTCCCGACCGCGGTAAATCGCTGGAATACTGCCTCACCACCGCGGTCGCGGTCCGGGCGCGGTGGTTGCGCACTGTTTTGCAAAACGGGAATAACTTTTTGCAAAGAGCTCCGTTTTGGCTCCACAATATATCATTGGAAAGCTATTTCAAAGGCCTACAAATTTAATGCTGTGAGTTTTCCCAAATTCCTTACACACTTTCACTAAACCTTGCTGAAAGACAGACCTTCTGCAAACTTAGTCGATTTTGTCAAATCTTATGCACCTCACTTTCCATCTTGATTTTGAAACAACTATTCTCACCCATAATTATCCCGATGGGACTTCACATGTCCAAAATATAACCTTACTACTCCTTTAACTCATTCATACCTAAGCCGAATGTACGTGGTGTTACACTATGATATGGGAGAAGTGCTTGGGCAGCGAAAAGATAAAATCATGCATCCAATATACTACGCAAGTAGGACGTTGAGTGGAGCCCAGCTAAATTACACTGTGACCGAAAAGGAGATACTGGCAGTGGTGTTCGCATTTGACAAGTTCAGGTCTTACCTGATAGGCTCGAAGGTAATTATTTATCCTGAACATGCTGCTCTCGGGTACTTAATTTAAAAGGAGGAGTCAAAACCGCGCCTGATTCGATGGGTGCTACTGCTGCAAGAATTTGATTTGGAGATCCGTGACCGTAAGGGAACGGAGAACCAAGTAGCTGACCATTTATCCAGGCTGGAAGGAGCTGAAAAGAAGGTTGAGGTAGAAGAGATTCTGGAAACTTTTCCAAATGAACAACTACTAACCATGAGTCTCAAGGAAGCGCAATGGTATGCAGACATTGCAAACTACCTGGCGAGCGGTATTGTTCCTTATGACCTTTCCTCTGTTCAAAAGAAAAAGTTCTTTCGTGATTGTCGCATGTGTTACTGGGATGAGCCTTATCTGTTCAGGATTTGTGTTGATAACATGATCCGTAGATGTATCCCCGAGATAGACCAGTCTTCTATTTTGAAGGCTTGTCACGCGTCACCATATGGTGGGCTCTTCGGGGGAGTGAGGACAGCTGCGAAAGTCTTGGAGTCAGGGTTCTATTGGCCAACACTGTTCAAAGATGCACATCTATGGATAAAGGGGTGTGATGAATGCCAACGAACCGGGAACATTTCCCGCAAACATGAGATGCCCATGAACCCAATTCAGGAAGTAGAAGTGTTTGATGTATGGGGGATCGACTTCATGGGGCCGTTCTTCAGCTCATATGGCAACAAGTACATACTCGTTGCTGTGGACTACGTGTCCAAATGGGTGAAAGATGCAGCACTCCCTAAAAATGATGCAAATGGGGTGATTGGTTTTCTGAGAAAGAACATTTTCACCCGATTTGGCACCCCAAGGGCAATAAACAGTGACGGAGGCACTCACTTTTGCAATCGAGCCTTTACCAAGTTGTTGGAGAAGTATGATGTACGGCACAAGGTGGCCACCCCATATCATCCACAAACAAGCGTGCAAGTGGAAGTCTCGAATAGAGAAATAAAGAGTGTGCTGACTAAAACTGCGAATGCAACTAGAACAGATTGGAAAAGGAAGCTAGACGATGCAATGTGGGCATATCAAACCGCTTTTAAAACTCCAATTGGCATGTCGCCATACAAATTGGTGTTTGGGAAGGCGTGTCATTTACCCGTAGAGTTGGAACATAGAGCTTGGTGGGCGTTGAGACAGTTGAATCTGGATAGTGAAGCAGCTGGAACAAGTAAAGTAATAGAATTGCATGAGCTGGATAAGTTTAGATATCATGCTTTTGAGAGCACAAGATTATACAAGGAGAGAATGAAGATGATACATGATAGGAATATTATTGAGCGGAATTTTAAACCTGGAGATACGGTATTGCTATACAACTCACGTCCGAGGTTGTTTCCGGGCAAATCTAAATCATGATGGTCAGGCCCTTTTCGTGTCGTTGAAGTTCACTCCAGGGGAGCAGTAGAGATTGTTGTGAGTAATGACTCCCGCACGTTTAGAGTCAATGATCATAGACTAAAACATTATGTGGGCATGGAGGAAGCAAAGAAAGTGTCAGTGACCCATTTGATCGAGCCTCCAAAGTTGAGCGTACCTTAAATGCGCTCATCTGCGTCGTGCCGCGACGTTAAATCAGACGCTTCATGGGAGGCAACCCATTGATTTGTTGTATTTGTCGTACCACGACACTAACTAAGGCGCTGCTTGGGAGGCAACCCAACGCGTAGTGATTTTAGTGTAGTTAGAATTTGTTATTTTGATTTTTGTAAGTACTAACAAGTGCAGGTGAGCTTGGGCGAGTGATAAGTCCATCCGACACTGAAGGGATAGGTAAAAATTTGAGAAATCTCGAGGCCCAGGTGTGCGGTCGCGCTCAGACTATGCTCAGACCGCACAAAACGCCAAGTATTCTGCCTTAGGTTTTCGCCCAAGTGCGCGGCCGTGCTCAGACTGCACTCAGGCCACGCATATCGCTAAGTATTCTGCCTCGCAAGCGCGGCCCCGCTCGGACTGTGCTCGGACTGTGCTCGGACCGCTTCGCCTGCCACTTTAGTTTAAGTTATTTTTTTAATTTTCCTTTTATTTGTTTTGTTCTTTTAATTATAACATTCTAACTTACCCCCCCCCCCCCCCAAATCTGATATCCCCTCCCTCTCTCTTAATCTATTCACGCCTAAACACCTAAACCCTCCCTTACAAATCAAAAACTCACAACCTTTCCCCTTCTCCCCAAAGTACCCCAACCCTCATGCTTCCCCTTCACGATCAAATCACACCCAATCCACTCTCTTCTCTCTTCTAACAGTCCCCTCACCTACCCTAACTACATCTCTACTAGGTAAGTTCAATTGTTTCAATTATTGTTGGGATATGTGAGTTCTTGGTTATGTAGTAGCTTTTCTTTCTTTTCTTTAGTAGATTTCTTTTGTAGTGTGCTCTTGTATGCTAGTGGGTTTGTTGAGGTTGTTGTAGATGTATCTCTTGACATGTGTGGGTGACATTGGGGCAATTGTGGTTGAGTTTGGCTTATAACTTTGTCAATTGGGGACTCTGGTGAATGGTGCATATAAAGTGTTTGTTAAAATGCCTCAGTGAGTTGTTAAAGTTAATTGTGACCAATTGTACGGATGAATTCTGAGTAACCGCCTTTGGTTCACATCATTTGCGTTTCGCTGATGATGTTCTTTATTTCAAGTAGCATGGCGCCTTTCAAGAAACGTCGGACCACCGGTGCTTCATCCAGAGGCCAAGCTGGATCCTCTAGAGCACGCGCCTCAACTCCTTCTCGTCCTTATGATAGTTACAAGTTCGTCTCAACCGCAGATCAGGACCGTTTTGGTGACAAGGCACCCAAGAAGCCCATACTGGAGAAGGGCATGGATATAGGGTCTCTCTAATATGGCTGTCCCAACTTGTACAATGAGTTGGTCCGGCGCGGGCTGGAGATTTTCTTTGAAGAACCGGATGACGCAAATTTGATGGTTGCGCGCGAATTTTATGCCAACGTTAAAGAACATGTGAACGGTGTGTGCACAGTGCGCAAGAAGAATGTGGATGCCTCTGTTGAGGCCACTTGGAGAGCATACCGGCTGCCCGCACTTGTGGCGGAGGCGTAGGACTACTATGAAGCCTATGGCAGACGATACACCCAGTGGGAGTTATTCTTTGAAACAATATGTGTGCCTGGCAAGAAAATCGTATGGATAAAACATGGGCGTAAATTCCATTCGGCGGCACTAACCTTTGAAGGGAAGTGTTGGCTGTGTGTCATTAATAACCGTCTGCTCCCGTCCTCCAACACCACGGAAGTGAATGCTCCTCGAGCTGCATTGATTTGGTGTTTCATGAATGGCCACAATTTTGACGTGGCCAAGCTTATTCACGAGGAGATGTTTACTCGTTGTCCGGTGAAAAGGTATGGTTTCTTCTTCCTTTCCCTAGCCACTAGGCTATGCCGGGCAGCTCGGGTGCCGGAAAACTTGAGCGTGGATGGAAAAGTACCAAAAGAGGCAAAGTTTCAAGCGGATAAGGTGACTATTGGGAAGGAGCCTGTGGCACCTGGTGGTGATAATAGCGATGACTCGGATGCACCTGAGGAGGGAGAGGATGTGCAGGAGGAGGTGGGAGCTGAGTCGCCCACCCATGAGCATGTTGCGGAAGCCGCATGACCATCTGGGGTCGGTCGGGTTACTCGGTTAGCAGCCTTAGAGCAGGAGATTGCAGGGCTGCATACTGCAATCACAGACTTGGGGACTAGAGTTGATGCCTTGGCCAACCAGAATGCTAAATCAGAGAAGAAAATCATGGGCTGGCTGCGTGCGTTGGGGAGGCCGTGTCACCTTGACCCTGGCACTGTCTCCGATCAGGACTGATCTGTCAGGGAAGTTCCTTTACCTCGAATTTATTTATTTTGTATGACATGGGGACATGCCATCTTTTTAAGTGTGGGGTGGGGGATACTTCGTTTGTATGTTGTATATATGTAGGAACATAGCTTGATTTTGGTCTTTAATTAGTTCTCTAAATGTGTGATTCGACTTGTCCCGACGATGGATATCACTCAACGGGTTTCTTGAGGGTCTAAGTCGATATAAAAAAAACAAGAAAAAGAGAAGAAAACATTTTCTTTTGTAGGTAGTGTATCAATTCCCCCTTGGTTTTTCTTTGGACCGCGGTTCTTTGAACCGGGTGTAGTTAGTTTTTATTTTTTTTATATTTTTTTTAGGTACTTATGGGCTATGATCTGAGATGGAAAGAGGATCTCTTAACTTTGGTACGCCTTGAATACAGTAGACACTTTAGTGTGACACTTAGTCTCAGTTGTTGATTCTTGTGAGAGTGCCTTAAATTGTATGTTCTTAACCTGACTTAAGTACTCAGACGAGAGTGTTTTGATAAGCCAATCTGGAGTGAGTCATGTGCCATGTGTGTGTGAGATTTATTGTATTCTGTGCACTACATTTGATGCCTAGAACTTGCCCTGTGTGTTTGCAAAGCGAAATAGTAGTTTTATTCAGTTTTGGAAGTGATATAGGCGTTTCTTTCTTTGTTGAACCAGATATGTATATTTTACCCTCCTAGTTGTTATGTACCGTAGTTAACCCCTTTGAGTCTGTAATCCTGTTTCCTTGGCAACCACCTTACAAGCCTTACCCAATTGTTTGAATGAACCATCTGTTTGAACCTTTTCACCTCCCATAAGCACTTGAATTGTGATGAACTGGTAAAAGTTAATGTATGGGGTGATTGGTTTGGCTTTTGAGTGGAACTAACAAAATCAGGAGAAAGGTGCACGTTTTTGAATAAGTAAGAGCCATTTAAAAAAAAGAAAATAAAATAGTTATATTGTTGTGAAAAATAGTCTTTGATAAGTAGTGGATCTTGATTAAGTGTGCCTAAAGAAGCAGGGAGTTAATATATATTGATGTAAAAGGTGGAGTCTTGGTTTGACATAAGTGTGGGGTTCTGAATGTGAAAGTATATGTATTAAAGTGCTTAGGGAGGTGTAGTCACTCTTATATCCAAATGTATCCTACCCGTCCCTTAGACTACAATACAACCAAATAAAGTCCTATTTGATCCTAGACTGAATAAGCTCGATTAGTAGAGTAGTAGACTACGGGCAAGCCTATGGTGCATCTTTTGTGGCATATGAATGTTTTTCTGAGAGTGAGTGAATTTTGTCTATTTGAGTTCCTAGTTGTTCTGGATGTTTATTGCTTGTGGAACTACTCTCGTTTGCAATGTGAGGGCACTTGATTCATGAAGGAAAGGTACATATTGACCTCTGTGTAGAGTAAGCGAGTAAGTTAGGAATATTGCGGCATGTGAGAGTTAACTCTTGAGGCAAAGATGTTACACTACTAGACACAATCCTTGTGATATGATCTTGGTGTGATGAGTTAGAGAAGTTGCTTAGCGAAGGAACCTCTGTAGAGTATAGTTGATTGCTCGGGGACGAGCAATAGTTCAAGTGTGAGGTGTTGATAATAGGCTATCTTCATGTAGTTTAGCGAACATTTACGCCCCAACTTAGCTATATAATATTGCTATATGAAGGTTAAATGACAACAAATGGCTCTAATTATGAATTTTGTGCTTTGCAGGAGCAAATCTTGATTATGAGGACATTGAACAGTGTTTGGAGCTAATTTGGAGCAAGGAAAGCCAATCGGAGGTGAATGCGCGTGAAAGAAGAAGGAAAAAAATAGAAGACAGCTGAACTCCATGAGCGCGGGCCAAGCGCGGCCGCGCTCAGGCCGCACTCGTCAGGTAGAAAAGAATGCAATATGCGGGGCCCAAGCGCGGCCGCGCTCGTCACTCCGAGGAACGTTATTTTCAGGGGTAAATTCGTAAGTTCTGGGGCAACTCTCCTTAACCTATAAGAAGCCCAGGTCGCCCAAAAAGAAGGTATCAAGGTTTTTGAAGGATCATTGAAGGCAAGAAGAGGCAAGAGGCAAGGCGGAAGATTCGGCATAGAGTTTTACCTTTCTTCCTCTTGTTTTGATCATTAATGATGAATTCTACTGTGATGATTGTGAAAACGATTATGCGTAGCTAAACATTTAATCTAGGGTTTTGATGGAACCTCTTGGAGGATGACTTTCTGATATGTTTATATAGATTTGCCTTAATAATTTCTCTATTTGTTCAAGTATATTGTGATTGCTGTTGATTGAAGGGCCCTCAATAGGCTGTGCCTATTTAGTATACATTACTCGGGAGAGAGTCTATATTTAGGTATAAAGGTGGGATTAGGGATAAAGAAACCTTGGGTGCAATCTAAGTGAGCTGTAACTAAGGCCAGCTAGCGTAATTCAGGAGAATATGTCTAGTATATTGTTGTAAAGGTGGGATTAGGGATAAAGAAACCTTGGGTGCAATCTAAGTGAGCTGTAACTAAGGCCAGCTAGCGTAATTCAGGAGAATATGTCTAGTATATTGTTGTAATTACTCGGGAGAGAGTTACGACAGTCAGAGTGCTCATGATCGATAGAGAAGAATTAGGCAAATTTAGAGCAAACATAGCGGAAAGGATTCCGACAAGAGGGTAAATCATAACCTTAGAGCATTCTCATTCTTGCTTACAACCAGTTTATAGCTAGTTCTTAATTTACTGCATTTTTATTACATAATATTTAGCTAATAAACACCCAAATTGTTGCTCAAATATCTCAGAAGATTGAATACATGAGTTTTTTGTGAGTCCAATAGTTGTGATTGATCGGTTAATTCCCTGTGGGATTCGACTCAGGACTTGTTAACCGGAATATATTTGCAGCGACCGCTTTGTCCTTTTTATAAGGCATAGTTGGGCGTGATCAGTTAGGCAAGCCACTTACCTCGAACCAAGCTCAATCAATCAGTCACAATGCCTTTCCCACGAATATCTGGCTCTAAGTGGCCCAAATCTAGCCAAAATCTAGCCAAAATCAATTATATAACATAAATATAACTACAAGAAACTAATCTAGCTAATGAAATCAAAGCTAACCCAAGAAATTGGAAAATCGCCCAAAAAGCCTCCCCGGGCCCACGTCTTGGAATCGGGTAAAAGTCATAAATTACGAACACCCATTCACTCACGAGCCTAACCATACCAAATTTACAAAAATTCGATACCAAAATCTAGATCAAACCCCAAAATACGGCCTAAGAACGTTTCTCAAATTTTTCCTAGATTCTCACCCAAATTCCTTAATTAAATGATGAAATCAACTATAGCTTAATGGAATACAACCAAAACGAGTTAGGAATCATTACCCAATAGCTTCCTTGGAAGATCCTTCAATTTATCGCCTAAACCTGAGCTCTCAAAGTCCCAAATGAAAATTAGATCAAACCGTTGAAATTTCCCCTTTTCTACCCAGCGAACTCGCTTCTGCGAGCCTTCAACCGCACCTGCGGGATAATCATCACAGGTGCGAAAATCACTTAAGCAGAATTGGGTCCGCATCTACGAACAAGGGCCGCATCTGCGAGCCCGCACTTGCGCTCCTCTTCCGCTTCTTCATATCTAGCGCCGCACCTGCGACCCCAGCTGGACAGGGCCAAAACCACTTCTGTAGTTCCATCGCCGCTTCTGCGGCACCGCACCTGTGGCCCAATGTGCGCAGGTGCGATTACACCAGATGCAGCAGCTTCAGCAATTGCATAAGTCCAAAACACAATCCGTTAAGCATTCGAAACACACTCGAGGCCCTCGGGACCTCGACCAAACATACCAACAAATCCTAAAACACCATACGTACTTAATTGAGCCCTCAAACCACATCAAATAACGCTAAAATCACGAATCATCCTCCGATTCAAACTTAAGGAACTTGAAACTTCCAAATTCGACAACCGATGCCAAAACCCATCAAACCATGTCCGATTGAACCCTAATTTTGCACACAAGTCATATTCAACCCTACGGACCTACTCCAACTTCCGGAATCAGAATCCGACCATGATATCAAAAATTCCACTACCTGATTAAATCTCCAAAAATTCGACTTTCGCCATTTCAAGCCTAAATGAGCTACGAACCTCTAAAACTTAATCCAGACACGCCACTAACCCCAAAATCCCCAACGGAGCTAACGGAATTGATGGAACTCCATTCTGGAGTCGTCTTCACACAGTTCAGAATACGGTCCAAATTCCAAGACTTAAGCCTCCGTTTAGGGACTTAGTGTCCCAAAATACTCCAAAAACCAAAACGAAACCTCCCGGCAAGTCACATAAGCAGAAAATAATACGGGGGAAGTATTTAATAGGGGATCGGGGATATAACTCTCAAAACGACGGCCGGGTCGTTACACCAATACCATAGCCGAAAATTCCCAAATTTCACTATAAATTCACATAAACTAGGTGTAATAATCAATGGGTAATCAATATTTATCTTCAAAAGTGATTAAACTTCACTTACCTCTTCAATTGTGGTGGAAAACACTCCAAAAATCTCCCTAGAGCGAGCTCCAAAATCCAAAATGAGAAGAAAAAGACCAAACCCTCGATTTGTAATCATGTCCAGCAAATCCACATTTGTGGCCCAATAGGTCGCGCATGCAATTTCGTACCTGCCGACAATCCATCGCAGGTGTGGAAACTCATTAAACCCCCGACAATGCACACATGCGGTCCATAATCCGCACCTACGGGACTGCTTCTGCGGTCGAACTCCTGCTCCTGTGCATCTGCACTTGCACATCCCTTCCGTATCCGCGACTCAAGCCTATCCGGTCAAACTGCGCTTATGTGGACCTACTTTCGCATCTGCGCACATTTGTCTGCATCTGCGGACGTCCCTCTGCCAGCCTTCCCTTCGCTTTTGCGATCTTGCAACCGCACTTGCGGCTTTGCATCTGCGGCCAAGCCTACCGCAGATGTGAAAACACCAGCAACCAACATTCTTCAGCCATAACCTCTAAGTCCGAACATGATCCGCCAACCATCTGAATCACACTCGAGGGCCTCAGACTCTATCCAAACATACCAACAAGTCTTAACATACAATACAGACTTACTCGAAACCTCAAATCACATCAAAAAATATGAAAACCACGAATCGCATCCTAATTCAAGCCTAATGAACTAATGGACATTTTCAAATTCAAAACTTGCGCCGAACAAGCCTAAACAATTCTTAATGACCTGAAATTTTGCATGTAAGTTACAAATGACACAACGGACCTATGCCAACCCCCGAAAATAACATTCCGAGCCCGACATCAATAAAGTCAACCCCCAGTAAAACCTATCAATCTTCCAAACCTTCAACTTTCCAATTTTTGCCAAAAAATACCAAATCAACCTACGGAAGTCCGAATCAACATTCGGACATACGGCTAAGTCCAAAATCACCATACGAAGCTATTGGAGCCATCAAAACTCCATTCCAGAGTCGTATACATACAAGGCAAACTCCAATCAATTATTACAACTTAAGCTTCTAACCTTGGGACTAAGTGTCGAATTCACCCCGAAATTCTCCCGAAACCACTCCAACCACATTGGGAAGTCACATAACCACAAATGAACGTAGAAGAGGTAATAAATAGGGGAGGGGATACAATGTACAAAATAACCGGCCAAGTCGTTACAGTCTAATAAGGGGAGTTGTGTTAATTAACAATAATTATCCTAACAGAGGGTATTATAAGTACTTGTCATTTTCCTTCTAAATGCACACAACTTATCATATTCTTTTAACATCAATTACTTTTGTTTTACATCAAAATTGTATATATATTTATGGCTCAAATTGACACTGATTAGTCAAAATAGACAAATTGAGTCAAATTTTGGGAAGAGAGAGGAGGGAGCAAAATCGAATTGAGTCAATACATCAATAATGATCTAAACTATCCAAAGATCTTTCAAGAGTAGTTAGACGATGTAGATCAAAATAACAAGGCATCAAGCGAGAGCAAATCAAATGATAAAGAATATATATATATATATATATATATATATATATATATATATATATATATATATATATACTTATGAGAACGGGTTACGCGCCGCAACAGTAGTGTTATTATATTGTTTTAGATATTGTACTGTTCCTTCACATTTGTNATATACTTATGAGAAAATACTTATTATAATTTCGTCAATTGACCTACATATGAGAAAATTAGTATAAAAGAAAGTATAAGAACTATTGAGCGAAAAATCTCCCCCCTAAATAAGACTCTTTAAAGGACTACATTTTGAATGCTATTATGTTGTTACATAAGAAGGAAGGATCTTCAATTTATAAAAGTACAAAACTTTTCATCCAAGAAAAGGATTTGCCAAATATGAAAATGATTTATATTTTTCTTTTAATAAAAATAAAATCAATTATCGTAAACTCTTTTCCCTTTCTATAAAAACAAGTAAAATTCAAATATGATAAGAAAATTAAGACAAAATACTAACGAGAGATTGTCCTCAAAATATATCTTCAAATTGTCAACAGGTTGAGGACTTGCACTCATTATTTTCAATATCTACTCCACTATGTGATCAACGGAGGAAGCACTAGGTGTCACGACCCAAAATCGACTATAGGTCGTGATTGCGTCTAACGCCACCGTCAGGCAAGCCAACGGTGAGTTATCAGTTTAATTACCCATTTTATTACTTGAAACCACAGTTACAATTAATTAAATAGCACAAAAATGGAATTTACATGGTGAAATGATAAAAATTTCGAGAACCATAATACTAAACATCTAGTAGAAACCCCCAAAATCCGGTGTCACAAGTACATGAGCATCAACTAGGAACTATAATGAAATACAATCTCTATTTGGAATACAAATTAGACAGGAGAATATAAATAACTCTAATGGAGACTCTACAGGATGCGGATCGTAACAAGGAAGTGCAACTCACCGAACGTCCCCGCAACAGCCACGCCTCTACACCTAGAAGGCCACCAGAACCATATATGTATACGTGCACAATGTGTGCAGCAAGTGCAGTATGAGTACGTAAATCAACGCGTACCCAGTAAGTATCTAGCCTAACCTCGGAGGAGTAGTGACGAGGGGTCGACATCGACACTTACTAGAGGTCCAAATGAATAAATAATATAATAATTCATAACTAATATGAGGTGCACAACAATAGGGGAGTAATATGAATTTTCATGATGTTCCAATTATTTCCTTTAAAGCCTAAATTTCTCCATCATGTATCCCACCTTAATACCTTAGAAAAATGCCATGTGTCAATGCCAATTAAGTAAGAAATACCATAATATGTCGAACATCAGTGGAAGATTTATCTTGTGAATATTCGATCTACTAGCGATAACGTACAATTCTGCCAAGGTCGTTCAGCCCGATCCAGGATGGTGTGTACACTGCCTAGGGTCGAACGGCACAAACCACAGATGCACCTCTATAAACTGCCTAGGCGTTCGGCCCACTCCACAAGTAAGAAAGGAATTTATCGAATTACAAGACATGTGTTGACAATATAGTACATGAGCACAAGGTGAATATAACATTTACCGTATCTCAATTTTTCTTGCCAGCAATTCAAGTGGTAAGGCTGGGCCTAAGATGTATTAAATTTCTAAATCAAGTTCAATCATATTTCCAATTAATTAAGTTAACAGAATAAGTTCAAGTAATTCAGATATTGCATGATAAAATCCTAAGTCTACCCGGACATTAACATGCTTTAGCTACGTACGGACTCTCGTCACCTCGTACGTACGTAGCACCCACAACTAATAGCACATAATAATTAATATCACCTAGGGGTTAGTTTCCCCCTCACAGAGTTAGACAAGAGATTTACCTTGCTCCAAAGTTCCATAATCCGCTCCAACACCGCTCTAACACCTCAAACGGGTGCCCGTCGCTCCAAAACTAAACAATCAATGAGAAAATCCATAAATATATGCTTTAATACTCATATTAAACAAATTTATAACAATTTCCAACTCCGCTCGAAAAAGTTGATAAAGTCACCCTCGAGCTCGTGTGCCCGGAGTCCGAAAATTTTCGAAGATAAACATTACGCATAACATCACGAACTCAAATATACAATTTATTCCAAATTCCATGTCTAATCTCGTGGTCAAAATCCAAAAATACCAATTTCTAGGTTTTCTTCAAAATCCCAAATTTCTACAAATATGTCTAAATCCATATATAACCCTTGTATTTAACTCACAACTAGTAGAAATCACTTACGTCATTATTGACGATGAAAATGGTGCTCCAAAATCTAGCACGACCCAAAATCCACTAGTCGTGGTGGCACCTAACCTAACCCGCTAGGTAAGCCGACTAATAACTATCCAATTCCATTAACATCAACCAAACAATTAAATAGAGAAGTTAACTGAATTTTATACATTCCCCAAGGATTGGTAGTACATATCACGAGCTTCTAAGAATAGAGTTTACAAAGAAGATATGAAGAAAATACATCTTCTGTTTGAAAAGTACATAAACAGAATTTTATAATCTAAGGCTACCATGAACAAGAGGCAGCTGCAGCAGGAACGTAGGTACGCCTTCAAATCCAACAACCATCGAACGTAGCAACATCGCCATCCGGGATCTGCACGCAATGTGCAGGAAGTGTAGTATGAGTACAACCGACCCCATGTACTGAAAAAGTAACAAACCTAACCTTAGGTTGAAAGCAGTGACAAGCTGGAACATAGGTCAGGTCTAACACCAATAACCAATAGCAGTTCATAGCAGTGTAAAGCAAGTACGTAAAGAAGCAGCTCAAAGATAAAATGCTCAGTCTTTTCATATTTTTCCAAAAATAGTCCACCTTTTAAGAATATCAGTGGAAAAACTAAATTCTTTAGCGAAAACGTCGTGAAATATGAGATAGTTCGAAAACTGTAATTTTTCTAAAAATTATTTTCACAATAAATAAGATGTTTCATTTTCTTTCCAGATAACAAGTGTAAAATACCTCTCTATGCCACATATCAATGTATGTAAAAGTCATGAATGATGTGACACCGTACAACATGAGGAAAAAAGTGCATCTCTATGCCTCTATGTCATGTATGCATTGCGAATGTCATGTATCTCAGAGATGAATCATGTACTCACACTCTCAAAGTACTCAATCTCACTGTCTCACACTTTCCACTCATCATGCTCAACCACTCGGTACTGTATATGACCCATTTGGCCCAGGGAAGATCCATCCCGGAATATATATATATCACTGACCATCAGTCACTTAGTACCGAGGAAGGCCAATCTGGCCCCAAGGAGAAGATCCATCTCCAGGTGTATAAATGCTTCGGACAAGATCCATGTCCAGGGAAGATCCATCCCTCAATAATATCATCCGCCTCACTGGGGGTGTGTTACACAATCCGGAGGGGCTCCTACAGCCCAAGCACTATCATAATCATTGATATAACCGTTGCGGTGTGCAGCCCGATCCCTTAACTGTCACTCATAATCAGGCTCTCGGGCTCACTCAGTCATCACTCTCCAATCTCACCCACGGCCTTACAATGTCATGAAAACTGACTCGGAACAATGATATGATGTATCAATAAGCACCAACTGAGACTAAGATATGATATAAATGCATGAATGTGACTGAGTATGAAATATCAAAGAAATCAATAAGGGGACAGCAAGAAACGACTGCTAGGGGTCCCAACAATATCAGCATAAAGCCTAATCAAGATATCTAGCGTGATGTACAACTCAATTACTTTATCACATAGTGAAAAACACAATTATCAACAAAGTGGGCCACTAAATAGTGCCTTGGAAACAAGAGAGTCACAATTTACAGGGTGCACGCCCACACACCCGTCACCTAGCATGTGTGTCACCTCAACATCAATCACATAGCACGTAATTCGAGGTTTCATACCCTCAGCACTAAGTTTAGAAGAGTTACTTATCTTAAACAAGCCAATTCCGACACCGAGCAAGCCAAGCTATGCTCCAAGAATGCCATCACGCACGTTTCGACTTCCGAACGGCTCGAAAATAGTCAAAAACAACTCAAATACATCAAACAATGCTAATGGAACCAATCCCAATCGAAAAAGGTCGAATCTTTAATCAAAAGCCCAAAATCGACCAAAAAGTCCAACCCGGGCCCACACTTCAGAACCCGACAAAACTCACAAAATCCGTCAATCCATTCAATTACGAGTTCAACCATACTAGTTTCACTCAAATTCGATTCCGAATCGGGGTTCAAAACTCAAAAATTCATATTATGAAACTTTAGGCCAAAACCTCCAATTTCTTCTTTAAAATTCATCAACCAAAAGCTAAAATCAAAGATAGATTCACGAAATATATCCAAAACCGAGTAGAGAACACTTACCCCAATTCATATGCTTAAAATTGACTCGAAAATTGCCCAATTCCGAGCTCCCCAACTCAAAATATGTTAAACGCACAAAACCCTCGCTTTAACATTGTTCTGCCTCGTTTCTTGTGCCAAAAGATCTAAAAACTCACTTTTGATACCTCCAATGGATTTCTTGTGAAATTCTGGTCATGTTAGGCTCTTGATCACTCCATTTGACCTTATATTGAAGGAGTTATGTAGGTTTCAATATTTGGAAATAGTGCAGATTTTAAAATACGCAGCAGTAGCAATTTCGTAATTAATGTGAAAAAAATCTGGCAAGCCAATTCTTAGTAAAATGGACATAAAATCCTCGTACGATGTCCAAATTCGTCGATTCTTTTTGCTATGCCTATGTAATTACAATACGGATCTAATGATTCAATCAAAACAGAAATTGGAGCTCATTTGCTTAATGTGGTACCATTTATGACTGAAGAAACGACGTCGAAACATAAGAAAAACGAGCGCAACACAGCCCAAACCTATCTGAAACTCACCTGAGCCCCTCGGCATCCCGTATGATCATACCAACAAGTTCCATATCATAATACAGACCTACTTGAGGCCTTAAAACACACATAACAATATCAAAACGACAAAACGCACCTCAAATCAAACTTAATGAACTTTCGAACTTTCGACTTCTAAAAACTCACGCCGAAATATATCAAATCAACTCGGAATGAACTCAAATTTTGCACAAAAGTCCTAATACATCATGCGAAACTACTCGTGCCCCCAAACTACCGAGCGAAAATGCTCAAAATGACCGGTCGGATCGTTACATTCTCCCCCACTTAAACATATGTTTATCCTCGAATGTGCCCAGAGTTGTTCCAAAAGCCATCAAATCGCCGTGTAACCTCACTATGCACATACCCGGGGGTGATCCCAAGTCACTTTACCCCATATAAGTCTGATAACACAACATAACTAAATTTTCATAATTTAACCTAGCCCATGAGCCTTAGAACCAAATTTTTCATATCCGAAATTCCATAAAATAAGAATCTCGCATCTACAGATTGTATAAGTCTAAACAAGTTGAAATCATAACCCAAGATGTAATCTCATGATATACCACATAATTCAAACACTCATAACGACAATTTCTAATCACAATGGCTGCTCAAAACAACCTAATACTGGTAATACACCTCTTATCAAAAAAAGCCTCGTCTAACACCTTCATATACTGCCAAATGATGAAAGAAACACGCAGAAACTCATAACCATTCGTCAGATCAACATGGAGCTCCCCCTTCTCCGATAGGTACCATAGCAGATTTCTAAGCCGACTTTCGATACTATCCTTCCAACCATGCTATAATCAATTCTGATGGTATTCATTCTAAGTCCAATGACCTCGTCTCATCCAACACGACCACTCTGGTGACATGACACATCAATACAACCCAAAGCCATAACCTGTGCAACTCGTGCACCCAATAGCAACATCCCAAATGTACTCAATCATGAAAATGACTCAAACGAGCAAACTGTCCCGCCATCTTAACAAGTACCATCACAACACCATGCTAAGAGCCTAGCACACATTGTAGAACAAAAACACACGAATCCGTCACCAAGGACCATATCTCAACATAACTTCACTGCAGCGCGTGACCCCATCCAAATGCCGGTCCATTTTATATTCCTCGAGCCCCTTGCTCAAAATCAATAACCACTTGAAATTCGACATCAAGTACCCAAGGTGCATTAGCCTAACCACAGAGAGAAGTGATATTCTAAACAGTCAATACCACACAAGAGGGGGGGGTGATTTGTGTGGTACCCAATTTTTGCTCTAGAAGAACCTGGTTCTTCTAGGTGTACTTACTACTACTGTTTGCGGAATTAAAAGTGCATAATAAAGAACTCAGAGATTTTTACGTGGAAAACACCTGGCTCAAAAGGTGAAAAAACCACGACCTACTACTCAGTAGGATTTTCCCAAACTTCCACTAAAATCACTAAGCCAAAAACAGCATTTACAAAACTCTTGTAAACCTAAGGATTAAACTCGAATCCCAGTGTGGCACACAGCCTCAACTGCTGCGACACTTTCAAGTTAACTCTAACTTGAATACTCGAAGTACCTAATACAATTGCTTCTATGAAAGCTGGAAAGGTACAACTTTAAAACACCTACTACAATTGAACTAGAAATAAAGAATAAACACAACGGAATTGGTTCTTCTATCTTGTCCAAGTAGCTTCAGGAATGCACACTTGAATCTCACATAAATTGCTTGCAAAATTGCCTAGCTCTTTTGCTCTCAATTTAGTGTTAACTTCTGCGTATGTGCAACACCTGTAAAAAAAGAGAACAATCATTGTTATTTAATGAGTTAGTAATCAAAGTTTGATTGAGACTCAATTGTTGATCCTTTGTCGAATTTGAGTCCTACAACAATACAAACTCCAACCCTTATCCTTGATCCGGATTAAGTTCTCTTCACAAAAGGAGACTTCATCTCCTTATCCTTTATGCAACCTTTTCGATCATTTCAGAAGATATTGTTGCTGATCCTTGAGACTTATCTTCTTCACGTGCATCTCACATGTATAAGTAGATAACCACTGTGTCTCTCATGATGAACCTGGTTCATGACTGAGTTCATATGTCAATCTTCAAAACTTCATCTGAACTTGGGCCAACAAATTCCCCCTTTTTGATGATGACAAACTCTGTGCTTTTACTGATCAGAGAACCTGTGGAACTCAGCTTAATTATCAACACTTTAACTTACTCTGTGCTTTTACTGATCAGAGAACCTGTGGAACTCACCTTAATTATCAACACTTTAACTTAGAAATCTAACTTATCATTAAGGACCAGGTTTAATCAGGTTATAAATATCACTTTATTTCAGAATACAAAGTAAAGCACAATATCTCTTCCATCTTTTGGCATCATCGAAAATTTGCATATAATGTGAATCCCAGATTTTAATTATTACTCATGGCCACTGGGGCAACTGCAAGTGAAAACATGATTCAGTTAATCAATAATCAACTTGACAAAAATTTAACTATTAAGATCAGAAGCTACATAGACCAAGAGAAAAAGTGCATTGTCATTGATTAGGAAATGTTTCTACAAAGCAGACCACAAAAAGAAAGAAAAACATCCAACCATGAGCAACAAAAACAAAGAAAAGTCCCGAATCTGGGTCACTGGGGGTTAGACTGGTTCAAAGACAGGAACTGGAAAACCTAAGGCTTGGAGGAGCTAGAGGGTTGGGATTGGAGAAGGTTGAGCATGGTCTGAAGCATCCCTTCACTCTTTTCCTTTTCCTTTGCTAGCTCAGCTTTGAGGCCATTTCTCTCATTTTCCAGTTCAGCAATACGAGCCTGGAGCCTAGCAATTTCTTCAACTTTTGTTCCACATTCTTGAACCAATGCCCTAACCTTGCTGTTCACAGGAGTCTGCAGAGATGAACCAGGTTCAACTGGGGTAGCATTCACTGGATAGTCACAAGCCATAAGAGTCTTGACACCAAAGTGCTCCTTGCTTGATGCCATCTCCCACTTCTTCAAAGGCACATTTAGCCTTTCCAGAATAGTAGTCAACAAGAACCCATATGGTGTGGCATGAGCTTTGGAGCCATTGATGACTCTATCCAGTAGTTTGACAATAAAAGCAGGCTCGTTTATGTGTATTCCTCTCACAAGGCACTCCATGAGGACCAAGTCCATGTAATTTGCAGTGTGCCTTCTCCCCTGCCTTGGGAGCAAGCATTCACAAACTCAAATAGCACCTTGTGCTCAGCCCTCATCTCACTCTTCTGAACAAACCTGGCTTCAGGCACATCTTCAGCAGTTGCAGAATCACAAAAGTTTCTGGTGATTTGGAGTGCAGTAGGAAGAGAATCCAGACAAAGCCACATTTGCCTAGTGTAATTATCATATCCCACACTGGGAATGTCTAGAATCTCACCCAATTTAGGTGCATCAAGCTGCACTTTTACTCCTTTCACCATGTTGGTGACAACCCATTCTTGACAGTGACATTTGCCATGAACTCAATCAGCTCCTTCCTGGCCAGTTTCCCATCCAATTGAAGGACCATGTCCTTCCATCCTTGTGCAGCTAGGGCATCCACCAATCTTATCATACCTGGATCCTCCAGGTCTTTCAACAACCTGCCTTTCAAGATCTTTCTCCTGCCAAAGATGGCAAATCTATCCTGCTCTTTCTCAGACTCCTCCTCTTCTTCTTCTCCACTCCATTCTTCTTCTTCAATAATTTTCTTTTGTTTTCCCTTCACAGCAGATCTAGTTCTTTTAGCCAACGAGGGCTCAGCAGATACAGGTACAGAGGATGACTTCTTGGTCGAAGTCTTGGAACTCTTTGGTTTGGGTGTTGGAACCTTTTCAGTTGTTCCTCTTTCTTGATGGACCAGGTCTATCTCTTCTTCTTCTTCTTCTACAACCTCAACACTCTCCACAGCTTTTGCCTTTCCTGTTTCCCTCTTTTTCTTCCTGCTTTCTTCCAGTGCTTTCTGCAACTCTTCCTCACTTTATTTAACCCTGCTTCTAGTTGCTCTTCCCTTTGAAGGGACATTAGACTTAGGAGATGACACTTTGCTTTTCTTTGCTGGCTTGGAAGCAGTTGGAGCTTTTAGTGAAGAAGCCTTGCGCTTCTTTGGATCATAGCTGGCCCCAACCTTCTTCAAGATGTCAGCCAGGGTTTCTTTAACAAATGAACTAGGTTCATCTTGTTGTTCACTCAAATGAACAAGACCTCCAGCAGCCTCACCGGACCCACTTCCCCCTGACTTGGTGCCACTTTCCTCTACCCCTCCACAGACTGCAAGCAATTTGTCTTTCCTTTTCTTTCCCCTTCTACTAGACTCAGCCTCCTTCACATCTTTCACAGACCCAACCAACACAAACCTATTTTCCACCGTTTCTACCACATCAGAAAACACAAAATAGGTATTTACCTCACCAGGGGTTTCTTGATTTTTGTCAGTGTCAGAAGACCCACGTTCTTCTCCTTCGCTTGCAGAGATAAATGTTTCAGACTCAGAACTTGAGTCAGATTCTTTAGCAGGGCTCTTTTTCTTCTGGCTAGCTCTCAACTTTTCATTTAGGGCTGTTCTCAGAGAACCAGTAGCTACAGTTTTTCTTGCCAACATTTTCTGCCGGCGAAACCTAGGTTTGGGGTTTTCACTAGGGGGTGTAGTTGAGGATGTGTTTGAGGGAGACATTGGTGGGGGAGTTCCAGGGTTATCTTGAGGGTTTGTCATGGTGAAGGATTTCTGGAGAATTTTGGGAATTTTGGAAATTTTGGAGAGAAAGAGGATGATCAGAACTTGGGAGAGATTAATGACGGTTATGGACTAAAAGGGAGTATGTGGAGTGTATTTAAAGAGGGTTATGATTAAGTGCAGTAACGGAAGCCTTTTTGCAGTAGTCAATCAGGAGTCTAATCACTTTAGAACTCCGGTCTCTTAGTGATTAATAGGCGACGCTAGTTTTTAGGCAAGAATCCCGTTTTCCTTAGAATTCTAGAAGAAAGAAACTGGTTCAATGCTCAACGGATATAATTTTTGGGAGTTTGGTGACAATAGGACTTCTGCTCATGATTGGAAAATTAATCTTTCTAATTGTGCAAAGTATAGAAACATACTTGAACTTTCTCATGAGTGTATACTGATGAACCAGGTTCTTCAAGTAGAACTTCTCTTGATTATGCCTCAAATGTCAGAATAGAAAAAAAACTTTGTAAGGGATCAGTGAATTAATATAAGCACATGTCACAGGAGTATACTGATTAGAGTATGAGACTGAGTAAGAATTAGTCTAGATATTTACATAAAGTCAGAATTTCTAACCTAAATTTTTTTTTTCATTCATTTTTTTTCATTGCATTCTGAACTGGTTCTTTTAGGTGATCTTAATCATCCCTAATTCCAACCTGTTCCTCTCAAAGTTTTCCCTATTCAGTGCTTTAGTGAAGATGTCAGCTATTTGTTTATCAGTAGCACAGAATTCTATTGAGATTAATCCTTTCTCATAGTTATCTCTTAAGTGGTGTCTAACATCTATGTGCTTGGTTCTTTTATGATGAACAGGGTTCTTTGTCATACTTATAGCACTAGTGTTATCACAAAATATTGGTATACATCCCACTTCAATTCCAAAATCTACCAACTGTTGTTTGATCCATAGCAATTGAGCACAACAAGAAGTTGCAGCCATATATTCAGCTTCAGCAGTGGATAAGGCCACTGAATTTTGCTTTTTGGTAGCCCATGAAACAAGACATGAACCAAGGAAGTGTGCCATACCAGAGGTGCTTTTTCTATCAACTAGGAAACCTGCATAATCAGCATCAGCATATCCTACTTGATTGAAATTACTACCTTTAGGGTACCAAAGACACAAATCAGTAGTGCCTTTGAGATACTCAATATCCTCTTGACAGCAGTCATGTGAGACTCTTTTGGATTTGCCTGAAAACGAGCACAAAGTCCTACACTGAAAACAATGTCATGTCTGCTGGCAGTAAGATATAAGAGTGAACCAATTATACCCCTATACAACTTCTGATCAACTGATGAACCAGGTTCATCAACATCTAATTTAGTGGCGGTTGCGATAGGTGTATCTATTTCTTTAGAATCCTCCATTTTAAACTTTTTGATTAGTTCTTTTGTATACTTCTGCTGATGAATCATGGTTCCATTTTGACTTTGTTTGATCTACAACCCTAGGAAAAAGTTAAGCTAACCCATCATGCTCATTTCAAACTCACTCCCCATTAATTTTGCAAAATCCTTACTAAACTTATCAGTGGTGGCCCCAAAGATTATGTCATCAACATAGATTTGCATAACAAGGAGATCCTTACCTTTTTCCCTTAAGAATAAGCTACTATCAATTTTACCTCTTTTGTAACCATGGTCCAGTAGGAATTTTGATAGCCGTTCATACCAAGCTCTTGGGGCCTGCTAGAGCCCATATAGAGCTTTGTCTAACTTGTACACATGCTCAGGACATTCCTTGCTGTCAAATCCTAGAGGTTGTTTCACAAACACTTCTTCCTTTAGGTCCATTAAGGAAGGCACTTTTGACATCCATCTGATGAAGAGTGAATTCCATGTGTGCTGCAAAGGCTATGAGGAGTCTGATTGCCTCTAGTCTTGCAACTGGAGCAAAAGTCTCATCATAGTCTATGCCATCCTCCTGGCTGTAACCTTGGACCACCAATCTTGTCTTGTTCCTTGTAACTGTTCCATCTTCATCAAGTTTGTTCCTGAAGATCCATTTTTTACCAATGACTGATCTGTCCTTGGGTCTTGGTACTAGGTGCCAAACTTGACTCCTTTCAAATTGGTTAAGCTTATCCCGCATTGCATTCACCCAATCTGCATCCTGCAAAGCCTCAACAACATTTTTAGGTTCAATGATAGATAGAAAGCATCAAAAGCAAACAGATTCTTTAATTGTGATCTGGTTTTAACTCCAGATGTTGGATCAGTGAGAATGTTCTCAACGGGATGAGAACTTTGATACTTGTGAGGTTTCACAACCAACTGGCTTCTGCTAGATGTTTCTGCCATTTGCTGAGGAACAGGATCATGAACAGGTTACTTCAAGAAGTTTATCTCAATTCCTCTTTGATTTCTTCCCCTTGTCAGGTTGCCCTGTATGGAAGAACATGTTCCATCACCTGTTCCTTCTGTTGGTGCCACTTTAACCTGAGTTGATGCTTCAGTCAAGTCTTTTACCAATCCAATGGCTTCATCTTCATGTTCCTGTCTCCCAAAAAGAATGTTAGTTTCATCAAATACTACATGCACACTTTCTTCAACACACAAAGTTCTTTTGTTAAACACTTTATATGCTTTGCTATGTGAAGAATATCCCAAGAACACTCCCTCGCACTTCTGGGATCAAACATACCTAGGGAGTCTTTTCCATTATCGTTCACATAGCACTTGCAACCAAATGCCCTAAGATGGGATATGTTTGGTTTTCTCCCTTTAAGTAACTCATAGGGAGTTTTCTCAACAAGAGATCTAGTCATGCATCTATTTATTATGTAACATGCAGTGTTTACAGCCTCTGCCCAGAAGCTGTGAGGCAATTTACTAGAGAGTAGCATGGTTCTAGCCATATCCTCAAGAGTTCTATTCTTTCTTTCAACTACTCCATTTTGCTGAGAGGTCCTAGGGGCAGAGAAATTATAATCTATACCATTTTTATCACATAATTCAGCAAACTTTGAGTTTTCAAATTCAGTTCCATGATCAGACCTAATGGAGGCAAGTTGATTTCCTAATTGTTTCTGAGTTTTTCTAACGAATGCAGAAAACATGTCAAATGCTTCATCTTTGGAGGTTAGAAATAAAACCTAGGTAAATCTAGAATAATCATCAACTAGCACCATTACATATCTCTTTCCACCTCTGCTCATGGTTCTCATTGGACCACATAGATCCATATGGACCATGTCCAACGACTTGGTTGTACTTACCATTTTCTTGCTTTTAAAGGATGACCTTACCTACTTCCCCCTTGCACATGCCTCACAAACATTGTCTTCCTTGAACTTGATATTAGGTAACCCTATCACCAAGTCTTTAGAGACTAATTTGTTAAGCTGATTTAGACTTGCATGACCAAGTCTTTTGTGCCACAGGAGGGGATCATTAACCAACACACTTAAACAAGTGAGTTCATTTTCTGAAAGAGTGGACAAATCTACAATGTAAATATTCTTAACTCTTTTTCCCTGCAAAACAATTTTGTCAGTGGTAAGCTTAATCACAAAGCATTTGGTGGAGGTAAAAGCCACAAGGTTACCTCTGTCACACAGTTGTGACACACTTATTAGGCTATATTTCATGCCATCTATCAGGTAGACATTCTCTATGGAATGAGAATCTGTTTTGCCTACCTTTCCAACCCCAATGATCTCACCTTTCTTTCCATTACCAAAGGAGACATTACCTCCTTTTAAGTTCTCAAGTGAAAGGAACTGGTCCTTGTCTCCAGTCATATGTTTTGAGCAGCAACTATCCATATACCATATTTGGCTCCTCCCTTTCACTTGGACCTGCAAAAGGAAATCATGGGTTAGTCTTAGGAACCCAAACTAGTTTGGGTCCCTTTCTATAAGCAAAAGGGTGAATCAAATTTCTTCTTGCCCATCCAGGCAGCTTGTTTTTTTCTTGAACAAAAGCTTTGTTCTTTTGACTGGCTTGTTCTTTTGCGTTACATTCATATTTGTGATGGCCAGTCTTACCACAGTGTGTGCAGATTTTATTTTCAGGAAGTGTGAGGTACTTGCTTTTAGGATCCCATTTTGGAGCTTGAGTCCCATAGCCAAGTCCTCTTTTGTTGCTACTGTGATGCTCTTGCAGCCAGGAGAGTGCATCAGAAGCCTTGTTCCACTTGCAAGTTCTGTCTAGTTCATATTTCACCTTTCCTAGATCTTCCTTTATGCCTTTGATGAATTCATCTTTCTTATACAATTCATCTTTCATTTTTCCCACATTTTCTTCTAGAGTGAGATATGTGTGATCAGCTTTCTTCTTACCTGTTCCTAATTTTAGTTTTAGGTTTTCAAACCTAAGTTCTAGGACACTGTTGTCAAGTTCAAGAACCTGGTTCTTCAACTCAGCATTTTTGTTATCACTCTCATTTGCCCTAGACTCTAGACTTTTGTATTTTGCTTTTAGGATCACACATTCCCTAGACAGAACTTCCTTCTCATTGTTAATTATTTTAGATTCATCAATGAAATCTAGTAATAGCTCAGCCAACTTTTCTTTAGACAAGAATTTAATCTTGTCTTTGATATGAAGAATACTTACCTCTTGTTCATCATCTGATTCTCCAATGGCCATCAGTGCTTGCTCTTCTTCAGCTTCATCTTCTGAGTCTTCATCTGAGGTTTCTCCCCAAGCAGCAACCATAGCCTTGGTTGAACCTTTGTTTCTTTTTAGTTGAACCTGTTCCTTCTTCCTGTTCCTTCGTTCAGTTCTTTCTTTCTTCCATTCAATTTCCCATTGAGGGCAGATTTTGATCATGTGATCAGTCTTACCACATTTGAAGCAACTCTCATTGGTCTGTTTCTCAGGAGCTCTTGTCTTGTTGAAGGTTGTACCTCTTGAAGAACCCTTTCCTCTTATCACGTACTTTTTAAAATCTCTAGTGATCATAGCCATCTCATCATCTTCCAGATCTGAACCTTCAGCAATTCTGAGATCTAAGCTTCTCTCCTTCTTGGGTGTATCCATCTTCATGGTTTGCCTTCTCATTTCACAAGCAGTCAGATTTCCAATCAGTTCATCCAGTCTGAGAGTAGCAATATTCTTGGATTCCTGAATAGCAGTGATTTTGCTTTCCCATGTGACTGGCAGAACCTTGTCAGAATTTTATCAACCTGTCTCCTTCAAGAATAACCCTTCCAAGAGACTTAAGTTCATTTGTTAGTGTAGTGAACCTAGTATACATCTCCTGGATAGTTTCTCCTTCTTTCATAGTAAAATTCTCATATTGAGAATACAACAATGTTCCTCTTGATCTTTTCACTTGAGGTGTTCCTTCATGGGCTACTTGCAAAGTGTCACATATCTCCTTAGCAGTAGTACAACTTTGGATCCTACTGTACTCATCTGGACCTAGTCCACACACCAGCCATTTCTTGGCCTTAGCATTTTTCTCCCACTTTCTCAGATCTTCAGCAGTACAGTCAGCCCTTGTCTTTGGCACATCAACTCCTTCAGCATTCTTCTTTGTGGTTGCTAGGGGACCATCAGTGACTATGTCCCAAAGTTCATAGTCTTCCCCTATGATGTGATATCTCATCCTGTTCTTCCACCAAGAGTAGTACTGACCATTGAAAAGTGGAGGTCTACCAGTGGATTGCCCTTCCCAGTTCCCAGGTGGTGCGCTCATGTTGATCTTTTCCTAAGGTGTTAGGCTCTTCAAGGATAACCTGCTCTGATACCAATTGATGTTTTTACGTCAATACCACACAAGAGGGGGGGTGATTTGTGTGGTACCCAATTTTCGCTTTAGAAGAACCTGGTTCTTCTAGGTGTACTTACTACTACTGTTTGCGGAATTAAGAGTGCATAAAATAAAGAACTAAGAGATTTTTACGTGGAAAACACCTGGCTCAAAAGGTGAAAAAACCACGACCTACTACTCAGTAGGATTTTCCCAAACTTCCACTAAAATCACTGAGCCAAAAACAGCAGTTACAAAACTCTTGTAAACCTAAGGATTAAACTCTAATCCCAGTGTGGCACACAGCCTCAACTGCTGCGACACTTTCAAGTTAACTCTAACTTGAATACTCAAAGTACCTAATACAATTGCTTCTATGAAAGCTGGAAAGGTACAACTTTAAAACACCTACTACAATTGAACTAAAATAAAAGAAAGACACAATGGAATTAGTTCTTCTATCTTGTCCAAGTAGCTTCAGGAATGCACACTTGAATCTCACATAAATTGCTTGCAAAATTGCCTCGCTCTTTTGCTCTCAATTTAGTTTAACTTCTGAGTTTGTGCAAATACCTGTAAAAGAGAACAATCATTGTTATTTAATGAGTTAGTAATCAAAGTTTGATTGAGACTCAATTGCTGATCCTTTGTCGAATTTGAGTCCTACAACAATACAAACTCCAACCCTTATCCTTGATCCGGATTAAGTTCTCTTCACATAAGGAGACTTCATCTCCTTATCCTTTATGCAACCTTTTCGATCAGTTCAGAAGATATTGTTGCTGATCCTTGAGACTTATCTTCTTCACGTGAATCTCACATGTATAAGTAGATAACCACTGTGTCTCTCATGATGAACCTGGTTCATGACTGAGTTCATTTGTCAATCTTCAAAACTTCATCTGAACATGGGCCAACAAGAAGATAACACAATGCCACCATCCGAAAAGAACATAGCCAATGCGCAATCAATCATGCAATACCCAAATACTCATCCCGCTCAAATCCCGATATAAAGCCCAAAAAGAACCGCACCATGTGTGCATATAACCGACGAATAAAAACTCTCCGTAGCATAGAAGAGTAACTCACAGATCATTTCAGAACACGAATAAGCTCAATAATGACTAAATGGCACATCCCTCAACAATAGCAGTTTGGAGCCAAGAATCCGACCCGATGCAGAATACAAACCCATATTGGCCTACCAATGCATACCAAATCAACTCTGGCCATCAACAAATAGATAAACAACCCTCCGAAAGTTCACAATGACTGAATCATAACATATACTATCATCTGGCTAGTTTCGGCCCCAACTTCATAGTCCATAACCATCACATAATCTACTCATGAGAACTCCCAGTCTCCAAATCCATAGAGCACATGAATCGCCATATCTGATCTCAACTCCACTGCCTGAATGTCTAACACTTCTCCAATACACGATCATCCCATGAGGAATACTTCTATAATTCTTCTGTTCCACAAGACAAAGTTTGAACATCGACAGTCGATCAACTAGGAGAGCACCGCAATACCAATAAAGTATCCATAAATAAAAACACATCGCCCATTCTGAAATGTATACTCTCATCAAGCCATACCAAATAGTAATATCATTTACCTAGTCTCCTTCATAACTGAAGTGTGACCTTGCACTTGCCAATTTCAATCCCACACAACACACCGTATATACTCTGCAATTATATGAAAAATACGAGAACTTCATAATCCAAAATCCACTCCGAGTCACAAGCAAATACATACTTAATTAGCCAAGAACTCTCTATTTGATCCCATCCAGAAGGAAATCACTATACATCACATGCTCCTCGTGCCATTAGGAAATAGGCATCTCTAACCGTGCTTGAAATCATCAAGATCTCTCTGAAATTCATTGAAACTTAACCAAACCGTCAGGACTAAATCCCTCTAACTCGACCAAGCTACACAGGCCGTCAAAACCCAAGGGGATTGCCACAAAACACCTGTAGAAACTCACTACACCATAAGAACTAGAGGAGCCAATCACATCCGTCACCATGTTGATCCAACCCGTTACCAAGTTGTCCTAATTCTCTGAGTTCCTTCCGAATTGCCTTCAAATTGATACCTTTCCTTGCTAGAACACTACTAACCTTAACCAAAACTTGCCCTACGAACGTTAGCATAGAACCACACCGCCCTAAGGCTTATAAATCGTTGTAGCCCTTCTTAAGCACCCCCAAAAGTACCATAACTGAGACACCCACTGTGAAGAGACGTTCTATGAATTTAATGTTGTTCCTCTTACCTTCCTGATACTGAAACGTAAAATCCATAAGGATATATAAACGCCACAAGTCGCGACACCATCCACTGAAAATCTCGGTTTCTAGCCATATACAAATCCTGAAAGTTCCCAATTGCTACATTTAAATCTTGCATCCATTAGAACCATTCTTGAGAGTCTTCCACCCTGCTCAAATCTCAATTATACCGACCAAACGGACCAAACAACATGTGCCCCATTAGCACAACAACATCCAAGGAAGTAACCCCACCTTAATGCAACCAGATAAATTTCTGCTCCACGCACATTACATCCTTCACCAATAACAACTCAAACCATTCCATGATTCTCATATACTCATAAAGACTAATACAACTCGTATCCAGAATTCCCCTTACTCGAGTCATCCTCGATCTCAACCTCTGCAAGTCATAACTGATTCACCAGTACACCCCAAACTGAAACCAATACAACACATGACCGTGAAATCAACTTTTGAATAGCAGACTCCCCCTCTTGACTCAAAGCAATAGATCAAAACACACGAAAACTCACAATGCCCATACTCTATTACTGCCATAATACCATAGTGAGATTCAACTAAATCCTTCATAAGCTCATGCAACACAAGCCATCTAGTACTTCAAATCATCTACAAATCTCGCATTCACCCTCGTATCAATCAAGCCCAGTCTCATAAGCGATCCAAACTCAAATTGCAACACATATAATTCACTGGTAAAAGAGGACTCGCTACAAAACAACATAGGAATCACACAACCCTCAGGACACCCCGCAGGAGATAACCCACTTGCTTCGCCTCAAACTAACATCTCTTTATACCCTTCCACCATCATAAACATTACGCAATCACTTAATCCTCCTGAGTCTGAAATCATATCACGACATGAAATCTACTTCATTCCCCAACTAAACAACATGAAAAGATCCTTCAGCACACCCGTAATCGGGGTTATACATCAAATCAAGATAGAAATCAAGCACCAACTAGTTATCAAATTACAAGCAAACTCTTCTCATCAAATTCAACCCATATCAACACATCTCGCAGTCACATCATACCATCACATAGCCATCCAGCCCCAAAATCTACCAATAGGGACACAAACGGACATATAAGTCCAAAAGCACGTGCTCACACAATCAACACCTCAGTGCTCAAGCTACAGTCAAAAACCCGGCCTCAAGTCCTCTAGACTGGCCCATTATTAACACACAAAAATCACATCTCGCACCTCATCCAGGGAATCACAAGTCGTCGATGCACAACTGATACCGAGCGCTCATGCGCGCATACGAATGTGTGGAACGAATTCAAGGAGTTACACATCAAGCTGAATCAATGCCGCATAATAAGGAAAGGAAGAAGGGAAGTATATCCTAAGTGTCCTGTAGCCTCTCGAAGATAGGTATGGACGTCATCATACCGATCTGCAAGACTCTACTAGACACTTGCTCATGACTTGTAGAACCTATGAACCTAGAGCTCTGATACCAATCTGTCACGACCCAAAATCCACTAGTCGTGATGGCACCTAACCCAACCCGCTAGGTAAGCCAACTACTAACTATCCAATTCCATTAAAGTCAACCAAACAATTAAATAAAGAAGTTAACTGAATTTTATACATTCCCCAAGGACTGGCAGTACAAGTCATGAGCTTCTAAGAATAGAGTTTACAAAGCAGATATGATGAAAATACATCTTCTGTTAGAAAAGTACATAAACAGAATTTTATAATCTAAGGCTACCGTGAACAAGAGGCAGCTGCAGCAGGAATATAGGTACGCCTTCAAATCCAACAACCATCGGACGCAGCAACATCGGCATTCGGGATCTGCACGCAATATGCAGGAAGTGCAGTATGAGTACAACCGACCCCATGTACTCAAAAAGTAACAAACCTAACCTCAGCTTGAAAGTAGTGACGAGCTGGAACATAGGTCGGGTCCAACACCAAAAACCAATAGCAGTTCATAGCAGTGTAAAGCAAGTATGTAAAGAAGCAGCTCAGAGATAGAATACTCAGTCTTTCCATATTTTTCCAAAATAGCCCGCCTTTCAAGAATATCAGTGAAAACCCCAATTTCTTACCGAAAACGTCATGAAATATGAGATAGTTCAAAAACTGTAATTTTTCTAAAAATTCTTTTCACAATAAATAAGATGTTTCATTTTTTTCCAGATAACAAGTGTGAAATACCTCTCTATGCCACATATCAATGTGTGTAAAAGTCAGGAATGACGTGATACAGCACAACATGCCTAGCGTCCCCTGATAACCTAGGATTAGTGGTGATAGGGTTGATGTGGTATCTCGGAAACTGGGATTTGATGGTATCTATAGAGCGGATAATTTGAATGGTAAATGTTCTTTTCATTTCTTTTTTTGTCATTTGACCCGAGTCCCCACGTTCGCTTTTCTTTGCCCGCAACCCAATAAGTTGGAAAAGCCAACACAAGATTAGGGCCGTCCTTCGATCCTTTCTAGTAAAACGCGGTGTGTTCGAATTCTGATCGCTTTTACGCGAGAAAGGGGGAGAGGGAGGCAACTGAAACTTTTAGAGTCGAGTTTACGCTCTTTCCTCCTCTTTCGTTAAATAATTTGGACAGTTGTCGCGCTGGCGGAGCAGGGAGCCTACAGGGAAGGTTGGGGCAATGAGGAGCTAGACGAGTATCTGCAGAACCTCTACCCCATCGACTATGAGAAAAAATGCATCTCTATGCCTGTATGTCATGTATGCATGCCAATGCCATGTATCTCAAAGATGAATCATGTACTTACACTCTCAGAGTACTCAATCTCACTGTCTTACACTTTTCACTCATCATGCTCAACCACTCGGCACTGTATATGGCTCATTTGGCCCAAGGAAGATCCATCCCGAAATATATATATCACTGACCATCAGTCACTTAGTATTGAGGAAGGCCAATCCGGCCCCTTGGAGAAGATCCATCTCCAGGTGTATAAATTCTTCGGACAAGATCCATCCCTCAATAATATCATCCGCGCCACTAGGGGTGTGTTACAGACTCCGAAGGGGCTCCTACAACCCATGCGCTATCATAATCATCAATATAACCGCTGCGGCATGCAGGCCGATCCCATAACTGTCATTCATAATCAGGCGCTCGGCCTCACTCAGTCATCACTCTCCAGTCTCACCCACGGGCTTACAATGTCATGAAAACTGACCCATAACAATGATATGTTGTATCAATAAGCAACAACTGAGATCGAGATATGATACGAATGCATGAATGTGACTAAGTACGAAATATCAATTAAATCAATGAGAGGATAGCAAGAAACGACAACTAGGGGTCCCAACAATATCAGCATAAAGCCTAAACATGATATCTAGCTTGATGTACAACTCAATTACTTTTTCATATAGTGAAAACACAATTATCAACAAAGTGGGCCACTAAACAGTGCCCTAGAAACAACAAAGTCACAACTCACAGGGTGCACACCCACACGCCTGTCACCTAGCATGTGCGTCACCTCAACATCAATCACATAGCACGTAATTCACGGTTTCATACCATCAGCACTAAGTTTAGAAGAGTTACTTATCTTAAACAAGCCAATTCCAACACCGAGCAAGCCAAACGATGCTCCAAGAATTCCATCACGTGTGTTCCGACCTCTAAAAGGCTCGAGAATAATCAAAAACAACTCAAATACATCAAACAATGCTAAAGGAACCAATCATAATCGAAAAAGGTCGAATCTTTAATCAAAAGCCCAAAATCGGCCAAAAAGACCAACCCGGGCCCACACCTCGAAACCCGACAAAACTCACAAAATCCGTCAACTCATTCAATTACGAGTTCAACCATACTAGTTTCACTCAAATCCGACTCTGAATCGCTGTTCAAACCTCAAAAATTCATATTATGAAACTTTAGGACAAAACCCTCAATCTCTTTATTAAAATTCATCAACCAAAAGCTCAAATTCACGAAACAAAACCAAAGTCGAGTATAGAACACATACCCCAATTCATATGCTTAAAATCTCCTCAAAAATTTCCCAATTCTGAGCTCCCCAACTCAAAATATATTAAATGCACAAAACCCTCATTTTAACACTGTTTTGCCTCGTTTCTTGTGCCAAAAGATCTCGAAACTCACTTTTGATACCTCCAATGGATTCCTTGTGAAATTCTGATCAAGTTAGGCTCTTGAATCACTCCATTTGACCTTATATTGAAGGAGATATATAGGTTTCAATATTTGAAAATAGTGCAAATTTTTAAATACGCAGCAGTGGCAATTTCGTAATTAATCTGAAAAAATCTTGCAACCAAATTCTTGCAAAAAATGGCCATAAAATCCTCATACGATGTCTAAATTCGACGATTCTTTTTGCTATGCCTCTGTAATTACAATACGGATCTAATAATTCAATCAAAACAGAAATTGGAGCTCATTTACTTAATGTGGTACCATTTATGCCTGAAGAAACGACGTCGAAACATAAGAAAAATGAGCGCAACACAGCCCAAACCTATCCGAAACTCACCCGAGCCCCTCGGTATCCCATATGAACATACCAACAAGTTCCATATAATAATACGGACCTACTCGAGGCCTCAAAACACACATAACAATATCGAAACGACAAAACGCACCTCAAATCAAACTTAATGAACTTTCGAACATTCGACTTCCAAAAACTCACACCGAAATATATCAAATCAACTCGGAATGAACTCAAATTTTCACACAAGTCCTAAGACATCATATGAAGCTACTTGTGCCCATAAAATACCGAGCAAAAATGCTCAAAATGACCGATCGGGTCGTTACATCGCTCCTAGGTCGACTCCCATGGAAGAAATAAGATGAAATGAGCTCGTTTTTGCTAACTTATATTTGATCGCGAAGGCCAAACAGACCTCGCCCAGAATTCCTTCTTCGCGTACGCGAAAAATCCCTCACATTCATAAAGCACAACCTGCTTCACAACCCCCCCCCCCCCCCACTTTTTCCTCTACGCGAACGCGAAGCTTTGCCAGCCAGCCCTTCGCAAACGCGTGTGCCCAGTCGCGAACGCACAGAACAAAAAGGGCCCAGTCCGAACTTCCTTCTTCACGAACGCTTGAGACCCTTCACGTTCGCGAAGAAAAACACCAGCACCAGCAAACCAGCAACAACAGCTCCACAAAATTTGGCCCGGAACCACCCCAAAACACATCCGTGGCCCTCGGGACCCCGTCCAGTCACACCAACCAGTCCCATAACATAACACAAACTTGCTCGAGGCCTTAAATCACATCAAACAACGTCAAATCTATAAGTTGCGCATCGATTCGAGCTTAATCAACTATTGAACTTCTAACTTCCACATCTGATGCCGAAACCTATCAAAACACATCCGATTAACCCCAAATTTTGCATACAAGTCACATTTGACATTACGGACCTAGTCCAACTTTGGGAATCGGAATCCAAACCCAATACCAAAATGTCCACTCCCGGTCAATCTCCCAAAAACCTTCAAAGTTTTAGCTTTCGTCAAATGACCCCGAAATGACCTATGGACCTCCTAATCCATATTCGGACGCGCTCCTAAGACCAGAATCAATAAGAGCTGCAGAACCCTTTTTAGTGACATCTTTTGTTAAACATTATTTAGTTACTTAAAATTTAGTCTTTTTTTAAACATTATTTTTTTTCTTAACTGTGGAAAATGCATAAGTACCCCCTTGAACTAAGGTCGAAATTTCAACTACACACCTTACTTTGCGGAGGGGGGGTGTCCTATCACCTCCCTAAACCTTTTTCAAATAGAATAAATATCAGCCTAAAACTACATAACCAAATTTTTAGCAGGAACTGAAATACACACACTGCCATGTGTCTATTTCGTAATTTTTGAACTTTTTTCTCTTTTTTTCCTTTTTGTCATTCTTATCCTATTACACTTTTTTATTTTTCTTTTTTTTTTTGTTCTTTTTTCACATTTAAATTTTCCACCGTTCATAAATATCTATTCTTTGATCTAGTCCTTGTTTGATTAAAATATGTGTATGTGGGTCTGTTGCTTGTTCATATTGAAATTTTAAGAACTCCATTTTTATCGGTGAGAGAGTTTATTTACAGATTGTGAGTTCCAGTTTTAATTTATTTTTTTGGTGACTTCTATGTTCTAATGGGAAACTGGAGAGATAATATATGGTTTTGGGTAATGATGATGGTGCCGAGATGGTGGTGCCGGGATGAAGATTAAATGTATGAAGATTAAAAAGGAGGTGGGAGAAGGTGAAAGTGGTGGTTACGGTGTCGAGATGGTGGTGAGAGTGAGAGTGAGAGGAAGAAGATTAGAGGAAAAATAAAAAAATAAAAAGAAAAAATAGTTCGCCGGAGAAGGTCATCAGCGTTCATGGTCTTCGCTGGAAAAGAAGAAAAGAAAAACAAATAGAGTGATTTTTTTAAGGAACAACTACACTTAGAATCACTTTGCTCGACCACATAACACAAATTGGCTCATATTTTAAATCTTTACCTAGCTTAGCCCAATGTGTACATGATTTGAAAAGAAATTATTGCAAGCTACCCGATTTAGTTGTTTGGAGCTTCTGCTTTGCATTATCTGCTACCTTTATGTGAAAATCATAGTTGATTGTGTGGAAAAAATTAACTTTTTTAAAACCTCGATCTATTATCTTTTGGGCTACAAATTTGCAAAGATTAACTGTATCGCCTAGTTGCAATGTATGCGTGTGGATGTAAGAATATTGAAGTTCAGAAAATTGCATAGAAGTCAACCATTGAAGGCCATTCAAAACTTCAGTTTCGAAAATAGGATTTTTTGAGTTTATTAGTTGTTTGACTTTATGTTGTTCCCATTGATTGAAAATATCGAGTTCAAAATTAAAATTTGAAGTGATTTCGAGTAGATTTGAGTTAAATTTCAAAAAAGACGCAAGGAAGAAGATGAACTTAGTTTTTGTATAATAATGTATAATAGTGTATAATAGTGTATATGTTTGTATAAATACCTCGTATATACTATTATATACTTTTATATACCTTTATACAAACATCTGTAGATGAACTTAATTTTTGTTCAAACCCATTTCAAATCTCCATTAAATTACTTCAAAGTTATTATGCAACATCCTTATACTGTTTCTAATAAGTCTAAAGGACACACACTCCAAATTTCTCACAAAATCAGATTCGAAATTTAAATAAATTTATTTAAGCTTATTCAATAACGGTGGATCAGTTTAAATATTCATTAAATAACTTCAAATTTTGTATACAACCTCCTTATACTATTTCTAACAAGTCTAAACAACATCCACCCCAAATTTCTAACAAAACCATATTCAAAATTTAAACCCCCTTATTTAAGTGTGTTCAACAATGGTGGATTATCTTTAAATCTAATTTTGTCACCCAAATATATTTGGTTTGTTGAACTAATATTTGAGCCACGATTACAGATTCGAAAACTAGATTAAAAGCTTGACCATTTTTAAAAAAAATTGAATAGTAATTTCGAGAATCTATTTGGAGTTGAACGTAAAATCTTAGCCTACTATTTAGGGGCTACAACTTTGCAAAGTTAAATAGGCCACTTAGTTGCAATGTATGCGTGTGAGTTGTATTTATATGTTATTCTCCCTTTTTTTAATTGTAAAAAAAATTAAAAAATAATTTTTTTTTACTGTTTTGCTTCTCTCTCTCAAAGAGAGTGGAACACACTCTTTATGCTAACTTTGTGTAGTTGAAATTTTGGCCTTAGTTTAGGGGTACTTATGCATTTTCTCTTCGGTTAACTATCAATATTTGAGCATTATCTGTCACGACCCAATTTTATTTAGGCCGTGATGGCGCCCAACACCATTGCTAGGCAAGCCAACACTGATCAAACTAGTGGTTTCCCGTTTAAATAAGTTACTAAGTGGATAACATGTCCTCACTTGTTAAAAAGATTTAAAGATTTGCAAACGTAACATAATTAAACGGAAGCAAGTGAGTTCAAATCAAACTCATGTAAACAAATCCAAAATCATAAGTCTACTAGTGTGTGTGCCAAGACCTGGTGTCACAAGTATGTGAGCATTCTAGCAGAATATACAAAAGAATACTAATCTACTATCTGAAAGGAATAGACAGAAAAATATAACATAGAGAAGACTCCAGTTGCTGCAGAACGACTTAGAAAGCAGCTCGCCGTGCTGTCTCAAATGGGGATCAAATCTGCGTGCCGGACTAGTGACCAGATGCCTGCTCAAATCCTGTACAATTAAGTACAAAAGTGTAGCGTGAGTACATAAAAATATGTACCCAGTAAGTATCTACTCTATCCTCGAAGAAGTAGTGACGAGGGGTCGACTCCGACACTTAATAAGGGCCAACAATATAATAATATAAAATTCTAATTAAGCATAATATATAAAGATAACAATAAAACTCAAACAAGAAATAACTGAACAATTCTTTCATCATATTTAAGAACCCAAAACACTTGCTTCCTTTAAAACAATGATTTCTCAAATAATGAATTTATACAAGTTATAAAAAGGACTTCTAGTTTTATTATCACACACGAATTCCACCGAAGACATTTGGCCCAATCCAATATAAATATAAATTGTGCACGGTGCAGGGTCGAACAGCTCGAACCATAGATGTAACTATTAACCTTTCAAGACGATCGGCCCGCTCCCATGAGAGTAATAGAAGGAGTTACCCCGCTCGCGAATCATACGTGAGACGTGGTCAAATATAAATTTATCAATAAATCATAACCCTTTCTTGATTCTTTTCAAAATAAAGACAATTCAACTTGAAGCTTTTAAATCCTTAAAAATCCTCAACTTAGTTCCATTTTACACAATCAACAAATATATTCGAATAATGGTGTCAACAAAGCATGGTGTAAACCTAAAACTACCCGGACATAAACAGGAATAGTAGCTACATACGGACTCTCGTCACTTCGTGCGTACGTAGCCCCCCACAAATAAAACATATATTAATTTAGTTAACCTATGGAAAAATTTCCCTCTTACAAGGTTAGAAAAGAGACTTACCTCGTCTCAAAGCCTACTTCCAAATTCAAGAATGCGCTCAAACTCTCAAATCGAAGCCGAACAATCCAAAACTATTCAAATAGTGTAAAACCTAATCAATATATGTCCAAAGTTTACATTCTAACTATTTAAGTGATTACCCAACCCTAAATGTAAGGTTTTTAAAATTCACCCCCAAGCTCACGTGCCCGGATTTCGGAAATTTTTCAAGAAAGTTATCACACATAACCTTAGGAACATAAATATATGATTTTCACTAAGTTTCATAATCATTTTTGTGGTAAAATCTCGTTTTTATCAAAACCCTAGGTTTTCACCTAAACCCATGAGTTATACAAATTGACATGTTATAATATACCCATAAACTATGTATTTAACTCACATTGTGTAGGAATTACTTACCTCAAAGTGTTGGGTGAAATCCCTTCTCTAAGAGCTCCAAGAATCTCCCCAAAATGAAATAAATGAGCTCAAAAATGTCTAAGTCCCGTATTGAATGAAGTTCTGCCTTCTGTGATTTCCGCACCTGCGGTCATAGGCGCATCTGCGGCCTCGCACCTGCGGCAAGACCATCGCAGGTGCGCCTTTTTCGCACCTGGCCGGGCTCCGCATCTGCGGACACAAGGATCCGCATCTGCGAGCCCTTTCCGCTTCTGCGACCACAGTGTTCGCACCTGCGATCTCGCGGGTGCGTAAATTTCTTCGCACCTGCGGTTCCTAGGCTTCCTTCGCATTTCCGTTTCTGTGGCTCATGGATCGCATCTGCGAGCTCGCACTTGTGGCTAGCCAAGCGCATGTGCGGTTATGAAAGATCTGCGGAGCTTCAGCTCTTGCTCCAAGTTTTCTACTTGGTCCGAGCCTCGTCCGACTGACACTCGGGGCCCTCGGGGCCCTGCCCGAACATACCAACAAGTTTGGAATCATAAAACCGACTCCCTCGAACTCTCGGAACACCCGAAACAACATTAAAATTAAGAAGCGCACCCCAAAACCATTTTTATCAAACTTAAGAACTTCAAGTTCTTCAATTTAATTCCAATGCGCCAAAACGTACTTAAACTACTCGGAATGACACCAAATTTTGCGTGCAAGTCTTAAATGATATTACGGAACTATTCCCGGTCTTGGAGTTCCGTTTGGATCTTGATATCACCAAAACCCGCTCCAAACCAAATTTAAAGAACTTCTAAAATCTTGAAAGAACTAACTTTCGTTAATAGGCGCCAAAACGCTCCCGGGTCATCAAAAATCTGATCCGAACATACGCCCAAGTTCGAAATCATCATATGAACCTATTGGAACCATCAAACCCTGATTCCGAGGTCGTTTACTTAAAATGTTGACGAAGTCAAACTTGGACTTTTAAGCCAACCTTAAGGAACCAAGTATTATGATTTCAACCCGAACTCTTCCAAATCCCGAACTAACAGTCCTCGCAAGTCATAAATCAATAAAAGCAAGTACGGGAAGTCTTATTTAGGGGAACGATGTTCTAGAAAGCAAAACGACTGGTCTGATCGTTACATTAACGTTCGTCCTCGAACGGTTTTAGATTCATACCTGAAGTTCTGAATAAGTGCGGATATCTGCTCCGTATGTCCTCCTCGGACTCTCAGGTCGCCTCTTCAACTAGTTGGCCCCTCCACTGAACCTTTATGCGGAAATCCTCTTGGATCTCAACTAGCGATCTTGTCTGGCAACAACGGTGATTGGCTCCTCCTCATAACCTAAGCCCTCATGTAAATGAATAGTGCTGAAGTCTAACACATGTGACTAGTCAGCATGGTACCTCCGGAGCATAGACACGTGAAAAACCAGATGAACCCCTGGTAGGATGGGGTAAAGCAAGCTCATAGGCAACCTCCCAAACTCGCCTTAACACCTCAAAAGCATATAAACCTTGGGATCAACTTGCCTTTCTTTCCGAATCTCATAATCCCCTTCATCGGCGAGAGCCTACCATAAATGACATATCACGCGCCTTCTGATCCGCGCAACTCTTCTGTCTGGACTGTGCTGTGCGTAGTCGTTCCTGAATCAACTTTACCTTTTTCAAGGCATCCTTTACCAAATCAGTATAACATAGCTTCGCCGGGCTCAAACCACCCTGTAAGGCCCCGGAAAATTTTGCTAGGCGATATAGGATTTCGGGTGCCAGGTAGACTAATTGTAATATTTTATGTGCTTTAAATATGATGAAAATGAATTGGATGTGGTGAATAAGTGTATGAGTCATGTAATAAGTGATGTGAGGTCCAAAGGGAAGCCTAAGTCTAAGCCAAGTTGGAAAATTTTTGAGTCTAGTTTCCAAAGCACTAAACCGTTCGTCATTTGGAGGTGCATACAGAAAGTTACGACCATTTTACTGGGCAGGTGTCGAAGCGCGGCCTTAGTGCGGCCGCGCATATTGGGAAGTATTTTGCCTCCTTAGCGCGGCCTTAGCACGGCCTTAGCGCGGGCGCGCTAGTAGCAGACCTCTAAATACACCTAAGGACGGGAAATGAGAGGATTTAAGTCATTTCTCAAGCCTAGGGCATCCTCTCCATCCCCAACCCGACGAAGGTATCCAATCACACACCTAAGGTGAGTTTTTAAGTGTGTTTTCATGGTGATTTCACCTCTCAATCACTAGTTAAAACAGGGTTTTGATTGGATTTCATAGGATTTCTTCAAAATCTCAAGAACATCCCAAAAGTTGTCTTTCAAGATTTGGCCTACAAGAGGTAATCTTTTACCCTTAGACTTACATATATGGATATATTATGGGAATATGAGTATGAATTAAGTGTTGGAACTCTTAGTGTAGTGATGGGAAGCCATAAGTTCCCAATATAAATACATAATTATTGTAGAGATTGAAAGGGTGATTATTTGATATAAATTGTTAGTTGGGTATGAATGGGTGATCATACATATGTTGTTGGAAGTTATAAATTGGATAGGAATGATGGTGGAATAAATTGTTTGTTAATGGTGATAGATGGATGAACTAATACTATGGTTATGAGATGAAAAGATTTATACCTACAAGGTGTTTGATAATATGCCTAAATGGCATAAGTTATGAAATTTGTTACTAATATTGGCCCCATTGACTGTTGTATTGTAGATTGAAGTTGCTTAAGTGTATTGGATCATTGTAGTATCATTAAGGGGCGAAATTGAGGTATGTACGGCTAACTTTAACCTTTGTAAAGTCACCTTGTTTGGTGTACGAGTATTTGGCATGTGATACCTATGTGGACTATTTGTGAATTCTTGTGATGGATATGCCTTGAACGTTGTTGGTTAGTTTTGTACGAGTATTTGGTATGTGATACCTATGTGGACTATTTGTGAATTCTTGTGATTGATATGCCTTGAACGTTGTTGGTTAAGTCTCCCGATATAATAGTGTAAATAAATGGCAACAAACCAAGTGTGTGTGTGTGAATGTATTTATGTGGTAAAAGCTGTGTAACAAATGAGGGAAAGAAATCGTGATTGATGCAATTGAAACAACTATGATAATATCGTATGTGACTTGTCGTGGGCAATTATCGTTGTGACTTAAATTGTATGCGGGCTGTTGTATATGATGAAAATGGTATTGATGGTTATGAATATTCTTTGTGATTTGTTGTTGTTGTCGTATGAAATGTGATTTGTTGTTGTTGTTGTGTGAAATGTGATTGTTCGGTAGGATCGGGTTGCGTGCCGCAACACGAAGTAATACGGTGTGGGTTGTGGTGATAAGGTGGCCGAGGTAATAAGGGTGGCTGAGGTAATAAGGGTGGAAAAGTGATCGAAATCACTATTGAAATGAAAATATGAGAAAGTTGTGAAATCATTGATGTGATGAAATAATGTTGAAAGGGGAAAAGGAGAGATTGTGAAACTTGTTTGGCTTTGGTTGTTCCTTTTATGTGCATTTGATTGTTGATTCTATTACTGTTTGTTACCTTTGTATTGATTGATTCTACTTGGGGTAAAGTTTGTATTGTTTGATTCTACTTGGGGTAAAGTTTGTATTGTTTGATTTTACTTGGGGTAAAGTTTGTTCATACATACCAGTACAATTCAAATGTACTGACGTCCCTTTTGCCGGGGGCGCTACATTCGTGTTATGATTGTAGGTGGATCTATAGCAGGTATTCCAGTCCACCGACAGTAGTACTCCTTCACTTCCCGTCAGCTGAATTGGTGAGCCCCTTTCCTCTCGGGGCCCTGCGTGGCTCATGCCGCTTTTCTTCCCGGAGTCTTATTTTGGTATTTGTGTAAGGTGTAGCCGGAGCCTTTTTGCCGGCATTTCCATATTATTGTTCAGTTGTATTTAGAGGCTCCGTAAACAGGTTGTGGGTAGTGTCGGGTATTGGAATTTAAAATAGAAATATTGATGTTTGGCAATGATGTATAAAACTTGTAATACCTTTAAAATGGTGAATGAAGTTGCTAATGAAAAAGAAATGGAAATCGTTAATGATATGTTTATAGAATTTGATTAATGGAGTCCATCTCCTATTTATTCATGAATTAGTTTGGGTAGAATGAGACCTAACAGGCTTGCTCGGTCGGGTTTACTCGGTTGAGCGCCGGTCGCGCTCCTCGGATTTTGGGGCATGACAAACATGGTATCAAAGCCTAAGGTTTTAAAGTGTCCTAGGATGTCTCAGAGCCGTGTCTAGTAGAGTCCTTCTTACCGGTGTATAGTCGACGACATCTATAAGTTGGAGGCTATTCGGACATTTAGGAATTTCACCCTTCTTTGATCCTCCAATCGTGCGATAGAGCTCAAGTTAGGGAGCTGATTTCCTCTCTAAGTCTTATTCTCAAGATTGGTAACCTTGATACCATAATTCGCGAATTTGAAGCATGTAAGGAGGGATTGATCCCACCATTGAGTCCGAGTGGATTGCCCAAGGACTTGTTAGGAGAATGTATTGAGTTGTGGATGGATTGGTAAAACATATCGCTAAGAGGGGGAGTGTCCTTGTAACTATTGATGTCTCTGCACCATCAGATCGTGTAGTATATCAGTATGTTACCTACGTACGTTAGGGATGTGGAGTCGAGGGGTATCGATTAAGCTATTTCCCTATCAACCTAACGTCATTAAGTGAGTCAAATGAAAATTTCTACTCATTGTATATGTACATCCATATTGAAGAGTCCTCATAAACATGGTCTTAACAAGATGTTGAATGACAAAACATTGCGTGTATCGACTCTTTGAACGAGACGCACTATTCGTGAATCCACTCTATTATGAATTCTCTTATTTACATTCTTGTGGAATTAAGTTCTATAATTATGCCCTTGAATTGAGTTATAACTCTAGGATTGATACTTCCCACTTGCTTTTCCTAAATTCTCACCAAGGGACTATATCCGATGAATTCCTTACAGAATCTTTTCATTTAAATGGACAAAATCTACTCGCTTGTGCCTATACATGCACCGTCGTAAAGTTTACCTATGTGGTGTCAATTTCCATTCAAAGCATCCCATCATTGCGATCCTTCTCGAGTCACTCTTTTACTCAGTTGTGTATATGGCTTATATGGTTTGAACAGTCAATCTACTCTCTTGCGAATATCATCATGAAAGCTTCTCACTGCCTAGTAACATAAGAGCATACCTTAACACCTCACATGAGTGCATGTCAATCGAAATGGTCACCGTGTGCATAAAGTCTCTCAAAAAAATTGAGATCCTCACATCCACGTCATAGGAAGATCTTGTGTCGCCATAACTTTCGTGTCCACTTGGGACATCCCGCGGTAAGTAGCCCACGTTGTCCTAGTATTGTGGTTGCTCGTGGCATGGTCGTATATTGCAGTTGGGAGTTAATATAGCAGAAGCATGTCCAGCTCATAACAAATGTTTACTTTCTCTTTACATCTCCATAACATGTGTTCATTGTGTTCTTTAGTTAGTAAATTCATTGTGCTAGTTTCCCCACGCTTGTTCGATAACCATGAGAGAACATATCCTTCTATGAGTCATTGTAACACTTTCTGTCTCGTAAGGACCCTTACTAGGCTCTCCGTCAAGACCAAGCACACCTTTGGGGGTTATTATAGCACAACGCCTGTTTCTCATGTTCTTCTGTATTTCATTAGCATCTGGGTAGTTCTCAAGTCAAAATCCATGAAGAACTCATTATGAACATCTGCAAACCCTCCATGATTATTCTATACTATCTCATTGGGTTCTCATATCACTTCAAGTTCACCAAGGGTTTATAATATGCCGCAATTACTGAAATTGAATGATCTCTTTCCGATAACGGATTATCTACACATGTGCTAGTCCAACAACCTACTTATCAGTTTAAGTCTCGCCTTTTGGTTTCGGGTTGGCCAAGGAGAAATACTCCTAGTAGCACATTCATATGTCAAAGCCTTTCTCTCAGTCAAGTCATATAGCATCTCCCAATGTGGTTTGTAATAGCTGGTTGTGTAAAAGTGTGTTGTAGTGCTTCATTATGAAGTTGAGTTGCTAAACATAATTGGATTTTTTAATTCTAGAGCTATACATCACGTGACTTCATACAGAGATCTTCTTTCAGAAATGTAGCTTCTCGTAATCGCTTTATACTACCACCATTCCTAGTGGTTACATGTTACAATGTAAAGGTTACTTCCATAAGGCTCTCTCACATTCATTCACTTGTCTTGCATCATGTGTCATTCACCCGTAATCTTCAATGCGATATTATCTCAACATCTCGACTAGTTATCCAACTATATGATTCGATTAAATTCGCCTCATTTTTCTTTTATGTACTCTACAAGCGCCCCGAGAGTGGGCCAATCTCTCCTTTCCTACAGACTTCTAATGTCTTCAACTTGGTTTAAGCTCGTTGGTTCCAAGTGGTGCTCATTAGTTTTGCTACCCTACTATCTATTTCATATGATAACTCTCACCGTAAAATTCGTTTATGTTTCATGGCATCAAAGGGGAAGTCTTAAAACATTAAGGATGGGGACATGTTCCTTTTGTTAGGATAAAAAGATATTGCTCGCACTCCTTATGAGATGTTCTCCTAAACAATCATCTGCCTGCTCCACTTGTCCATGTGACTAGATAACCTAGGTTACTTTTCCCCGATAAATGCATTAAGATGTCTCATTCCTTCAAACTTATCCATGTGGGCACCTTGAGGCCTTGATTTTATACCAACTCGTAATGGTTTTAAGTACTTTCTCGCCATTGTTATCGATTTTCTAGGACTACGAGGGCTTGTCTCATAGGTTTCAAAATTAATAATTTTCCTTTAAGCTCAGGCTGAAATTGCCCCGATTTCAAACCAAAGTGCGTCCCTTTTTTTCTCCAAAGTCTTAAATGGGTCGACTGGATGGGTTACGTGGCCTTCTTCTCACTCGACTTCTAGAATAATTGACTATATCATTTTCATGTGAGGGGAGTTTTGCTACCCTTGGTATTACACCTCCTTGGGTGAATAGGAGTGTCATTTATCTTTCTCCCCGAAGCATCATAATTAACCATTAGAATGCCTCTAACCAATACATGATTTCATCCCAACATTTAGATGTCTTAGCTATGTGGTTCTACTCGTGAAAGGGGGAGATTCGGTGCCTTGAGATTTTTGCACATATCATGAGTATATTGATTTGGAAGACAAGTTGTCGTACCTTTAGTTCACTCATATAGGGTCAGTTGTCAGGGAGGGTTAAGCTCTTTGAGTTATGATAATCTCATAAGTGTTTTAACTTCATTTTCATCCTCATGGGCTTATGGCATAGATTCCTTGTGTCAGCTAACGTCAGGAGTGTGATTCCACTTCGTGCATTTTGAATCCCATATCGCATTCAAGGTACCAGAGTATGAACTGATTTTTCCTTCACTCTAGGAAATGACTGGGTCATGTACTTGAATATTCCTCCTTGATGATTCCTATTGCCAATGTACTACTTATCCCTATGCCTCATTTGTGTAATAATTGACGTCGTCACAGTAATTAACCATGTCAGCATTGTTAGTTGTAACTTTCATGTCCCTTAGCATATAACCTCAGAAAGTACTCTACTCAGCGCATTAATGAATTCCTGGATAACTCCAACACAATCTCGAACTCTGTGTTCCTCATTGCATTAAATTTATTAGGTATTGATGGTCCAAACATGTCAAATAGGGATCATCCCCGTGTGATCGCATATGTTCGATAGGTAGTTTTATGGCCAGTTTATGATAGCACATCTTAAGTAATCATCAAAGGTCATCAAGGTTTAGCATGGGTGTTCGAGTAGAGATTTAGAATTCAGGAGGGTGAACTGGTTATTCTCAAAAATTTTCCATGTAGATGTTATGTGAATTGATAATGAAGGGAACGTAAGCGCATTTCCCATTAGGTCGCACTAGGAGTATGATGTTTCCCCATAGTTGTTCCTCATAAATTTGTATTTTCATATGTCTATGTTAAAGAAAGTGGTTGGAGATCCATCCACCATCGTGCCAGTTGAGACTATCGAGGTTAATGAAGAGTTATCGTACGAAGAAATTCCGGTTGCTATTCTTGATAGGCAAGTCCGTATTGAGAAACAAGGAAGTCGCTTCAGTTAAAGTATTATGGCGAAGTCAACAAGTCGAGGAAGCCACGTGGGAAGCGGAAAATAAAATGAAAGAAAATTATCCCCATCTGTTTGAACAAGTCTAGTAGCGATCGGGCGAACGGTTGTCTTTAAGCAATTTGAGGTAGTGTTCAGATTTGTGCAAAGGCACCCCATTTTTCCAAATTGCCTTATTCTTGTAACTTCCCTATGTGTGCCAAATTGCAAATGTTGTTGCTATTTGGGTAATATGCAACCCTTGAAGTAAATGAAAATTTTGAGAAACTTATGTGGTAGGTAAATGATTAATGATAGTGTAGATTGGTAATGATTAATTGAAGCATTTTTGGCATGTTAAAGTGATTGAATTGTATGGGGCTCATTGAAATGACCCAGTTGTGTGCAAGTAAATGACATTGGTTGAACCAGGTGCAATTTGTGGTGTAAAGAGAATGAACTACGTGTAAGTTGTTTAAAGTGTATGAATATGTACAAGTTGTTGAGGTAATGAATTGAATACCAGTTGTAGGGATAACAGAAACTATGTAATGGTACTTGGAAATATGTTTCGGGGGCTCTCTGACAGATAGATAGGCCTAATTACAAAGGAAACTCTGGCGAAATTTCGGAAAAATTTGGGAGTTAGTCAAAATTTAGGGACTTGAGGTAGGATAGAAAAGAAATATGTTATGTTGGGTGTTTGGGTCAGGCTCTACCTCATTCGAGGACGAATGATCCTAAGCGGGGGAGAATGTAAGGCCCCGGAAAATTTTGCTAGGCGATATAGGATTTCAGGGTGCCAGGTAGACTAATTGTAATATTTTATGTGCTTTAAATATGATGCAAATGAATTGGATGTGGTGAATAAGTGTATGAGTCATGTAATAAGTGATGTGAGGTCCAAAGGGAAGCCTAAGTCTAAGCCAAGTTGGAAAATTTCATAATAGGCTAAGATTTCAAATGAATACACACAAGACCTCACTTTGGACGAGCATATATACGTGTATATAAGGAGTTGTGGGATACACAACCTATCACATTAAAGCTCTTTGAGTATAGTTTCCAACGCACTAAACCGTTTGTCATTTGGAGGTGCATACAGAAAGTTACGACCATTTTACTGGGCAGGTGTCAAAGCGCGGCCTTAGCGCGGGCGTGCTAGTAGCAGACCTCCAAATACACCTAAGGACGGGAAATGAGAGCATTTAAGTCATTTCTCAAGCCTAGGGCATCCTCTCCATCCCCAATCCGACCAAGGTATCCAATCACATACCTAAGGTGAGTTTTTAAGTGTGTTTTCATGGTGATTTCACCTCTCAATCACTAGTTAAACACAGGGTTTTGATTGGACTTCATAGGATTTCTTCAAAATCTCAAGAACAACCCAAAAGTTTTCTTTCAAGATTTGGCCTACAAGAGGTAATCTTTTACCCTTAGACTTACATATATGGATATATTATGGGAATATGAGTATGAATTAAGTGTTGGAACTCTTGGTGTAGTGATGGGAAGCCATAAGTTCCCAATATAAATACATAATTATTGTAGAGATTGAAAGGGTAATTATTTGATATAAATTGTTGGTTCGGTATGAATGGGTGATCATACATATGTTGTTGGAAGTTATAAATTGGTTAGGAATGATGGTGGAATAAATTGTTAGTTAATGGAGATAGATGGATGAACTAATACTATGGTTATGAGATGAAAAGATATATACCTACAAGGTGTTTGATAATATGCCTAAATGGCATAAGTTATGGAATTTGTTACTAATATTGGCCCCATTGAATGTTGTATTGTAGATTGAAGTTGCTTAAGTGTATTGGATCATTTTAGTATCATTAAGGGGCGAAATTGAGGTATGTATGGCTAACTTTAACCTTTGTAAAGTCACCTTGTTTGGTGTACGAGTATTTGGCATGTGATACCTATGTGGACTATTTGTGAATTCTTGTGATGGATATGCCTTGAACATTGTTGGTTAGTTTTGTACGAGTATTTGGTATGTGATACCTATGTGGAATATTGTGAATTCTTGTGATTGATATGCCTTGAACGTTGTTGGTTAAGTCTCCCGATACAATGGTGTAAATAAATGGCAACAAACCAAGTGTGTGTGTGAATGTATTTATGTGGTAAAAGCTGTGTAACAAATGAGGGAAAGAAATCGTGATTGATGCAAATGAAACAACTGTGGTAATATCATATGTGACTTGTCGTGGGCAATTATCGTTGTGACTTAAATTGTATGCGGGTTGTGGTATATGATGGAAATGGTATTGATGGTTATGAAAATTCTTTGTGATTTATTGTTGTTGTCGTATGAAATGTGATTTGTTGTCGTTGTTGTGTGAAATGTGATTGTTCGGTGGGATCGGGTTGCGCGCCGCAACACGAAGTAATAAGGTGTGGATTGTGGTGATAAGGGTGGCCGAGGTAATAAGGGTGGAAAAGTGATCGAAATCACTATTGAAATGAAAATATGAAAAAGTTGTGAAATCATTGATGTGATGAAATAATGTTGAAAGGGGAAAAGGAGAGATTGTGAAACTTGTTTGGCTTTGGTTGTTCCTTTCATGTGCATTTGATTGTTGATTCTATTACTGTTTGTTACCTGTGTATTGATTGATTCTACTTGGGGTAAAGTTTGTATTGTTTGATTCTACTTGGGGTAAAGTTTGTATTGTTTGATTTTAGTTGGGGTAAAGTTTGTTCATACATACCAGTACAATTCAAATGTAGTGACGTCCCTTTTGCCGGGGGCGCTACATTCGTATTATGATTGTAGGTGGATCTATAGCAGGTACTCCAGTCCACCGACAGTAGTACTCCTTCACTTCCCGTCAGCTGAATTGGTGAGCCCCTTTCCTTCCTGGAGTCTTATTTTGGTATTTGTGTAAGGTATAGCCGGAGCCTTGTTGCCGGCATCTCCATATTATTCTTCAGTTGTATTTAGAGGCTCCGTAGACAGGTTGTGGGTACTGTCGGGTATTGGAATTTAAAATAGAAATATTGATGTTTGGCAATGATGTATAAAACTTATAATACCTTTAAAATGGTGAATGAAGTTGCTAATGAAAATGAAATGGAAATCGTTAATGATATGTTCATAAAATTTGATTAATGGAGTCCATCTCCTATTTATTCATGAATTAGTTTAGGTAGAATGAGACCTAACAGGCTTGCTCGGTCGGGTTTACTCGGTTGAGCGCCAGTCGCGCTCCTCGGATTTTGGGGCGTGACACACCCGATGGGAGAACAACGTTGTCGACCATATAAAGCCTCAAATGGAGCCATCTCGATGCTAGACTGATAACTGTTGTTGTAAGCAAACTTGGCAAAAGGCAAGAACTGATCCCACTGTCCTCCAAAGTCAATCACACATGCCCTGAGCATGTCCTCCAAGATCTGAACTCTCCGTTCTGACTGCCTGTCAGACTGTGGGTGAAATGCGGTACTGAGCTCTACACAGGTCCCAAACTCACTCTATACGGCTCTCCAGAAATGCGAAGTCAACTGAGGGCCTCTATCTGATATGATGGAAACGGGAACCCCGTGCAACCGAAATATCTCCGGAATACAAATCTGGGCCAACCTCTCTGAAGTATTAGTAGTCACAACCGAAATAAAGTGTGCCGACTTGGTCAACCTGCCGAAAATGACCCGAACTACATCAAACTTCCGCAAGGTCCGCGGCAACCCAACTACGAAATCCATAGTAATACGCTCCCATTTCCACTCTAGTATAGTCATCTGCTAGAGTAGGCCACCTGGCCTCTGGTACTCATACTTAACCTGCTGGCAATTTAGGCACCTAGCTACATATTCAACTATGTCTTTCTTAATCCGTCGCCAATAATGTTGTCTCAGGTCACGATACATCATCGTAGCACATGGATGAATGGAATACCGAGAACTGTGTGCCTCCTCTAGACTCTTCCCTCTCAAGCAATCGACATTCGGAACACATAGACGACCCTAGAGTCGTAGAACACCATCTTCGCCAATAGAAACCTTCTTGGCACCACCCTGTAGTACCGTCTCTCTGAGAACTGTCAAATGCGGATCATCAAACTGTCGAGCCTTGATCTGCTCCAATAGTGAAGACTGGGCAACAACACATACAAGAACCCGACTGGGCTCTGAAATGTATAACCTCACAAGTCTATTAGCCAAGGACTAAATGTCCAAAGCTAGTGGCCTCTCCTCTGCTGAAATGAATGCCAAGCTATCCATACTCTCTGCCTTTCTTCTTAAGGCATCCGCGACCACATTCGCCTTGCCCGGGTGATAAAGAATAGTGATTTCATAATCCTTCAGTAACCCAAGACATTTGTGCTGCCTCAAATTGAGATCCCTTTGCTTGAACAAAGGTTGTAAGCTGCGATGATCGGTGTAAACCTCACATGACACCCCATAGAGATAATGCCTCCAGATCTTAAGAACATGAATAATCGCGGCTAACTCTAGATCTTGCACAAGGTAATTCTTCTCATGAATCTTCAACTGACGCGAAGCATATGCAATAACTCGCCCCTCCTGCATCAATACAGAACCCAAGCCAACGCGTGAAGCGTAGCAATACACCGTATACATCCCCGAATTGGAAGGTAACACTAGAACCGGTGCTGTAGTCAAAGCTGTCTTGAGCTTCTGAAAGCTCGCCTCACCATCATCGGACCAACGGAACGGAGCACCCTTTTGGGTCAATCTAGTCAGAGGTGCTGCAATGGATGAAAAACCCTGCACCAACCGGCAATGATAACCTGCTAACCCCAGGAAACTCCCGATCTCAGTCACAGAAGTGGGACGAGGCCAACTCTGAACTGCCTCAATCTTCTAGGGATCCACCTTAATACCCTCTCCTGATACAACATGCCCCAAGAATGCTACAGACTCTAGCCAAACTCACACTTGGAAAACTTAGCATATAGCTTCTGTTCTCGCACTGTCTGAAGCACCACTCTCAAATGTTGCTCGTGCTCCCCCAGGCTGCGTGAGTAAATCAAGATGTCATCAATGAAGACAATAACAAAGGAATCAATATAAGGCCTGAACACCCGGTTCATCAAATCCATAAACGCCGCTGGGGCATTAGTCAAGCCGAAGGACATCACCAAAAACTCATAATGGTCATATCTAGTAAGGAATGTGGTCTTCAGAACATCTGAGTCCCGAATCTTCAGTTGATGGTACCCCGACCTCAAGTCAATCTTAGTAAATACCCTAGCACCCTGCAACTGGTCAAACAAATCATCGATACGCGGCAACGGGTACTTGTTCTTAATGGTGACTTTGTTCAACTAGCGGTAATCAATGCACATCCGCATAGTCCCATCTTTCTTGGAAAACTTAGCATATAGCTTCTGTTCTTGCAATGTCTGAAGCACCACTCTCAAATGTTGCTCGTGCTCCCCCAGGCTGCGTGAGTAAATCAAGATGTCATCAATGAAGACAATAACAAAGGAATCAATATAAGGCCTGAACACCCGGTTCATCAAATCCATAAACGCCGCTGGGGAATTAGTCAAGCCGAAGGACATCACCAGAAACTCATAATGGTCATATCTAGTAAGGAATGTGGTCTTCAGAACATCTGAGTCCCGAATCTTCAGTTGATGGTACCCCGACCTCAAGTCAATCTTAGTAAATACCCTAGCACCCTGCAACTGGTCAAACAAATCATCGATACGCGGCAACAGGTACTTGTTCTTAGTGGTGACTTTGTTCAACTGGCGGTAATCAATGCACATCCGCATAGTCCCATCTTTCTTCTTTACAAATAACACTGGGGCACCCCAAGGTGATACACTTGGTCTGACAAACCCTTTTGCTAACAACTCCTCGCGGTGCTCCAGCACGACCCTATTTTAGTGCATTATTTCTATATATAACTTTTTAATTTTTCTTTACGTAAACTTTTTTGCATGAGATATCAACTCATTTAAGGCTTTAATCTTGTTGTCACAGCTCATCCGGTAGGACCGGTACCAGCAAAGGCATGGTTATCCCTTGGTTTCAGTAGCTTATGAGATACAATTATTTTTTGGCACCAGACACCCAATGCAGTACGTGTGTCTGTTGAGAAGTGGCTTTGTATCATATTCATATTTATCATTATTTTAATCCCTCTTTAGATAAATATTTGTCGTAATTTTAAAAAATGAAGTGCCATGAAGTTTGTGGGACTAATATCAATTAGTAGGAATTATGAAAACGAAAAAAAAGTATTGTTATGACATGCATCATAAGAGCAAATGAGTTAAAAAGTCATGACATAAATTTGGTTCCTTATTTCTCTTTTACAACTCTCTTAGATGTAATTCCATTTGCTGAGTTTAGTTTAGGGGTATTGTCACTTTTTACTTGTGTCATGACTTTATATATATATATATATATATATATATATATATATATATATAAATTTTATACATTTTTCGATCGGANGCGAGATATGATCTTTGTGAGCTTGATGTTGGGCCAGTCTGGAGGACTTGAGGCCGAGTCTTTACCTATGGCTTGAGCACCGAAGTGCTGATTGTGTGAGCAAGTGTTTAGAACTTATATGTTCGGTATTGTCCCTATTAGTGGGAGTGACGGCTGGTTAGCTACGTGATGAGTATGTTAGTACTGCGAGATGTATCTACGTAAATTGGAAGTGACGAGGAAGGTCTGCAGGATGATAGATGAACTATTAAGTATATGATTTCCACTGTGATTGGATGTGTAGCTCCGAGTGTGGGCGCGTGAAGAATCTTTTCTTGTCTCCTAGTTGGGAGTGAAGTAAATTTTATGTTGCGGTATGAGTTCATACTCAGGAAGACTAAGTGGCTGTGTAATGTGTATGACGGTGTAAGGTATACGGAAATGTTATGTTGAGGCGAAGCAGGTGGGTTATCTCCTGCGGAGTGTTCTGAAGTGGTGTGATCCCTATGTGTATGTTAGAAGATCTCATGTGTAATTGAAAGGTACGTGTTGAAATTTGAAATTTCAGGTTGCTTAATAGAGTGCGCTTAACTGTTGCGGGGATGAATACGAGATTTGCAGAAGATTTACAATACTGCATGATCTGTGTTTTCACAAACTTATAAATGATTTGAGTTTAATCTCACTATGGTTTTGTGACATCAATGGAGTAAAAGTGTTATGAGTTATTGAGTGTATCTTGACCTATGGCTTCGAGCCAAGTTGGGGAGTCTGCTGTGAGCAGTTGATTGCACGGTTAGGTGCTATGTTGGTTCCAGTTTGGGGCATGCGAGTGAGTTAGCTATGGCTAGAGTAAAGGAAAAGTTTGACAAAGGTTATAATATGCTTCATAGAGTATGAGAATCACGGAATGTCTAGAGTGTTGTTGGTAAAGGATGCTCGGCGCATAGAGCAGGAAGTTGCTTGGTTGTATTGGGATAAGGATTTCATTTTTGCAGTATCGGAGTGCCAGTGAGGCACGGGTGGTTCTGTTCATTAGGTCAGTAAGTTGTAGCTTGAATAAGAGTGAATGACTTGCGAGGATGGCTCTAATATGTTCAAGATCCTACAGGGAACAATCGGGTATTTTAAAGTTGTATGTGGCTAGACACTGTGTTTTCATTGGAAGAGGTTCAGATTTGTGGTATTTCTATGTTAATTATGGGGTTCTATGTATCAGTGTCAGGAAAGTAAATGTAACGGATTCGGATTCGCAGGAGGTTCTTCAGATTAAAGTATTCGGGAGCGTGATGTTTCTGGTAATATTTGAGAGAGTATTCAGCGGCTTATGGGTCCTAGACATTGTGGTCTTGTGCTTGGGTCTCGTGTAGTGAGCCTGGGATTGAGAGATTGTGGTACTACAGCAAGAGGGAGCATCAAGTTGAAAATGAATAAGAAGGAAATTTAGATAGATGGAATGGTTTGATAGTAGACCGAATCGGTATGGTAAGGATATGATCAATTCTTTGTATGTGTTCGAGGTAATGGGTTTTTACAGGTATTTTGCAGCAATGCTTATGGACTTTGATGGCTTGCTTAGCTGGGTCTAGTTAGAAGGATTCAGTCCTGGCAGTTTAATTTGTACAAACGGAATTGGGAGAGTTCTTGTTGATTTCTACCGTGGTTGGAGAGGTGCATTTTCTACGAAGATGAGAGGCTTGGGATGTGTAATGATTTTTCTTCTAAGATGGGATCAATGGATGTTCTTGACTAGTTTAGTACGTAGATGTCTGTGGCTCGGAAGGGAGATAAAAGTTTTATTGTCATCCTTGGATGGTATGGTATATGAGGTATGTTGTGGAGGATCGAGATTTACGTGTATAAGGTTTCAGTTCAGTTCCGAAAGGAAGTTCATAACACTCTTAGGCAACGGGTAGCCTCAGATGATTAAGGAAATGGTATTGTTATTTGGAAGTGATTTGACGAGAGTATAGGTTTCAGAAAAAGGGTGATATGTATTAAGTTGATAGCACTTTCGGAGTATTGCGGCACCTTCTTTTGGATCGACTGGTGACATTCAGGTTTGTTTGGGGGCACAGGGAAATTTGAGAGTATCTAACATGGAATGATTGGGTATTAGAGGTGTGGCATATATTCGGACGGCAAAAATGGATAGGATATGGTGATTCATGCACCGTATGGACGTGGAGACGGAAGTTCTTATATTCAGCTATGTTGTGATTGTAGATCGTGTGTATCAGCACTGTTTAGTGACTACCGAGATTTGGAGGCCTGAGTGGATCTTTCTTTGCTTGGTATGTTAGGTTTTGGATATGATATTGGGGTGTAGACTGGTTGTTTCCGTGTTGTGTTATTCTGGACTATTGCGATAAGATGGCGCAGATGGCTATGTCGGGAAATGCCACGGATTGAGTGTCGATGTTCGCCGGATTATGTCCTATTAGGGATTTTTATATTTCGAAGATCTAGCGGACGGCTGGGAAGGATTGCCTTTCTTATTTGGGGTCTTGTGAGTGAGTGTTCTATCTTGAGTCGGCTTGGTTGGCTCCGAATGGCATTGTTGAGGGAGGTATTGATTCGACCGTTGTTGAGTTTATCAGTGATCTGGGGAGATCTATGAGTTACATTTCTGTGTTGCGAGATGCTAGGATTTGTTGGTTATAGTCACACATAGTGCGGTTCAATTGGGGTCTCTTAGTGGAATTCGAGCGGGAGGAGTAATTGAGCGATGCTTAGTGAACGGCGTATCGGTTGTGTCCTATCGGGTTGCGTGGCATATGTTATTTGTTACACTGTGGGTGTAAGGATTTGCTTTGGTTCCAGACATCAAATTGTGTGTGGCTGTCCATTTTTAGCATAGTTACTTGAGGTGTTTCATGTGTAACAGTGTTGGATAGGATCGCGCATTGTAGCGAGGCTACGTGGAAATATGACCTTTCGGGGTAGATTCAGGTGTTCTATTTCTATGATGTGAGACGGGGTCTCAGCTTTGTGTTGTGATGGTACCAATGAGCTTCAGATACAGCTCTTTCGTTTGGGGTCATTTTCATGATTTGAGGATATTCAGACCGTTTTCTATTGGTGCACAAATTATGTAAGTTGTGGCTTAGGCCTGTATTGATGTGTCATGTCACCAGAGAGGTGTGTTGGATTCGAGGTGATCGTTGGGGCCATTAATGAATACGAACGGATTTGATTTCAGCTTGTTGGAAGGATAATATCGAGGTTCGGCTCGGAAATCTGCTGTGGTATTAGCCAAAAGGGAAGCGACTTCATGAATGGTTGACCTGAGAGATGGTTACGATTTATTGCATGTTTTATTTATCATTAGCAATATATAGAAGTTTGGAATAAGACCTTAGGCTATAAGAGGCTTTCTACCGGTATTCGAGTGTTATGTGCAGCTGCTGTGAATAGAAGTTATCGTTTCAAGTGTTTGAGTTATGTGGTATATCATATGATTGCAGCCGAGGTTGCAGGTATGGGTTATTACAGCTGGTTCGGGCTTATTCTGAATAAAGATGTGAGGTTCTGATCTTGTGTATGATTTCGGAAAGTAAAATGTGGTTCTATGATTTATAGGCTGGACTGGATTGTGTAATTGTAGTTAAAATGTGTATCGGACCTATACGAGATAGGGTGACATGGGATCACCCCCGGGTTTGCGCTTGGTAAGGTTATTCAGCTATTGGTTGGCTTCTAGGACAACTCTGGGTACGTTCGAGGATGAACGCGTGTTTAAGTGGGGGAGGATGTAACGACCCGACCGGTCCTTTTGAGCTTTTGCACTTTGATCGCCAGTTCTCGGGCATGACTTGCCCCGTGTTATGTATTGTGACCAATGTAGATCGTTGGTTTTGGTTGTCAGGAAAATTTGGAATGAATTTGAAAGAACAGTTTCAGTTGAAAGCTTGGAATTTGAA
>NC_031995.1:43649838-43661366 GCF_001879085.1 Nicotiana attenuata | reverse complement strand
TATATATATATATATATATATATATATATATATATATATAAATTTTATACATTTTTCGGCTATTATTTTTACAGCAGCTATACAGTGTCATTTTTGCTTTAGTTTATTACAAAACTGGCTTTACTTTTAAGCTAAGAAGTCCTGAATAAAGCAGAATTTTTCACGTGGAAGAGATTATTTAACTAGAATAAATATTGACTTTTCGACTCTATTCTCATTAACTTACTTTATATGTTTTTAACTTCTATGGCTGAACTATAGAATGTGCATCTATTTAAGGCAGAACGTGTTATCTATTTCTCTCTTTTACTATTCTTTTTAGGTATAATTCCATTTGCTGAGTTTTCTTTGTAGGAAAACTCTTTGTTCTGGTGATAAGGAGCCTTGAATCAAGCAAAATTTGAGGAAAAGATAATTCAACTACAATAAGTATTGAGTTGTTGACTGTTGCGATTAAATACACACGCAATAATACGTTGTCGATAAGTATATATTAATGTAGTAAATAAAATATTCTTCCCATGAGAACTTGTGATTAATTAACTAAATTAAATCAAAACAATTATTTTATTTAAGAGATTTTCTAAAGTGTAATTATTTAACTAAAATAATTAGAGTAGTAAACAAAAAAAATAATAATAAGTAGGCAAACTTAGAGACTGAATTCAATGTATGGGTCAGCTAACAATCTCATTTTATTTTTAACTTAAATTAACTAATTAATTTATCTGTTGATTGATTGATGGTTTAGTATTACTCGTACCGTTCTCCTGGAGTACTACGTGCCTATTCAATCTTCTAACGCCTAAGTTCTTATGGAATTATAATTAACACGAACACATTAACAATTCATGTAGAATAACAAAGCAAAGCGATTACGTATATTCCTATCCTAACCGCGAATCCCTCCCCGAGGCTGAGGTTCAGAAACTTATTGTACTCAATCGTATTTGCAATCTAGGCTTTTCTCTCCCGAGTTTCATCCCATATTTGTAAATATAATATTTAATTGGTGCTCCAACAATCATCAAATAATTATATATTGGATTGAAATAAATTAATAAGAACAAGTCAAGTTTCAAACTATTATGTTCTAACCAATTAGAAATAAGTAACTATAAAATTAGAGAAAAGATAAGGGAAGAAAAACTCGGTGTGAAGTTGCTCTTTGCTGCGGCTGCATTCCAGGAGGTCCACTACAATAGAAGCGTTGATACATTGTTTGTTTGGAGTGTTCCTCTATTTTTTTTCTCAACTGCAGTTGTTCCTATGCTTTTCAATCCAAACGCTATTATATTAGTTAGCGTTTTGATGAGAGTATTTGAAAAGAGGTGACTTTTGTTTTAAAAGGTGTCTATTGGTAAAGGTTAAGTCTGTTAGTCCTAACAGACACCTAAAGGGTTTGAAAGGAGGTGACTTTTGGTATTAAAAGGTGCCTATTGGCAAAGGTTGAGTCTGTTAGTCTTAACAGACACCTAAAGGATTTATAAATACCCTTTTCTTCTCCAAAACAAAAATCATCAGAAAAGCAACAAAGTATCTTCTTCTTTTCTGCTATCTTCAATTCACCAAATTTGTTCAAGTGGAAATTCGAGTTAATTGCTGGTGCTCGAATTTCAGAGGCTTTGTAAAATCCTGGAGGAATTCTGTTATAATCCCTGCAGCAACGAAATTGGGAGGCTTAAATTCCTTAAGGACAGTGACTGCACTATCAAAGCCTAATTATTTCGTCCCTATATTCTGTTATATTTTCTAACAAACGCAACTGATTCACTCATCCCCATCCTCCGGCCACCACCACCGCCCGACACAAAGAAAGAATTAACCGAGAGCTAAAAAAAGCAGCAGATTAGCCACTTCGTAATAAAAAAGAGCTTAGGGCTAATATGGATAGCATTTTATAAATGGTGTTAGTATTGATATTTTTTTTTTGTCATCAACTGTCAAACCAGATAGATTTTTTCCTACACAAATAACAAATGAAGATAATTTCGTTAAAATAGTATGGGCTAGCCAGTTTTCGAAATAGTCAGTATTTGCAAAGTTATTGAAAAATAGTCACTATTTATGCGGAGATAAAATCTAGACAAAAACACTCTAACTAAAACACGGAAAGTTCCAGCATAATATGCTGGATTTCGGAGCCCCTGCGTATAAACTTCCAGCATATATGTTGGATCATATGTAAAAAAATTAAAACTCCAGCACCTTATGCTGGAATTTTTTCGAATTTTTAAGGGTATTTTTGTTCAGATTTTATCTTTACATGAAAAAGTGGTTAAATTTCAATTACTTTTGAAATTGTAATTATTTTTCAATTGGGAGAATGATACAGTTACCCACAAAAATAAAACTACTTACCCTTGTCTATCCATTTATTTTCCTACCCATCAAACTAATTACATTTCCTACCCATAGTAATTTTTATGGGGAGTTTTTTCCTTTTTCTCCAATTCTTTTTCATTTCTATGCTTCTTTTTTTTTCTTTTCTCCTTTTCTTTTTTCTCGTTTTCTTCTTATTTATTTCTTTTTTCCTTTTCTAATTTCATTTAACTTTTTTTTTTAGATTTTTTTTCTCTTCATAATCTAATTTCATTTACTGTTTTCACTACTTTGTATTATTCTTTTTTTTAACACAATAAGAAAAAATAACTGATATAGTAAATATTTGTTCACCTTTTTTTTATATAACTAGTACAATACACCTTTTGCTTTTTATTTCTTTCTTATTATTTAAATGCAATAATTAAACTGAAATACAATCAGTTGTCACTAGATCTAATTCACGGAATATCACACTGGCTGCTGCTGAGCACTATAAATTACATAATCAGATCTTAAGAATCAACACGTGATTGTCATGCAAGCCTTGATCTCCTTGCCTACAAATATTAGTACACACTCTACCATTAGCAGTAATACAACCAGTTATAAAGAAAAAAAAAATAATTTACGGCAACCAAATCTCCATATATCTAGTAAGAATAAAAATGATAATAAAATATTAAAAAATGCAACAAAAGTATAAGTAGCAAAAAAGACTTCTAGTACCATGTGATACCAATATGGTATATACGTATACCAACAGAGCATATGATTTCTCTAAAATATTGCTACAACAATCTGCGACTATACTACTGTACCAAAACATTAAAGGACGCAATAAAAGTATGAGAAAATTGCATGCTCGTATTGCAAGCTAAATATTCGCAAAACAACCTCATTTCGTATACTAAGAGGGTATATAGTTGTATGGGATCGTTCTAAATTGCCTATAACTAAAAAAACTATTACATAATACACATAATTTATGTCCTTCGGCACACAAAAATTCCAGCATTGCAACTCATATTCATATAAATAATTTTATAATAGAATTGTCACGACCCGAATTTCCCACCCTCGGGAGTCGTGATGGCGCCTACTGATAGGAGCTAGGCAAGCCAATTAATTTAACACCTTTCTCATTATCATTAGCAAAATAAAGAAGAACGAGGCAATTAACATAAAAGCGGAAATCTCGAAACATAAATAACAGAAACCAAGTACGGAATTTCACATACACCTCTACCCAGATCTGGTGTCACTAACTCACGAACTTCTACTGAATGCTAAATACAAAGTCTTAATGAGTATACAGTACTGTCTGATCCTATACAAGGGAAATCAAAAGAAAGGCAGAGATAAGAGAGACTCCGGGCCATGCGGATGCCGGCAAGCTACCTCGGAATCTCCGGACTGAAGTAAGCTCCCAACGCTCCTACTGCTGACCAAAGGCTCCTGCTCCGGTACTATGATCTGTGCAAAAAGCACAGAAGTGTAGCATCAACACAACCGACCCCATGTGCTGGCAAGTGCCTGGCCTAACCCCGGCGAAGTAGTGACGAGGCTAGACAGGGCCTACCAAAAACAACCTGTGCAGATAAATGTATACAAGGCAACAGAAAATAACAACAGAGAATATCAACTAAAAAGGGGAAGGGGGCATGCTCGGGAAAAATACAGCGAATACAGATCATTGGATATAACGACGAAACTATCTCAATATCATAGCTCATATATATAAGTGGTCGGCGCGCCACACGATCCCATTTCTTAATTCATAAGTGGACGGCGTGCCACACGATCCCATTTTCATAATATATAAGTGGTCGGCGTGCCACACGATCCCATATTATAGTATATAAGTGGTCGGCGTGCCACACGATCCCATATTATAGTATATAAGTGGTCGGCGTGCCACACGATCCCATATTATAGTATATAAGTGGTCGGCGCGCCACACGATCCCATATTATAATTCAAAATATCTGACTTTATAAAGAAGGCCCCATTAGGGGAATTCGACAACATAACACTTTAACCCGGCAAGGGTACAACTAACAGCCCAAATATCCCGACAAGGGAGAGTACATAATACTAGTCTACACGTCCCGACAAGGGAATAATCACAACACTTCCTCTTTTGAATCATTTCTTTCTCAACTATCACATTCTTGTTCGAACCAACGTTCCAAAATATACCAATCACAATTCTTCCTCAACCGTTCACATTATATGAAATTTATTCATTGGACAAGGTAGTGGTGTCACATCATTCGATTTAAAAACAATTAAGACTCACGGTCATGCTAGACACCGATGTATAGATACTCGTCACCATGCCTATACACCTTACTCCACATTTAGCAAGTAGCAAATAACATCCTAATCCTATTCCCTCAAGCCAAAGTTAGAACAAACACTTACCTCGGTCCGAAGAATAGCAATCAATCCTCAATTACCGCCTTTCCTCTACAATCCGACTCCGAAACAACGGTATCTAGTCATAATTAGTTCAATAATATCAATAAGGACTCAATGGCAACATCCCATAGCCTAGATATGAATTTCCTAGCATTCTTCCAAAAATACCAAAATTCGACACCGGGCCCACATGGTCCAAACACGAGGCTCGAACCAAAACCCAATCACCCATAACCCCACGAGTTCAAATATATAATTATTTCAAGATTCGACCCCAAATTGAGTTGAATCACCCAAAATTNCCACGGATTGAGTAGCAATGTTCGCCGGATTATGTCCTATTAGGGATTTTTTATATTTCGAAGACCTAGCGGACGGCTGGGAAGGATTGCCTTTCTTATTTGGGGTCTTGTGAGTGAGTGTTCTATCTTGAGTCGGCTTGGTTGGCTCCGAATGGCATTGTTGAGGGAGGTATTGATTCGACCGTTGTTGAGCTTATCAGTGATCTGAGGAGATCTATGAGTTACCTTTCTGTGTTGCGAGATGCTAGGATTTGTTGGTTATAGGCACACATGGTGCGGTTCAATTGGGGTCTCTTAGTGGAATTCGAGCGGGAGGAGTAATTGAGCGATGCTTAGTGAATGGCGTATCGGTTGTGTCCTATCGGGTTGCGTAGCATATGTTATTTGTTGCACCGTGGGTGTAAGGATTTGCTTTGGTTCCAGACATCAAATTGTGCGTGGCTGTCGATTTTTGAGCATAGTGACTTGAGGTGTTTCATGTGTAACAGTGTTGGATAGGATCGCGCATTTTAGCGAGGCTACATGGAAATATGACCTTTCGGGGTAGATTCATGTGTTTTATTTCTATGATGTGAGACGGGGTCTCAGCTTTGTGTTGTGATGGTACTGATGAGCTTGAGATATAGCTCTTTTGTTTGGGGTCATTTTCATGATTTGAGGATATTCAGACCGTTTCCTATTGGTGCGCGAATTATGTAAGTTGTGGCTTAGGCATGTATTGATGTGTCATGTCACCAGAGAGGTGTGATGGATTCGAGGTGATCGTTGGGGTCATTAATGAATACGAACGGATTTGATTTCATCTTGTTGGAAGGATAATAGCGAGGTTCGGCTCGGAAATCTGCTGTGGTATTAGCCAAAAGGGAAGCGACTTCATGAATGGTTGACCTGAGAGATGGTTACGGTTTATTGCATGTTTCATTTATCATTAGCAGTATATAGAAGAGTGGAATAAGACCTTAGTTGATAAGAGGTTTTCTACCGGTATTCGAGTGTTATGTGCATTTGCTGTGAATAGAAGTTATCGTTTCGAGTGTTTGAGTTATGTGGTATATCATATGATTGCAGCCAAGGTTGTAGGTATGTGTTATTACAGTTGGTTCGGGCTTATTCTGAATAAAGATGTGAGGTTCTGATCTTGTGTATGATTTCGGAAAGTAAAATGTGGTTTTATGATTTATAGGCTGGACTGGATTGTGTAAGTGTAGTTAAAATGTGTATCGGACCTATACGAGATAGGGTGACGTGGGATAACCCCCGGGTTTGTGCTTGGTAAGATATTCAGCTATTGGTTGGCTTCTAGGACAACTCTGGGTACGTTCAAGGACGAACATGTGTTTAAGTGGGGGAGGATGTAACGACCCGACCGGTCGTTTTGAGCTTTTGCACTTTGATCGCCAGTTCTCGGGCATGACTTGCCCCGTGTTATGTATTATGACCAATGTAGATCGTTGGTTTTGGTTTTCAGGAAAATTTGCAATGAAATTGAAAGAACAGTTTCAGTTGAAAGCTTTGAATTTGAAAGGCTTGACCAAGAATTGACTTATTTGTATATGAGCTCGGATCGGAGTTTTTATGATTTGGTTAGGTGATTTGTGAGTTTGGAGCGTGATCGGAATTGGTTTCGGAAGTCCGGTGTAGAATTAGGCTTGAATTGGCGACGTTAGTATTTTGGCGATTTCCGGTTGATAGGTGAGATTTTGATCCGAGGGTCAGAATGGAATTCCGAGAGTTGTTGTAGCTTCGTTATGTTATTTGGGATGTGTGTGTATAATTTCAGGTCATTCAGAGGTGATTTGGTTGGGTTTCTGATCAAATGCGTGTTTCGGAAGTTTTAGAAGAACTTGGGCTTGAATTCGATGTAAATTGGTGGTTTTGGTGTTGGTTGAGGTGTTTTGATGATTGGAACAAGTTTGAATGAGGTTTTAGGATGCGTTGGTGCTTTTGGTTGAGGTCCCGGGGGCCTCGGGTGGGTTCGGGTGGTCAATCGGACCATATTTTATGTTGGAAAGTTGCAGAAAAATTCATCTCAGCAGTTGCAGCAATTTATCACTTCGCGTTCGCATAAGTGTCCTCACGTTCGCGAAGAGTAAGCGGAGGAGGGTGTGAATTTTGCCTACGCATTCACGGCGTAGGCGTCGCGTTTGCGTAGGGGTGTGATCCCAGTGCATCGCGTTCGCAGGAGTTTATTCGCGTTCGCATAGGGGATTTGAGCTGGTGGATTCAAAGTAAAATTTGTGCTACGCGTTCGCGGGTTTACTGTCGCGTTCGCGTAGGGTCGTATAGGCAAAGCATCGCGTTCCCGAGCCCTGTATCGCGATCGCGTAGAAGGGAAAATCTGGTCAAGGTAAGTAGGGCATCTCGTTCGCGAGAAATGGACCGCGTTCGCGAAGAAGGCTTTTAAAGCCTGTGCAGAATGTTTTAATAGCTCTTGTTCGCGATTTTTGAGCTAACTTTCACCATTTTTGGGCGATTTTGGAGCTTCTTGAGGGGAATTGAAGAGGGATTCAAGAGATAACACCTGGAGGTATGATTTTCGAACTCAAAACTCGATTATATTGTAAAATCCACCTAGAAATTCATGGAAATTAAGCCTAAAATTGAAGAACTAGGGCTTGAAATTTTGAAATTCGATTTGGGGATTTGAGGGACCATTTGAAGTGGGATTTGAGTACTTTTGGTATGTATGAACTCGTGAGGAGATGAGCAACCTATTGATGTGAAAATTTCCGAGTTTCGAGAAGTGGGCCCGGGGCTTGGGTTTTGCCAATTTCGAGATTTTTAATATTTTTCGATTGTTTTCGATTGGGTGTTGTTCCATTGGCATATTGTAACGTGTTCGTTCTGGTCTTGGATAGATTCGACTCGCGTGGAGGCCGATTTGAGGGGCAAAGGCGTCGCGAGCTAGAGATTTCGCCGGTTCGAGGTGAGTAATGATTGTAAATGAAATTTTGAGGGATTGAAACCCCGTATTTGCACATCGTAGTGCTATATTGAGGTGACTTGCACGCCGGATAGCGAGCGTGGGGTAGAGCACCGTTGGGGATTGTGACTGAGTCCGTCCCGATTGATGAAATTACTGCGTATTTGACTGAAATTTACTTGTTATCATCATAATTTGGGCTGATTGCCATATATGGGCTTCGTGCGAGCTATTTGAACCCTTCGGGGATTGTTGTTGATAATTCCTCACTGTTTTAATTATACACTTGAACTCAGTCATGTATTTTCCACTGTTTTAAGACTCAGCCAAGTTTATTTTACGTTAACACTTGAAATGATATTTCTAACAATATTTGGGCTGAGCATCATGTTTTATTGTTGCCCTAGTGGCTTATGTGATTTTGACTAAGTAAGGCCGATGGCCTGTATTGTGAGGATACTTTTGGATCGGGTTGCGCGCCGCGGAAGTGTTATACAGATATTGATATGAGGCTGAGGGCCTAGACTTGATGCCACGAGATGGCTTGATATTGCGCTTGGGCCGTAAGGGGCCCCTCCCGGAGTCTGCACACCCCCAGTGAGCGCCGTCGATGATAAATGGATCGGGCTGCACGCCGCAGCGGTATGTGGATCGGCTGCACACCGCAGCGGTACTAGTACTGTTCTGTGTGCTTGCTTTATTTTATTTGCTTGCCTTACCTGTCGTTGTGCTACTTCATGAGATATCTATCGGATTGCCTGATATTATCTATTAATTGAGTGTGGTGCCCGAGGGGCGGACTTCTGTGCTTATCTGCACTATTTGAATTGCATTCGTTTGCATACGGTTGAAAAAGTCATTTCCAAAAGAGGTTTTAAACTGAGCTAAGATATTTCTAAAGATACCGCAGCTTCACTGTTTTTCTCAAAAGGTTTTACATTACTTCTATATAGCATGATGATGTGACATACGTGATTTCTTACCGCTCAGTTATTATTTACCTTTATTACTCACTGAGTTGGAGTACTCACTTTACTCCCTGCACCCCGTGTGTAGATGCAGGTATTTATCCACCCGGTAGCGGGTTTGGCTGATGAGAGTCAGAGATATAGCAGTTTAACGAGGTGACTGCCAGCGTTCGCAGCATCGTTCTTCTCCCTCTGTTCATTATTCTTGATTAGCGTATTTTTGACCTTGAGGTTGTACTTACATTCTAATAGATGCTCGTGACTTGTGACACCCCGATTAGGGCTGTGTGGGGTTGTAATTCCTCTAATTAATATTTTTAAGTCATATTTTAGCTGTTTATTCATGTTTAAATTATTTTTGAAAAGACGAGTTGGGTTAGTTGGCTGGCCTCGTCTTCACGAGAGGCGCCATCACGACCAGTGCGGGGTTCGGGTCGTGACATTCTAAGAGTGAATTATTCTCTAGAAGTTTTTTATTTTCAGCAGATTTTGTGCTGATTTTTAGATCTTTGAAGTTAGTTGTTCTCTTATAAATTGTAGTGCAGATTGCATTGAAATAACATAGAACTTTCAACTTCAATTCATTAGAGTTTTTTTATATCTATTCCAGTATGCTCCTCTTATTTTTCTGTAATCTTCCCCCTGTTATTGTGACGACCCAAAGGGTCATCACCTGTTTTCTCATTCACTCCGTGCTTCCGAGGCCTTGAAAACCTTATTTTTAGTAGCCTCGATTTGCGTGCGCAGTCCGGGCGCGTAGCCTAAAAGTTTAAATATGAATTCTGTGTGAAAAATGCTAAACGGACCCGGGCCCGTGATTGGACGATCCCGGAGGGTCCGTAGAAAAATATGAGACTCGGGCATATGCCCGGAGTCGAATTCCGAGGTCTAGAGCCCGAGAAATAAATTTTTCTGTGAAATTATTTTTCTGAAATTAATATGGAAATTTGAAAAGGAAATTGATTAGAACGTGTTGGTATCGGGCCCGTATTTCGGTTCCGGCGCCCGGTACATGTCTTATATGTGGTTTAAGCGCTTTCTGTGAAATTTGGTTGAAATCGGACGTCATTTGACGTGTTTCGGACCTAAATCTCTAAAAATGATAGCTTATGAAGTTTGATGAAAAAGTGATGATTTTGAGGTTTGATTCATTGTTTTTTATGTTAATTTGGCGATTTGATCGCACGAGTAAGTTCGTAGTATGTTATTGAGTTAGTGTGTGTGAGTGGTTAGGAGCCCCGAGGGCCCGGGAGTGTTTTCGGAGGTGTTCGGGATGGTTTTGGAGTTAGGAAAATTGCAGAAAAATCTGTTGTTGGTGCACAGTGAATTCTTTCTTCGCGTTCGCACTCCACCCTCGCGTTCGCATAGCCTTAGTGTTTTTCTCCTTCGCGTTCGCTTCACCACCATCGCGATAGCGTAAGCCAAAATCAGGAGCCCAGCAACTTCCTCTTCGCGTCCGCAAGGCCTTCACGCGTTCGCGTAATTCCAGTCTTTCATTCAATGCGTTCGCGTATCCCCTATCGCGTTTGCATAGGCCAATTCCCCGGACCCCAGTATTTTACCCTACGCGTTCGCATCCCCCTCTCGCGAACGCGATGCTTGCCAGCTCCCCCTTCTTCGCGAACGCGACCCCTGTGTCGCGAACGCATAGGGCATTTTTGCCAGTCATTTAATGCTTCAACAAAACAGAACAGTGACAGATTAGTTCTAAAAATTTTCACGAGCTCTCTTCTTCCCCAAGCTCTAGGAGTCCATTGAAGCCCCCATTCATCAAGACCATTTGGGTTAGTAATTTCTCACCTATTTCCTTCATTTTCTCTCATTAATTAGTGAGTTTCTTAGCCTAAATCATGTAATCTAGGGTTGAAATTGGGGGAAATGGGTAGAGTTAGGGCTTTTCAATTTCCTTTGATTTAAGCCTCGTTTTGGGGTCGAATTTGAAAACAAATTGTATATCCGGGCTCGTGGGGGAATGGGTGATATGAAATTGGTTCGAACCTCGGGTTTTGAACAAGCGGGCCCGGGGTCGATTTTTGGAATTTTGAGAAGGAAGCTCAGAAAACTATATTTAGGCATTGGGTTTGATTTGTTTAGCTTATATTAACATTGTAAAGTCGTTATTTCATAGATTTGATTGAGTTGGAGCCGAATTCGATAGGGAAGGCGGTCGTTGTGGATTGATTTAGCTGTGGAAGTTGAGGTAAGTGTTTGGTTTAACCCTAGCTTGAGGGAATAGGAGTTGAGTCTTGTTTGCTATTTGCTAATTGATCGAGTAAGATATATAGGCATGGTGACGAGTATCTATACATTGGTGTCTAGCATGACCGTGAGTCCTTAAAGGGTGATTATCATGATTTGTTATGAATTCCATGTTAATTGAGGATTTCTATATATTGTAAAGAACATGTGAAAAATATTATAATCATTTGATTTCGTGGTGTTTTGGCTTGGATGTGATACGAAGTGAAAAGGTATCTGAGATTATAACATTCTTGGGAGCATTGGCTCAAGTGATAAAGTGAGATGTGAAGTAAGAAATGAAAGAAAGCTAATGAGTTATTGGTTATTCCCTTGCCGGGATGTTTTGCT
>NC_031995.1:43645819-43649818 GCF_001879085.1 Nicotiana attenuata | reverse complement strand
TTTTTTTTCTTCATTTTTTTAAATTCTAATTATTAAACTGAAATAATATCAGTTGTCACTTGATCTAATACACTGAATATCACATTGACTGCTGTTGAGCACCATAAATTACATAATCAGATTCTAAGAATCAACACGTGATTGCCATGCAAGCCTTGATCTCCTTGCCTACAAATATTAGTACACACTCTACCATTAGCAGTAATACAACCAGTTATAAAGAAAAAAAAAATATAATTTACGGCAACCAAATCTCCATATATACTAGTTAGAATAAAAATGATAATAAAATATTAAAAAATGCAATAAAAGTATAAGTGGCAAAAAAGACTTCTAGTACCATGTGATACCAATATGGTATATATGTATACCAATAGAGCATATGATTGCTCTAGAATATTGCTACAACTATCTGCGACTATACTACTGTACCAAAACATAAAGGACGCAATAAAAGTATGAGAAAATTACATGCTCGTATTGCAAGCTAAATATTCTCAAAACAACTTGCTCATTCCGTATACTAACAGGGTATATAGTTGTATGGGGTCGTTCCAACAATTGCCTATAATTATAAAAACTATGACATAATACGCATAATTTATGTCCCCCGGCACATAAAAATTCCAGCACTGTAAATCATGTTCACATAAATAATTTCATAATAGAATTCACTTAAAATGCAGCTAAAATGACCAAAACAATGTTCAAACTAACAAATGATACCAATATGGCATATAACTATACCAATATGGTATACAGTTTTACTGGTTAATTTCCGGCAACTATATGACTATACTACTATTACATAACACACATGCATAAAGAGAAAAATAAAAAAAATAGTGTATCACATATTAATATAATAAAGTATTTTAAGATATTGTACTATATTACTATTATTAATAAAAAAAATCAAATATTGTACCAATTAAATGCAGCTAATATAACCAAAAACTGATTCAACTAGCATATGATACCAATATAGTATATAGCTATACTAATAGGGTATATAGTTGGAATGAATTGTATACCAAAATCGTATATTTGTATACTATTTGGATATACAATACAAATTCGTCTTTTTCTCTGGTTCAACTATATTTCATCCCAAATTTCTAAAATCTACTACAAAATCTTCTCCAAATTGACTAAAACTTTAGCTACAACCTCCAATCAACTTTCTAAACAAACCCATACAGGATCGGATCAAAACAATTAAAAACTCAAACAAACCAAGCTATGAGTTTCAAGCTTCAAAGTCCTTCAATGGTGGATTTAAATTTTTGTACAATAAATCTCCCAAAACAAGCATCAAAGTTACAATCTACACATCAAAGAACAATAACTAACGAATTTCAACAGTAAAATACTATAAAAATCAGATCTGGCATTTTGAATTAATCCATTATGGAGTTTCAATTTTTTTTTCCAGATTTAAAATTATATCCATTATTTTTATGTGATAATGACTAATAATCAGTTGAAAAGAAAATTATCACGGTGCAGTACTCTTGGCAACGTCGATGGAGGTTTATGATGGTATTTACATGATTGTGGATCTTTCAAATGGGAAGGAAAAAATATCAGATGGTCAAACAAAACTGGGGATGGGTAGGCTGGTAATTAGTTTTAGTTAGAGGTATATATTATAATAAGTTTAACAATGGATAAAAACGGGTAAATACTTTGATTTTAATAGGTAGTTTGTGTAGTTTTCTCTTTTCAATTAGTAGTTATAAATCAGACCATTTCTGATTTTTTTCCCGATAATTGTTAAAGGTGGGCTTCTAGTCCAATCATATATTTGTCTTAATAGAGGATCTATATATATATTAAAGCAAAGAAGTTTGCATTCTCAATTAGCCAAGTGTCAACTTATTAATTAGACAAGTGGCAATATATTAAAAAGATACATGGCAACTTAATTTATTAAGCCTTACTTTTATTAAAATGCAAGTTTGCCACATTTTTCGGCCTAATTGACCGATGCAGAAATCCCAAATGTATAGGTATGAGAAAATCTTGCAATCTCAAATATACTCACTCCAGATTTTTCGGCCTAATTGACTCTAAATGGAGAATCCCATTTAATGGAGTAAATTTCGGGATACCAATCTAAATGGAGAATCCATTTATAACAAAAACCGGGTCACATCCTCCATAGACAAATAAGCGTATCCCATTTTCTTTGCTTCCAAATTCAAATGTGAAGATGATTTTTCCGGTCTTTTTTTCTCATCTTTTTCGCATCTGGATTCTAAAGAGATGTTTCGTTTAGCAGACGACGACATATACGCCAGGTATTTCGTGATAACAACTAAATGGGGAATCCCAAATGCATAGGCCTCTATTTTACGGATCTTTTTATGGAAAATTTATTTTTCCATACAAAAATTACTGCATTCCTTTTGTATCTATACATATATAGTTACTGAATTTTTTTGTACTTAATTACTATTTAGGGTTTGTCTTCCGTGTGTGTGTATATATATATATATATATATATATATACTTTGAAGGTTGGTGTTCCTGTGATGTTGCTGAGAAATATAGACCAGTCATCAGGATTGTGTAATGGCACGAGGTTGATCATCGCAAGACTTGGAAATCGAGTTATTGAAGCCAAGGTTTTATCGGGTAATATGGCAGGACAAAAAGTGTTTATCCCGAGAATGACGTTGACGCCATCAGATGCAAGAATACTTTTTAAGTTCCAGCGAAGACAATTTCCGATTGTTGTATCTTTTGCCATGACAATTATAAAAGTCAAGGCCAGTCATTGTCTCATGTGGGATTATTTTTGAAGACGCCAGTATTTACTCATGGACAACTGTATGTTGCTCTTTCATGTGTGACGAGTAGGAAAGGGTTGAAGATTTTAGTTTATGATGATGATGGCCAAATAACGAATGAAGCTAGAAATGTGGTGTATAAAGAAGTTTTCCGTAATTTGGTTTGAGATGAATCTAGACATGATGGAATTATCAGGTATTTACAAGAGATCAAGCAGTTGAAAAAAAGGTACAACTTTTGACTTATAGGTGTCATGGTACCAATTAGAGCTATATGGACAGACTATTAGATAAGAACATATTAGATATACTTCCTAATACAGTTATCAACAGATTATTTAACAATCCCTACAGTAGGAATTGCCTAAGATTTCGTCTTTTGGTGATAATCCTGATTTTGTTGAGCGTGCAGTGTCATACACTAATAATTCACCCCGCTTCTGTAAAATTCAAAAGATATCATATCAACTCGCACATCTCACCTTCTCCATGCTTGAAATAGAGAAATCACAACTCATTCTATCCAAATAAGCAATAGGGGGTCTCAAAACTAATAGAGGCCTACGAGTGAGAAATTTACAGTTCAAATCAAAAGCAGATAATGAAGAGACCTTTAGGACAATACCTGCTCCTCTTCTTTCAGCATGTGCTGAGAAATTGTTGTCTTAATGGTTCCTATGCTACATGTAAGTTCATTAAATTTCATAGAAACCTCATCTTTCTCCTTTTGTAAGCGATCCAAGCAATCGAAGATGGAACTTAACAGATCATCTATACTATTGTGCTTAAGTGAATATGTGAAAACCACATTCTTCACTTGTGCATCCAGTTCTTGAAAAAGGACCTGCCAATGTTAATAATCAAAATTTGGAAAAGTAGATGAAACTTGAAGGAGGAAATTGAAGTAGTAAGTAGATGAAAAACAGAAAAAGACAGTGATATTGGTGATCAACAAAAATGAATACATCTCTATTTTGTTCAACTGTGATGTAACGACCCGACCGGTCGTTTTGAGCTTTTGCACTTTGATCGCCAGTTCTCGGGCATGACTTGCCCCGTGTTATGTATTATGACCAATGTAGATCGTTGGTTTTGGTTTTCAGGAAAATTTGGAATGAATTTGAAAGAACGGTTTCAGTTGAAAGCTTTGAATTTGAAAGGTTTGACCAAGAGTTGACTTATTTGTATATGAGCTCGGATCGGA
>NC_031995.1:43618746-43642164 GCF_001879085.1 Nicotiana attenuata | reverse complement strand
TGGGTAGAGTTAGGGCTTTTCAATTTTTCTTGATTTAGACCTCGTTTTGGGGTCGAATTTGAAAACAAATTGTATATCCGGGCTCGTGGGGGAATGGGTGATATGAAATTGGTTCGAACCTCGGGTTTTGACCAAGCGGGCCCGGGGTCGATTTTTGGAATTTTGGGAAGGAAGCTTAGAAAACTATATTTAGGTATTGGGTTTGATTTGTTTAGCTTATATTAACGTTGTAAAGTCGTTATTTCATAGATTTGATTGAGTTGGAGCCGAATTCGAGAGGGAAGGCGGTGGTTGTGGATATATTTAGCTGTGGAAGTTGAGGTAAGTGTTTGGTTTAACCCTAGCTTGAGGGAATAGGAGTTGAGTCTTGTTTGCTATTTGCTAATTGATCGAGTACGATGTATAGGCATGGTGACGAGTACCTATACATTGGTGTCTAGCATGACCGTGAGTCCTTAAAGGGTGATTATCATGATTTGTTGTGAATTCCATGTTAATTGAGGATTTCTATATATTGTAAAGAACATGTGAAAAATATTATAATCATTTGATTTTCGTGGTGTTTTGGCTTGGATGTGATACGAAATGAAAAGGTATCTGAGATTATAAAATTCTTGGGAGCATTGGCTCAAGTGATAAAGTGAGATGTGAAGTAAGAAATGAAAGAAAGCTAATGAGTTATTGGTTATTCCCTTGCCAGGATGTTTTGCTGTTTGGTAGACTTTTTTTTTCTCCCTTGCCGGGATATTGAAATTGTTGTTATTGTTCCCTTGCCGGGATTCCTATTTTGTTTGTCTATTCCCTCGCCCCATTGTTTGTGATTGTTGTTTGGGTGAGGACGAGTGATAAAGCACGAAGGGTGATGTCGTGCACGATTGTGATATGAATACTAATGCACGAAGGAACATTCCGTGTCATGATATGATTACTAATGCACGAAGGAACATTCCGTGCCATGATATGATTACTAATGCACGAAGGAACATTCCGTGCCATGATATGATTACTAATGCACGAAGGAACATTCCGTGCCATGATATGATTACTAATGTACGAAGAAACATTCCGTGCCATGATATGAGTGTTTATGCACAAAGGATTATTCCGTGCCATCATTTTGTGAGGTAAAGCACAAAGGGTGATGCCGTGCACTTTGTATGATTGTTTGGGTGAGAATGAGAGTAAAAGCATGAAGGACGGTGCCGTGCAACTATTGATTTCCTACTTTTGTTGATATTGTAGTTGTATTGTTTCATTTCTTTAATTATTGATTTTTATACCTGAACTGTTACAGCCCTACAGCATGCTCCCCCTCCCCCTTGACTGGTTAATCTCTGTATACCTTTTGGACAGCAGTAGGAGTTTTGGGAGCTGACTTCAGTACAGAGATCCCGAGGTAGCCTTGCTGGCGTCCGCATGGCTCGGAGTCTCTTCTATCTTCACTTTAATTTGTTATCCTTTGTACCGGAACAAACAAAATTATGTTTTTATTCAGACATTGTATTTAGCATTCTCTAGACGTTCGTGAGTTTTTGACTCCAATTCTTGGGTAGAGTTGTATTGAACTTCCGCATTGTTTTCCGTTTATTTATATTTAAGACTTCCGCTTTTCTATTAAATATTTCGTTGTTTTTATTAATGTCGAGGTTTGCTAAAAGAGATAATAAAAAATTGGCTTGTCTAGATCCTAATAGTAGGCGCCATCACGACTCTCGAGGGTGGAAAATCCGGGTCGTGACAAGTTGGTATCAGAGCACTAGGTTGCATAGGTCTCACAACTCACGGACAAACTCGGTATAGTCTGAGGGATCGGTACGGAGACGTCTGTATTTATCCCCTAGAGGCTACAGAGTTAGGAAAATTTCATTTTTGTTCTTTCCTGTCGTGCGATTCTGTTTCTCAAATACTGATTGTCTCTCTACTCTGTTCTTTCGCAGATGGCAAGAACACGTGCTTCCTCTTCTACCGCGCAGCAGCCCGAGCCCCCAGCAGCAGCTCCTACGAGGGGCAGAGGCCGAAGCCGTGCCAGAGGCCGAGGCAGGGGCAGAGCTCTGCCCCGAGCTGCAGTCCCAGAGGTGGAGCCTCATGTTGATTATGACGAGGAGGTTCCACCCCCAGCAGCTCCGGTGGGCCCAGCTCAGGTCCCAGAGGGGTTTATAGCCACCCTAGTTCTTCAGGACGCTTTGGTCAGGTTGGTAGGCTTTATGGAGAGCGTCTCTCGAGTGGGTTTGCTTCTAGTAGCACCAGCCACTTCTCAGGCTGGAGGAGGAGTTCAGACTCCTGCTACACGTACTCCGGAGCAGGTAGCTCCCCAGGCTCAGGTTCCAGTGGTTCAGCCAGCTGTGGCAGTTCAGCCGGGTATTGTGACTCAGACCGGCAATGGAGCGGCTATGTCCGCAGATGCTTTGTGGAGGCTGGATAGGTTCACCAAGCTCTTCACCACCACATTCAGCGGTGCTTCTTCAGAGGACCCCCAGGATTTCTTATATAGCTGCCATAAGGTTCTTCGGACTATGGGTATTGTGGAGACCAATGGGGTCGACTTCGCCACCTTTCGTCTATCTGGATCCGCCAAGACTTGGTGGAGGGACTATTGTTTAGCCTTAATCACTCAGTATGAGACCCGGTTCATTGGTCTAGCTCACCATGCTATTGTTATACTCCCACTGAGAGAGAGAGGGTGCGGAGGTTTATTGATGGTTTGATTAAGCCGATCCGTCTCCAGATGGCTATGGGGGCCGGGAGTGAGATTTCTTTTCAGGAGGCGGCGAATGCGGCCCGTAGAGTTGAGATTGCTCTTGCGCAGGGATATCAATTTTTGTATTGATCTGGCTCCGGGCACTCAGCCATTTCCATTCTATCGTATCGCATGGCCCCGCCAGTGTTGAAAGAGTTAAAGGATCAGTTGCAGGATTTGCTTGAGAAGGGTTTCATTAGACCCAGCGTATCGCATTGGGGTGCGCCGGTGTTATTTGTGAAGAAAAAGGACGGTTCGATGAGGATGTGCATTGATTACCGGCAGTTGAACAAAGTGACGATAAAGAACAAGTATCCACTGCCGAGGATTGACGATTTGTTCGACCAGCTTCAGGGTGCGATGGTATTTTCAAAGATAGACTTGAGATCTGGCTACCATCAGTTGAGGATTAGGGCATCCGATGTCCCTAAGACAGCATTCCGCACTCGGTAAAGGCACTATGAGTTCCTGGTCATGTCATTTGGGTTGACCAATTCCCCAGCAGCATTTATGGAGTTGATGAACCCCGTGTTCAGGCCTTATTTGGACTTGTTCGTGATAGTCTTTATTGATGATATTCTGATATACTCCCGCAGTCAAGAGGAGCACGAGCAGCACCTTAGAGTAGTTCTTCAGACTCTGAAGGATAGCCAGTTATATGCTAAGTTCTCGAAGTGCTTGTTCTGGTTGAGTTCGGTTGCATTTCTGGGTCACATCGTATCAGCAGAGGGTATTCAGGTGGACCTGAAGAAGATTGAGGCAGTCAAGAACTGGCCTCGGCCAGCATCAGCTACAGAGATTCGGAGTTTCTTGGGGTTAGCAGGCGATTATCGTCGATTCGTGGAGGGGTTTTCATCTATCGCAGCCCCGATGACCAGGTTGACCCAGAAGGGTGCCCAGTTCAGATGGTCAGACGAGTGTGAGGCGAGCTTTCAGAAGCTCAAGACAGCTATGACTACGGCACTGGTATTGGTTTTGCCCACAGGTTCAGGGCCCTATACAGTCTATTGTGATGCTTCCCGTATTGGGCTTGGCACAATATTGATGCAGGATGGCAGAGTCATAGCCTATGCTTCGAGGCAGTTGAAGATCCACGAGAAGAATTATCCGGTTCATGATCTAGAGTTGGCAGCCATTGTTCGTGCTTTGAAGATTTGGAGGCATTATCTATATGGTGTGACGTGTGAGGTGTACACTGATCATAAGAGTCTCTAGTACTTGTTCAAGCAAAAGGAGTTGAATTTGAGGCAGAGGAGGTGGTTGGAGTTATTGAAAGATTATGATGTCACCATTTTATATCATCCGGGGAAGGCCAATGTGGTGGCCGATGCATTGAGTAGGAAGTCCGCCAGCAGGGGTAGTCTTGTTTATATCCCGGCCAGCCAGAGGCCGCTTGCTTTGGATGTTCAGGCTTTGGCCAATCGATTTGTGAGGTTGGATATCTCTGAGCCTAGCCGCCGAGTGTTAGCTTGCACGGTTGCTCGTTCTTCATTATTGGAGCGTATCCGTGATCGGCAGTTTGATGATCCCCATTTGTGTGTCCTGAGAGACACGGTGCAGCGTGGAGGTGCCAAGAAGGTGACCTTAGATGATGATGGTGTCTTGAGACTGCAGGGGCGAGTTTGTGTGCCCAATGTTTATGGGATTCGAGAGTTGATCTTAGCGGAGGCCCATAGCTCCCGGTATTCTATTCACCCGGGCGCCGCGAAGATGTATCAGGATCTGAGGCAGCACTATTGGTGGAATAGAATGAAGAAAGATATTGTTGCATATGTGGCTCGATGTTTGAACTGTCAGCAGGTTAAGTACGAGCATCAGAGGCCTGGTGGACTATTTCAGAGGATTAAGCTTCCCGAGTGGAAGTGGGAGAGGGATACTATCGATTTTGTTACTGGACTCCCGTTGACCCGGAAGAAGTTTGATGCGATTTGGGTCACTGTTAATAGGCTGACCAAGTCAGCGCATTTTGTTCCTGTTGCAACCACTTATTCATCCGAGAGGTTAGCTGAGATCTACATCAGAGAGATTGTTCGCCTTCATGGGGTGCCGGTATCTATCATTTCGGACCGGGGTACGCAGTTTACCTCGCGCTTCTGGAGAGCAGTTCAGCGAGAGTTGGGCACCCAGGTTGATTTGAGCACAGCTTTCCATCCTCAGACGGATGGACAGTCCGAGCGGACTATTCAGATATTGGAGGATATGCTCCGAGCTTGTGTTATAGACTTTGGAGGTTCGTGGGTTAGTTCTTGCCTTTAGCGGAGTTTGCCTACAACAACAGCTACCAGTCCAGCATTTAGATGGCTCCTTATGAGGCGTTGTATGGTAGGCGGTGTCGGTCTCCGGTTGGATGGTTTGAGCCGGGAGAGGCTCTGTTGATAGGTACGGATTTGGTTCAGGAGGCCTTGGACAAGGTCAAGATCATTCAGGATAGGCTTCGTTCGGCTCAGTCCAGGCAGAAGAGCTATGCAGATCGTAAGGTTCGAGATGTAGCTTTCATAGTTGGTGAGCGAGTATTGCTCCGAGTGTCGCCTATGAAGGGCGTGGTGAGATTTGGAAAGAAGGGCAAGCTTAGCCCTAGGTTCATTGGCCCATTTGAGATTCTCGACCGTGTGGGAGAGGTGGCTTATAGGCTTGCTTGCCGCCTAGCTTGTCAGTCGTGCATCCAGTTTTTCATGTGTCCATGCTTCGGAGGTATCACGGCGATCCGGCCCACGTTTTAGATTTCAGCACTGTCCAGTTGGATAAGGATCTGTCTTATGAGGAGGAGCCGGTGGCTATTCTAGATCGGCAGGTTCGACAGTTGAGGTCGAAGAGTTTTCCTTCAGTGCGTGTTCAGTGGAGAGGTCAGCCTCCTGAGGCATCGACTTGGGAGTCCGAGTCTGATATGCGGAGCCGTTATCCCCATCTTTTCCCCGACTCAGGTACTTCTTTCTTTTGTTCGTTCGAGGACGAACGATTGTTTTAGAGGTGGAGAATGTGACGATCCAAGGGTCATCACCTGTTTTCTCATTCACTCTGTGCTTCCGAGGCCTTGAAAACCTTATTTTTAGTAGCCTCGATTTGCGTGTGCAGTCCGGGCGCGTAGCCGGATAGCTTAAATATGAATTCTTTGTGAAAAATGCTAATTTTTTATATTAATATGATTAAAGTTGACTTTGGTCAACATTTTGGGTAAACGGACCCGGACCCGTGATTGGACGGTCCCGGAGGGTCCGTAGAAAAATATGAGACTCGGGCATATGCCCGGAGTCAAATTCCGAGGTCTAGAGCCCGAGAAATGAATTTTTTTGTGAAATTGTTTTTCTGAAATTAATATGGAAATTTGAAAAGGAAATTGATTAGAACATGTTGGTATCGGGCCCGTATTTTGGTTCCGGCGCGCGGTACAGGTCTTATATGTGGTTTAAGCGCTTTCTGTGAAATTTGGTTGAAATTGGACGTCATTTGACGTGTTTCGGACCTAAATCTCTAAAAATGATAGCTTATGAAGTTTGATGAAAAAGTGATAATTTTGAGGTTTGATTCATTGTTTTTTATGTTAATTTGGCGATTTGATCGCAAGGGTAAGTTCGTAGGATGTTGTTGAGTTAGTGTGTGTGAGTGGTTAGGAGCCCCGAGGGCCCGGGAGTATTTTCGGAGGTGTTTGGGATGGTTTTGGAGTTAGGAAAATTGCAGAAAAATCTGTTGTTGGTGCACAGTGAATTCCTTCTTCGCGTTCGCACTCCACCCTCGCGTTCGCATAGCCTCAGTGTTTTTCTCCTTCGCGTTCGCATCACCACCATCGCGATCGCATAAGCCAAAATCAGGAGCCCAGCAGCTTCCTCTTCGCGTCCGCAAGGCCTTCACGCGTTCGCGTAATTCCAGTCTTTCATACAATGCATTCACGTATCCCCTATCGCGTTCGCATAGTCCAATTCCCTGGACCCCAGTATTTTACCCTACGCGTTCGCATCCCCCTCTCGCGAACGCGATGCTTGCCAGCTCCCCCTTCTTCGCGAACGCAACCCCTGTGTCGCGAACGCATAGGGCATTTTTGCCCAGTCATTTAATGCTTCAAAAAAACAGAATAGTGACGGGTTAGTTCCAAAAGTTTTCACGAGCTCTCTTCTTCCCCAAGCTCTAGGAGTTCATTGAAGCCCCCATTCATCAAGACCATTTGGGTTAGTAATTTCTCACCTATTTCCTTCATTTTCTCTCATTAATTAGTGAGTTTCTAAGCCTAAATCATGTAATCTAGGGGTGAAATTGGGGGAAATGGGTAGAGTTAGGGCTTTTCAATTTCATTGATTTAGACCTCGTTTTGGGGTCGAATTTGAAAATAAATTGTATATCCGGGCTCGTGGGGGAATGGGTGATATGAAATTAGTTCGAACCTCGGGTTTTGACCAAGCGGGCCCGGGGTCGATTTTTGGAATTTTGGGAAGGAAGCTTAGAAAACTATATTTAGGTATTGGGTTTGATTTGTTTAGCTTATATTAACGTTGTAAAGTCGTTATTTCATAGATTTGATTGAGTTGGAGCCGAATTCGAGAGGGAAGGCGGTGGTTGTGGATATATTTAGCTGTGGAAGTTGAGGTAAGTGTTTGGTTTAACCCTAGCTTGAGGGAATAGGAGTTGAGTCTTGTTTGCTATTTGCTAATTGATCGAGTACGATGTATAGGCATGGTGACGAGTATCTATACATTGGTGTCTAGCATGACCGTGAGTCCTTAAAGGGTGATTATCATGATTTGTTGTGAATTCCATGTTAATTGAGGATTTCTATATATTGTAAAGAACATGTGAAAAATATTATAATCATTTGATTTTCGTGGTGTTTTGGCTTGGATGTGATACGAAATGAAAAGGTATCTGAGATTATAAAATTCTTGGGAGCATTGGCTCAAGTGATAAAGTGAGATGTGAAGTAAGAAATGAAAGAAAGCTAATGAGTTATTGGTTATTCCCTTGCCGGGATGTTTTGCTGTTTGGTAGACTTTTCTCCCTTGCCGGGATATTGAAATTGTTGTTATTGTTCCCTTGCCGGGATTCCTATTTTGTTTGTTTATTCCTTCGCCCCATTGTTTGTGATTGTTCGTTGGGTGAGGACGAGTGATGAAGCACGAAGGGTGATGCCGTGCACGATTGTGATATGAATACTAATGCACGAAGGAACATTCCGTGCCATGATATGATTACTGATGCACGAAGGAACATTCCGTGCCATGATATGATTACTAATGCATGAAGGAGCATTCCGTGCCATGATATGAGTGTTTATGCACGAAGGATCATTCTGTGCCATCATTTTGTGAGGTAAAGCACGAAGGGTGATGCTGTGCACTTTATATGATTGTTTGGGTGAGAATGAGAGTAAAAGCACGAAGGACGGTGCCGTGCAACTGTTGATTTCCTACTTTCGTTGATATTGTAGTTGTACTGTTTCATTTCTTTAATTATTGATTTTTATACCTGAACTGTTACAGCCCTACAGCATGCTCCCCCTCCCCCTTGAGTGGTTAATATCTGTATACCTTTATATTGCATACATATATATTGAACTGCACAGGTTTGTTTTGTAGTCCGGTCTAGCCTCGTCACTACTTCGCCGGGGTTTGGCCAGGCACTTACCAGCACATGGGGTCGGTTGTGCTGATGCTACACTCTGTGCATCTTTTTGCACAGATCACGGTGCCAGAGCAGCTTTTGGACAGCAGTAGGAGTTTTGGGAGCTGACTTCAGTCCAAAGATCCCGAGGTTGCCTTGCTGGCGTCCGCATGACCCGGAGTCTCTTCTATCTTCACTTTAGTTTGTTATCCTTTGTACCGGAACAAACAGAATTATGTTTTTATTCAGACATTGTATTTAGCTTTCTCTAGACGTTCGTGAGTTTGTGACTCCAGTTCTTGGGTAGAGTTGTATTGAACTTCCACATTGTTTTACGTTTATTTATATTTAAGACTTTCGCTTTTCTATTAAATATTTTGTTGTTTTTATTAATTTCGAGGTTTGCTAAAAGAGATAATAAATAATTGTCTTGCCTAGCTCCTAATAGTAGGCGCCATCACGACTCCCGAGGGTGGGAAATTCGGGTCGTGGCAGTTATTTCCCTTAATTTCTTTTCTTAAGAACAAACAATTGGTATCAGAGTCATCTTCATAAGGGAAGTGATGAAACTTTTTTCTTGAGTGAGATAGAGACAGAAATGAGTTTTTTCCAATAGGCTTCTCCAGTCTTTGATGGTCAAAAGTAGGGGTGTACAAAGAAAACCGATAAAATGCACCAAACCAATCATCCGAGTCAAACCGGAAAATAAACCCAATTGTGGTTTGGTATCGGAAAAAAAAATTGACCATAATTGGTTTGGTTTGGTTGTATCTAAAAAAATCAAACCAAAACCAACTCAACCTGACATATACTACATTTATACAATATATATATATATATATATATATATATATATATATATATATATATTGTAATGTAATTTATAAATCTTGTTTACAGTTTTATCTTTTAACGTATTATTTCAAGTTTGGACTTAACATTCTTGAATGATATATAAATTTTATATCCATAAATGTAGTAACTTAAACAAAGTTCAACTTAATACTAATGCTAACAAAAGATCAAATCAACACTAGGAATGACGATAATGTTGGATATCTATTTTTTTTAGTTTTACATTTGTTTATAATCATGAAAATGCATAACGTAGTTTATCTTATTCTTTAATGCTTAGTTATGTAACCAATAGTACTTATTAGCTATACTTATTTTAGCATGACCTATATATAGTATTTTTATGGTATGTTAATTTTTATTTGGGCTTATTAGTTAGCAATATTTGATTTATATAATTTTATTATCTTTGTTATTGGATATTTTAGCAAAATGCTATGACTTATCTCATATTATTGCGTTATTTCTTGGAAAATACGCCATATAGTTATATCTTACTACGACTAAAGAAATATTTGGAGCAGAAAGTTGCATAGTTTCACTACTAGAAATCCGGAAAAAAGTGACCAAAGTTGGTCGCTTACAAGTCACAAAGCGACCAAAAAGCGTCCAAACTGGCTTGGTCGCTATTTTATTGGTCCCTTTACCTTAGAGACCAAAGTTGGTTGCTAATTAGCGACCAACTTTAGTCTCTAAGGTAAAAGGACCAAGTATTCCGGTAAACAATATACCGACCAACTTTGGTCGCTTTAATATTTTAATAATATATTTTTTAGCAGCCAAAGTTGGTCTCTATATTTAAATTATATTTTTTCTATTTATTATTATTCAAAATATAGCGACCAACTTTGGTCTGTAAACCAAATATTATATTTTAAAATCTAAAAAATAGCGAACAAAGTTGGTCGTTTTTTTTTTAATTTGTTTAAACATAAGCGACCAAAATTGGTCGCTAATTTCAAGAATTTAATTTTTTTTAAAACATAAGCGACCAAAATTGGTCGCTAATTTCCAGAATTTTTTTAATAGAATAGCGACCAAAGTTGGTCGCTTTTTAGGAAATCTGGGTTAATTAGCGACCAACCTTGGTCGCTATTGCCCAAAAAATATAATTTTGGCAGAAACTGCCTGTTTTAGCAGCTACACCACCTGCCAGCATACCAAATTCCTAAATAACAATATAATTCAATTCATAAACTACAATTTCAATACCAAAATCTCCACAACAACCCAACTACAACACCACAACAACAACCACAACAACAACAACAACACAACAACAACAACAACAACACAATTCAAAAAACACATTAAAACCAACAAATTAAAGTTCAATAGAACTAACAAATTAAACTAACAATACTAAGTTAACGGTTATTACACCTAGTTCAAAATCTGTTCTATTTATCTAGTTCAAAGTATATAAAAATCAAGGAGTGTTTTGTACAACATCATTATCATCACCGTCTGATGAACTTTCATCACCAAGACGGTATGCAGAAGGGTCTACTTGTCGAGGACGGGAAGAACGATCACGGGGAGGACGGGAGGAACGAGCACGGGGAGGACGGAAGGAACGCTCACGTTCAAGTTGAGCCTCTGGCGATGACTCACGAGATCGGGAAATCGGAAAACATCCAGAAGCTAGGAGAGATTTGAGCTGCTCTTGCATGCCCTGGTACTGAGCTTGCATGCCAATGTACTAAGCATCTCTAAGCTTTTCTCTTTCCTTGGCCGCTTCTAGCTCGGATGTGAGCTTTGTCACAGTCTTCCGCATAGCGGAGAGGCTCTCCCCATCAAGTTGCTCGCCTTGCGAGGAAGTCCCTATTCCTTGCATTCCACACTTATAGCGATGGAATTTCTTAGTAGGAAGCCCGTATACCTTCCCCCATTTTGGACCGCCAGCAGACTCCGTCCACATTCTTTCAGCATCCTCGTCCGAAGGTTGGATTGGCTCGCCCGATTCATTACGTGGCTGACTGCGTATGAATTCCTCCACGTCAGTTGTGAAGCGACCCTATAAGAAAAATTACATTGAATTAGTATTTCAAAATTTATATAAAAGTAAATCAAAATACTTAATGAAAAGTGAAAACTTACATGTACAGTCGATGCTCGGCCGTCGACCCACCTTTCTTGATCCGTCTCTTTTTTCTCTTTATAATATGAGTCTCCTTGAATAGCCCATCTTGGTTCATCGGACGCCCCAACTTCTTTCCTGAAAACTCATAAATTTTAGTTAATAAACAAAATAGATATACTTTGAAAATTAAAATAAATTAAGCAATTACGTACCAATCTTCTTTTTATTGTCCCTAGGCTGATCATACCTCCAGTGTGCAAGGAGCCTCCCTTCTCAGATGCGCGAGCTTTCTTTCCTTTTTCGCTCTTCTCTAAGAACTTTGCGGTAAGCCATTGCCTTTACAAATCCTCCCATAAATTCTGAAGCAACCAGTCAGGCTTCTGGTTCAACTTTCTAGCTTTGGAGAAACTATGCGACAACCGCTTGCGAGCTTTGTGAAGAAAATTTGCAGCCACTTCCGCGCTATAGCGGTGTTCCCATACACACTTGCTCTGTATTTCAAAAGTTAAATATTATATGGAAATATCATAAATATAAATAATTATACTGCTTAAAAGAACATTTATACCTTAAATTGATTGAAAATTTGCTCCTTCAGCGAGAATGAGAATTCACTCCAAGTCGCATAAGGTCCATCATAAAGCTTTCTGGCGGCTTTGGTGATTATCCTCGTAGTAATATTACTCGGGATGAACCTGCAATTTAATAAATAAAACACATTAATATCTTAGTACAAACTGTACAAAACAATAAACGTAAAAATAACAAATAACTCTTACCCATCACCCTCAGGGACTATGATGATCCAAAAGGTTCAAATAATAAACTAAAAGTCCAATTCATATCCTAAAATACTCAATTTATAAACTAAAAGTTCAATTCATATCCTAAAAGTCCAATTCATATCCTAAAAGTTTAATTCATAAACTAAAAGTTCAATTCATATCCAAAAAGTTCAATTCATATCCTAAAATACTCAATTCATAAACTAAAAGTCCAATTCATATCCTAAAGGTTCAATTCATATCATAAACCCTAGATTCTAACTAAACCATCAAGACAATACAAAGTATAATTCAAATCTAACTAAACTAAATTCAACACTAATTAAACTAATTAGTTAATAAAATTAATTAACAAAGCTAACTAAAACAAGACCTAAACCCTAATCCTCAATAAAATACAATGTTCAAAGAATTGAAACACTAATTCATATCCTTAAACTACAATATTGAAATAATTGAAACAAAAACTAGAAATAACAAAGATTCAAGGTTATAATTCAAACCTAGGTTTTTTAGGTGGAGAAGGAGAGAGAGGGGCAGCGGCAGCGGTCACAGCGGCGGCGGTCGGCGGCGGCTCCGGCGGTCGCAGTGGTGGCGCGGGGTGGGGGGATGGATTTGTGTGAGGGAAATAGAGAAGGGGAGGGGAATGTGTTGAGAGAGTTGGGAAAATTTTGGGGAAGAAAATAAGAGAATGGGAGGGGACCGTTTTTGAGTCTGGATTTACAAAAAGCGACCAACGTTGGTCGCTATTTTTGGTAGCTAATTAAATTTTGACTGTTTGACCAAAATAGCGACCAATGTTGGTCGCTATTTTTATAAAAAAAATTAAATAATTTTTTTTTCTATGTTGGTTTTTAAATATTATAAGCTATAAAAAAATCTTATTAGCTATAAATATTTATTTTATTTAACTACAATTATAATTTTTTCAAGTTAATTACCTAGTTAATATAATTTTTTTAAAGATTATACTTATAATAGCATGTATGTAAATGAATTTTTTAAGTTATATTTAAGTATATGAGTAATTTCATACACACGCATAAACTATATTGTAATTGATGATCAATCTTATACATTACTACGTACGAATAATTAATGAATCGATAAATTAATATAATATTATTCTATTAATTAATATAATAGTATTCATTATTTGTATTATAACAGAGTTTATGAATTATATTCATTCATCACTAGGTTATAAGTCGATGAATCAATTATAACAGATTAATTGATATAAGTCGAGACGTTTTGTTTTCAATATTCAGTGATGCATCTGAGTAGGTTATAAGTCGATGAATCAATTTACAATTTAAGCAATCCCTAAAAGAACCCGACGCTGTGTTCCTAGCGCTTCATGTTCTTATATATATATATATATATATATATATATATATATATATATATATATATATATATATATATATATATATATATATATATATAAATATATATATACACACACACACACACACACATACACACACACAGACACTTCACTGTAATACTATATATATAACTTGTTATAGTATATGTTAGTGTGTGTATATATATAACACACACACTTCGTGCTACTTTAACTACATATATAGCATGTTATAGTATATGATACTGTATTCATGTCACGGCCCAAACCCAACACTGGTCGTGATGGCGCCTCTCGTGAAGACAAGGCTAGCCAACTAACCCAACTCGTCTCTTTTAAAAAATAGTTAAGTATAAATGAACAGCAAAGATATGACTTAATGATATTAATTAACGAAATTACAACCCCACACAGCCCTAATCGGGGTGTCACAAGTCACGAGCATCTATAAGAATGTAACTCCACTTGACAAGTCTAGAAATACACTGAACAGGTATAATGAATAACATAGAAAGACAGTGGTTCTGCGAACGCTGGCAGTCACCTCGCTAAACCTCTACATCTCTGCCTCCACGCAGCCAATACCCGCTACCGGGTGGATAAATACCTGCAATTGTACGCGAGGTGCAGGGAGTAAAGTGAGTACTCCAACTCAGTGAGTAATAAAGGTAAATAACACCTGAGCAGTAAGAAATCACGTAAAACAAATCATCATGCTATATAGGGGCAGTGAAAAAACCCTTTGAGAAAAGCAGTGAAGCTATAAAACCTTTAGAAATATCTTAGCTCAGTTTAAAACCTCTTTTGAAAATGACTTTTTCAACAATTATGCAATTGAATGAAAAACAAATAGTGCAGATAAGAACAGAAGTCCGCCTCACGGACACCACACTCGGTTATCAGATAATGCCAGAGCTACAGGTAAATATTGCAAGCAGTAACACAAACAACATATAATGGCAGACAATGAAATAAGGTAAACACATCAAACAGTACCGGTACCGCTGCGGCGTGTAGCCCGCTCCACATATCGCTGCGGCGTGCAGCCCGCTCCGTTTATCGACGACGGCGCTCACTAGGGGTGTGCAGACTCCGGGAGGCCCCTTACGGCCCAAGCCCAATAATAAGCCATCTCGTGGCATCAATCTAGGCCCTCGGCCTCACATAAATATCAGTGCAACATTGCTGCGGCGTGCAGCCCTATCCATAAGTATCCTCACAATACAGGCCCTCGGCCTTACTCAGTCAATTGAAGAAACTCTTGTTTAGTCAGGACGTCGAACAAAATCACATAAGCCACTCGGGCAACAATAAAACAGTGTTTCTCATCCCAAAACATCATTTAAATATCATTTGAGTATCAAAACTGAGTGAACATGGCTGAGTTTTCAAAACAGTAGAAACATCACTGAGTTCAAATATATAATTAAATCAGTGAGGAATTTTCAACAACAATCCCCGAAGGGTTCAAATAGTTGGCACGAAGCCCAAATATGGCATTCAGCCCAAATAATGATGATAGCAAACTGATTTCAATCAAATACGTGGTAAAATCATTAATCGGGATGGACTAAGTCATAATTCCCAACGGTGCTCTACCCCACGCTCGTTATCCGGTGTGCAAGTCACCTCAAAATAGCACTATGATGTGCAATCCGGGGTTTCAAACCCTCAGAATATCATTTACAATCATTACTCACCTCGAACCGGCGAAATCTCTAGCTCGCGATGCCTTTGACCCTCAATTCGGCCTCCACCCGCGTCGAATCTATCCAAAACCACAACGAATCCGTCACAATATGCCAAGGGAACAAAACCCAATCAAAAATAATCAAAAAACAACAACATTCCCGAATTTAGCAAAACCCGAGCCCCGGGCCCACTTCTCGAAACTCAGAAACTTTCACACCAAAGGATTCCTTATCTCGCCACGAGTCTATACATATCAAAATCACAAGAATCGGAGTCCACTTGATCCCTAAAATCCCTAGTTTAAGCTCTATTAGGTTCAAGCCCTAAACCACCATTTTTGACCTTTAATTTCTTAAGTTTTCAGCTCTAATCCATGTATTTACACCATAAAATCATGTTTTTAAGTCCAAGAGTTCATACTTGATCAAAGCCCTTGAAACCCCTCTTCAAAATCGCCCAAAAACTCTCCAAGTCCGAAGTGAAATATGTTATTTTTCTCAAAATTTCGCGAAGATGAATTAAATATTTCTGTCCAGCAGAAACCGCTTCTGCGGTCAAAATGTCGCTTCTGCGACCGCTCCTGCGGTCTCCTTCCGCTTCTGTGGAAATTCCCATAATCCAAAAACCCGCTTCTGCGACTTAAATCCCACATCTGCGGCTTCGCAGATGCGGCTTCCCCAACCGCTTCTGCGGAATCAGCGCCCAGGTCCCATCACCGCTTCTGCGGTCCAATCATCGCACAAGCGAGACCGCTTCTGCGGTCCAAGCTTCGCAGAGGCGAAAACACCAGTTGCAGCAGACTTAGCAATATGAAAATTCCAAAACTCTTCGTTTACCCATCCGAACTCACCCCGAGGCCCCCGGGACCTCAACCAAAAATACCAATGCATCCTAAAACGTTATTCAAACTTGTTCCAATCTTAAAAACCCATCCAACAACACTAAAATCATCAATTAACATCGAATACAAGCCTAAGTTCTTCCAAAACTTCCGAAACACGCATTCGATCAAAAACCCAACCAAATCACCTCCGAATCACCTGAAATTTTACACACACATCCCAAATCACCTAACGAAGCTACTGCAACTCTCGGAATTCCATCCCGACCCTCGGATCAAAATATCACCTATCAACCGGAAATCGCCAAAATACTAACTTGGCTAATTCAAGCCTAATTCTACACCGGACCTCCAAAATTACTTCCAATCACACTCCTAAGTCACAAATCATCCACCCAAGCTAACGGAGCCATCAGAATTCATATCCGAGCCCTCTAACACAGAAGTCAACGTCCGGTTGACTTTTCCAAAATAAACCTTCCTTGAAGAGACTAAGTGTCTCATTTCCTTCTAGAACCAATCCAAATCAACTCGTTCACACCTAACACTGATAATGAAGCATAAAGAAATAGAAAATGGGGGAAACGGGGCGGTAACTCACGTGACAACGGGTCGGGTCGTCACATCCTCCCCTACTTAAACAAACGCTCGTCCTCGAGCGTACCCAGAGTTGTCCTAGAAGCCAACCAATAGCTGAATGACCTTACCAAGCATATACCCGGGGTGATCCCACATCACCCTATCTCACATAGGTCCGATAACACAACATAGCTGAAATTTCACAATCCATCTAGTCCATAAACCATAGAACCGCATTGCAATTTCCGAAATCATACACAAGATCAGAACCTCACATCTATACTCAGAATAAGCCCGAACCAGCTGTAATAACCCCTACCTGCAACCTCAGGTGCAATCATATGATGTACTACATAACCCAAACACTCGAAATGATAACTTCTATGCGCAGCAGTTGCCCACAACACCCGAATACCGGTGGAAAACCTCTTATCAACTAACGTCTTATTCCAACACTTTCATATACTGCCAACGATAAATGAAACACGCAATAAATCGTAACCATTTCTCAGATCAACCATTCATGAAGCCACTTCCCTTTTGACTAATACCACAGCAGATTCCGAGCCGAACCTCGATATTATCCTTCCAACAAGCTGAAATCAAATCCGTTCGTGTTCATTAGTGACCCCAACAATCACCTCGAATCCAACACACCACTCTGGTGATATGACACCTCAATACAGGCCTAAGCCACAACTTGCATAATACGTGCACCAATAAGAAACGGTCTGAACATACTCAAATCATAAAAAATGACTCAAACGAAAGAGCTGTACCTCAAGCTCATCAGTACCATCACAACACAAGGCTGAGACCCCGTCTCACATCATAGAAATAGAACACCTGAATCTACCCCGAAAGGTCATATCTCCATGTGGCCTCGCTACAATGCGCGATCCTATCCAAACACTGTTACATATGAACACCTCAAGTCACAATGCTCAAAATCGACAGCCACGCACAATTTGATGTCTGGAACCAAGCAATTCATTACACCCACGGTGAAACAAATAACATACGCCACGCAACTCGATAGGTCATAACCAATACTCCATTTACCGAGCAACACCCAATTACTCTTCCCGCTCGACTTTCACTATGAATCCCCAATAGAACCGCACCACATGTGCCCATAACCAACAAATCATAACGTCTCACAACACCGAAACGCAACTCATAGCTTTCCTCAGATCACTAACAAGCTCAATAGATCGAATCAACCTATCCCTCAACAATACAATTCGGGGCCAACCAAGCCAACTCAAGCTAAACACGTATCCACATCGGCCTACCAACGAACTCATTACCAAGAAAGCCTGAAGCTGGTCCTTCCACTACTATAACTCCTGCCGGAGCCGTACGATACGGTGCCCGACACCAAATCAATATCGAAATCCACAACCTCGCCCGGCGACATGCCCGGCCACAAGAAAGGCATCCGAAAAGTCCCTTAACACCGGAACAGAACCAATGGTAGGAACCTCTACACTGACATCCATCACGAAGGCCCAATCAAGAAAAGCAATCCTTCCTAGCCGTCCGCTGGGTCTTTGAAATATAAACCACTCTACAAGAACATAATCCTATGCACCTCGCCACTCAACCGGTGGCATTTCCGGCATAGCCCATAGTGCAATAGTTCAGCATCACCTAACATTAAGACAACCAGTCTGAATTTCAACATCACATCCAAAATCTAACATACCGGCAAATAAAGATCCACTCGAGCCTCCAAATCCCGATTGCCGCTAAACGGTGCCGAATACACACGAACCACAACCACGACATAGCCTGAACATGAGAACTCCTAGTCTCCAACTCCATATAGCACACGAATCATCATACCTGATCCCAATTTTGCCGTCCGAACGCATGCCACACCTTAAATACCCCATCACTCCACGATAGATACTTTAAAATTTCATGTGCCACCAAGCAAACCCGAATACCACCAGTTGATCCAACAAGAAAATGTCGCAATACTACCGAAGTATCATCGGTTTAATCACATTACCCTTTTTTCTGAGACATACACTCTCGTCAAATCGCTCCAATTTGCAGCACCATTTCCTTGATTATCTAAGGCTACCCGTTGCCTAAAAGTTTTATGAACTTCTTTTCGGAACTGAACTGAAACCTCGAACACGCAAATCTCGATCCTCCACAACATACCGTATATACCATACCATCCAAGGATAGCAGGAAAACTTTTATCTCCCTTCTGAGCCACAGACATCTACGCACTCAACCAGTCAAGAACTTCCATTGATCCCATCTAGAAGAAAAATCATTACACATTCCATGTCTCTCATGTTCGTGGAAAATGCACTTCTTCAACCACGGTAGAAATCAACAAGAACTCTCTCAATTCCGTTTGCATAAATTAAACTGCCAGGACGGAATCCTTCTAACTCGACCAAGCTAAGCAAGCCATCAAAACCCAAGAGCATCGCTGCAAAATACTTGTAAGGGCTCGTTACCTCGAACACATACGAAGAATTAATCATATCCTTACCATACCGATTCAGTCTACTATCAAGCTATTCCATCTATCTAATTTCCCTTCTGATTCATCATCAACTTGATATTCCCCCTTGCTGTAGCACCACAGTTCCTCAACCCAGGCTCACTACACGAGACCTAAGCACAAGACCACACTGTCTCAGACCCATAAGCCACTAAATCCTCTCTCAAATATTCACAAAAACACCACATTCCAAAATACTTTACTCTAAAGAACTTCCTGCGAATCTAAATCTGTTACCTTTACTTTCTAGATACTGATACATAGAATCCCATAACTAACATAAAAATACCACAAGTCTTGACCGTTTTTCCAATGAAAACACAGTCTCTAACCACATACACAACCTTGAGACACCTGATTGTTACATGTAGAATCTTGAACACATTAAAACCATTCTCGAGAGTCATTTACTTCTTATTCAAACTGCAATTCACCTGATCAAATGAACATAACCACCTGTGCCTCATTAGCACTCTGACACCGAAGGATATGACCTCATCCCAATACAAACAAACATCTTCCTGCTCCATGCACCGAGCATTCTTACCAATAACAGATTAAGACATCCTCTGATTCTCACACACCTACGAAGCACCATATAACCTTTGTCAAAATTTTGCTTCACTCGTGCCATCCTCGGCTCAATTTCCGCAACCAGAACTAATTCGCCAGCATGCCTCAACCGGAACCAACATAGCATATAACTGTACAATTAGCTAATCAATAGCAAACTCCCCAACTTGGCTCGAAGCCACAGATCAAAACACTCCCAACAACTCATAACGCACATACTCCATTGCTGCCTTAATACCATAGTGAGATTAAACTCAATCCTTCATAAGCTTGTGGAAACACAAATCATCTAGCACTGTAAATCTTCTACAAATCTCGCATTCCTCCCCGCAACAGTTAAGTCCACTCTCCTAAGTGACCCGAAATTTCAATTTCAACACATACCCTTCCATTACACATGAGATCTTCTAACATACACATAAGGATCACCACTTCGGAACACTCCGCAGGAGATAACCCACCTGCTTCGCCTCAATATAACCTTTTCGTATACCTTCCACCGTCATAAACATTACACAGCCATATAGTCCTCCTGAGTCTGAACTCATACCGCAACATGAAATTTACTTCACTCCCATCTAGGAGACACGAAACGATTCTTCACACGCCCATAACTCGACTACACATCAAATCACAATAGAAATCGAACACTTAATAGTTCATCTATTATCCAGCAGACTCCCTCGTCACTACCAAGTCATATAGATACATCTCGCAGTACTAACATACTCATCACATAGCTATCCAACTGCCATTCCCGCTAATAGGGACAATACCGAACATATAAGTTCAAACACTTGTTCACACAATCAGCACCTCGGTGCTCAAGCCATAGGCAAAGATCCGATCTCAAGTCCTCCAGACTGGCCCAACATCAAATTCACAGAGATCACATCTCACCCCTCGATCGGGGAATCACAAGCCATCAAGGCACATCTGATACTGAGCGCTCATGCGCGCATACAAACGCGTGGAAGGAATTTTAAGAGTTTCTTTTCAAGCTGAATCAAGGACGCACGATAAGAATTTAAGAATGTGAAGTTTTCCTAAAGGTTCTGCAGCCTCTCAAGGATAAATACAGACGTCTCCGTACCGATCCGCGAGACTCTACTAAACCTGCTCATGACTCGTGAGACCTAGTAACCTAGGCTCTGATACCAACTTGTCACGACCCAAACCCCACACTGGTCGTGATGGCGCCTCTCATGAAGACAAGGCCAGCCAACTAACCCAACTCGTCTCTTTTAAAAATTAGTTAAGCATAAATGAAAAGCAAAGATATGACTTAATGATATTAATTAACGAAATTACAACCCCACACAGCCCTAATCGGGGTATCACAAGTCACGAGCATCTATAAGAATGTAACACGACTTTACAAGTCTAGAAATACACTGAACAGGAATAATGAATAACATAGAAAGACAGTGGTGCTGCGAACGCTGGCAGTCACCTCGCTAAACCTCTACATCTCTGCCTTCACGCAGCCAATACCTGCTACCGGGTGGATAAATACCTGCAACTGCACGCGAGGTGCAGGGAGTAAAGTGAGTATTCCAACTCAGTGAGTAATAAAGGCAAATAACAGCTGAGCAGTAAGAAATCACGTAAAACAAATCATCATGCTATATAGGGGCAGTAAAAAAACCCTTTGAGAAAAGCAATGAAGCTGTAAAACCTTTAGAAATATCTTAGCTCAGTTTAAAACCTCTTTTGAAAATGACTTTTTCAACAATTATGCAATTGAATGCAAAACAAATAGTGCAGATAAGCACAGTGGTCCGCCTCACGGACACCACACTCGGTTATCAGATAATGCCAGAGCTACAAGTAAATATTACAAGCAGTAGCACAAACAACATATAATGGCAGACAATGAAATAAGGTTGTCACACCTCCCTATTTTCCTACTACACCCGCAGAAGAGGGTATAATAAAGGGAGTTATTTCCAACTTGAAGTGACAATCGGAACGGGATTTATTATTAAATTTTCAGAGTCGCCACTTGGGAGGTTAATGGTGTCCCAAGTCACCGGTTAAATCCCGACCCGAGGAGATTATGACTCTGTTATCAGTCTGCGAACCAGAAATCCAGGTAAGGAATTCTGTTAACCCGGGAGAAGGTGTTAGCCATTCCGGATTCCGTGGTTCTAGCACGGTCGCTCAACTGTTGTGATTGATTTTATCTGATTTCAAAACATGATCTAACTTATGTGCCTTTTATTAGTAAACCGCTTTTATTATTGTTTTTAATAAGAATTGCAACATCGTGAAAATGCGTCTCGAACCACGTCGCACCAGTGCACCCGTGGTTGTCAACACATTTCAACTTCGTTGAGATTCGAATTTGGGTCACATAAATGTGCACCCGTATTTAGGAAGGTAATTTTATTAAAATCGCGTGCCTAAAGAGACTATCGCGTTATTATCTTTGGGGAAGGCCGTGAAATTCACTAAACAACCCATCCCGAAGTCTAGGTATTTTAGTATAAACATTTATCGAGGGCCCCGCAATTTTGCATTGTATTTGGCGAGGCTCGTCTCGTTTATTATTTAAAGGCTAGTCCTGAAGTAAACTACGACTTTCCATTTATTTATCTCTAATAACACGAGAAAAGGTCATAATTAGTCAATAGACATAAACGGACAAAATTCCCAATAGAAACAGGCGCTGGGCCTGATATTAGCCCAAATCGGACAAGCATATCAGGCTGCGTTGGGATGATCAGAAGATCGAATCCCTGGAGCTGGCGAACCACTGCTCTGCTCAAACCTTTGCCCACCGAAATTATTTCGAACTCTTATGAGACAATAAAGTAAGCAATGTATTCTTATTCAAGTTAACAGAATATTGATTACAAGTTACGAGCCTAAATTCATACTTTGTCCATATCTAATTATCAAACAACCAACAAGGTATTCATATTCAACTAATTAACTCACTACTGACCTAGAATTGCCAACGCTTGCCTTAAAACAGTGTACTCAGGGAAACACAGGTTTTGACATTGAGAATTAGCCTGCTTATATTAACTATTGCATTACGAAGGGGTTATAGAAACAAGTTTAAACTACTTCTGACTTTTAAACTTTAAACAGAAAAATGCGAAACAAGTCTAACTACAGCTGATAGCTACAAATTAATAGTCCAAACATGTCATTAACCACTGAAAATAGACATTAGATTCTAACATGTGAATTGCTATAATCAGAATTAAAATTCATTGCACAGTCCAGATGTTCAGTCCAGTTACACAGTCCAGTTATACAGTCCAGGGTTTACATACATACAAATCGATTTGACACTATGCTGTGCGATTAAATCTAACGCCTATTTAACTACCAATACACCACAATCCAGGCAGCATATTTCAGGACCAAACAGGTGAATATTTGTATTCCATTTCAAGCTTAAGGTTACAGCAGGGCAGATTCAAATGTGTACCTGGGGATTGCAAATAAGAAAAGGAAAAGATCAGCAGCAGTGATAGTTCTCAACAGCAGCCCAAGAATAAGTTAAAACCCAGTAACAGCTCAGTCAACACAGCAAGTTCAAGAATAGGTTTGAAATTCCAGTAATGAACCAAAACACAGCAACAATTTCAAGCACCAATGCAATCCAAAACCAACTCGACTACTCAGACTCAGTTTACAGCAACTCAAATAAACCTTAACGACTCTCTTTGCAGCTACTTTCACATGTAGAACAGTACACTCGTAAACCAGCTTGTTTCTGATCCTAATGCTGATATTAGTATTATTCTGAAGGAATTTTAGGCTTCTAGAAA